>NW_027554223.1:913108-1217478 GCF_045843805.1 Urocitellus parryii
TCAAACAGTCAAACAACTTAGTGTTGTTATGAATATGCCATTGGGGTTGGAGCTTTTAAGATGCCTCTTTATCAATACATCTCCCTTTTTGTGCCTACTCATTTTAATAAATTAGCATGGAATATAGTAGATGGCTGCTGAGCCTAAACTTATGGCTGGCAGGCAGCACTGTCATCTTGATTTGATTATTCATCAGCTGTTATCTGTGGATGAATTCATTTCAGTATGTGTGTGGGGTGGTCAGTTTGTAATGACCAAAAGCATGAAGAGTTAAAAAGTTGAATGAGTGAATGCTGAGGCCCTCTGGTATTTCAATCAGTTTTGACAAAATATATTTTAACCTTGGTAATGTGTTATTATTAACCTATAATATCATGGTCCACTGAGGTCTTGAAGTCAGTGATAGAATTAATAAGATGGTTCCTTAGAACCATCTTTGTTTTTGTTGTTGTTTTGTTGTCCTCTAATCCTGTCATGATCTTTCAATACCACTATGAACTTTTTTTTAAAATATTTTTTTTAGTTGTCAATGGCTCTTTATTTATATGTGGAGCTGAGAATCAACCCTGTACCTGACACATGCTAGGCAAGTGCTTTACCACTGAGCCATGACCTCAGCTCACCACTATGAACTTTAAAAAAAAAAAATAATTCCACTTTTTTTTTTTTGGTTTTAGATGGACACTTTATTTATTTTTTATGTGGTGCTGAGGATCAAACCCAGTGCTTCACACGTGCTAGGCAAGTGCTCTACCACTGAGCTACAGCCCCAGCCCAAGAATAATTCCACTTTTAATGTTTTTACTTTTGCATCTTTATATAGTATCATCTTGTATTAGAATTATGGTACCATCTTTGTTAAATACCCCCAGTCTCTAATGTATTTCTCTTTGAAATTCCAGGTACTTTATCTGAACTTCTATTAGGGCATGTGTTCTACATATTCTTTAAGATCCAATTGCTACTTATCTCCTACATTAGATTGTAGGTAGGGTAAACACAAAGACCATATTTTTTGATCTTTTAGTCTATCATAGCACCTAGTATTTTGCAAAGAACAGATCCTTCTTAAAGACTTTCAAATGTTGATTAATAGGAAGCAAAATGAATTGTTCTTTTATGACCTACTGGATTATTTGTGGCCTGTCATTTCCAATGGAAAGGCTGTAGACTAGCTAACAGCTAATATTTCTGTAGGGTATCAGTTGGCTTTGAGACTTTCCTTTTTCTGGAAAAAAATAACATTGGCTTCAGTTGTAACAGGATCTTAGAGAAGATTTTTGAAGAACTACAAGATCTGCATATTTGGCCATGAGCTTTGTGAATTGTTTTACATTATAATATTTAATTTAATATTACATATAATAAAATTGCATATTATTGTTGACTAGAAGTGTTCTTCATTTTTTTGGGGGGGGGTACTGGGGATTGAACTCAGGGGCACTTTACCACTGAGCTACATCCCCAAGCCCTTTTTATTTTGAGACAGAGTCTCATGAAGTTGCTTAGAGCCTTACTAAGTTGTAACAGGATCTTAGAGAAGATTTTTGAAGAACTACAAGATCTGCATATTTGGCCATGAGCTTTGTGAATTGTTTTACATTATAATATTTAATTTAATATTACATATAATAAAATTGCATATTATTGTTGACTAGAAGTGTTCTTCATTTTTTTGGGGGGGGTACTGGGGATTGAACTCAGGGGCACTTTACCACTGAGCTACATCCCCAAGCCCTTTTTATTTTGAGACAGAGTCTCATGAAGTTGCTTAGAGCTCTTACTAAGAGGCTGGCCTTGAGCTTGCATTTCTTCTGTCTCAGCCTCTCTAGTCACTGGGATTACAGGCATGCACCACCATGCCTGGCTGTGATTTTGTAACATCTCCTATACCTTTCTGTTTTTATCACCTGTGTCAGATTCAGGAAGTTTTGTAACTTCTCAGGCTTGTCGAGAAAAAAAGTCAAAGAAAGGTTGCCAAGAAGCTCTAGAAAGACTGAAAAAGGCTAAAGCCGGTGAGAAGTATAAATAAGAAGTAAGTAACCATTTTTCTTCCTGTACTTTATCTAATTTATAGCCTGCTGGTAGTGTGTGTCACCTCTGTAACTGTATTAGTCATCTTTTTGTCCCAGTGACCAAAAGACCTGACAGGAACAACATAGTGGAGGAAACGTTTGCTTTGGCTCACTGTTTCAGAGATTGAATTCATAGTTGGCCAATTCCATAGCTCTTGGGCTATGGAGAGAGGCAGAACATCGTGGCATAAAGGCATGGCAGAGAAAAAGCAGCTCAGAATATGGCAATGGGAGGAAGGAGGGAGAGAGAGAGAGAGAGAGAGAGAGAGAGAGAGAGAGAGAGAGAGAGAGATAGATATTGATTGATTGATTTCTGCTCACCAAGGACAAAATATAAACCCCAAAGGCACACCCCAGTGACCTACCTCCTATAGCCACACCTTATCTGCCTATAGTTAATGCCCAGTCAATCGATCCACCGATCAGGTTAAGGCTTTTATAACCTAATCATTTCACCTATGAACATTCTTGCATTGTCTCACACATGAGCTTTTGGGGCATACCGTATACCTAAACTGTAACCTGCTTGAAATAATACTTTCCCAGAATAGCTTCAGTTGAGGACTGAATACAAGTCATTAGTAACAAAGCAAAACTACAAAACACCCTTTGACTTTTATAAAGTTGTTTTAGGGTTTACAAAGTGATTTTACACACATTTGAGCACCAAAGAAGAAATCACATGGATTTAGAAATATTCGTGTATTTCTAAATACTAATTTAATTTAATAGTAATTATGAGGTAGATTTATAGATTATGGAGAGTACTCATTCCTTAAAAGTTCCTGTAAGGCACTTTACAGATGAGTTTAAAATTCCAAAATTAAAGTAGCTATATCTATACTTTCCTTATTTGGTGTGCTGTGTCTCTGCTAGGTCCCTTGGCTTCGCTGGGGGAACTGAGCGGTGCTTTAACTTTAAAGTCTTTAGCAGCCTAGTTAAGTACCTTCTCCTTGGACATTATTGTTTTAATTTGCAAGGGAATGGAGACTTGGACCTTACTTCTGCAATGTCCTGCTTGTAAGATTGAATGTAATACACTTTTGGTGGTTTTCCTCTGCTCATTATTTTTGCCCTGTAGGCGAAAAGTAAAATGATTACCATCTATATATCATTGTTTAGCTTTACCTTCAGCACTCTTTCTGAGTATCTTAACTGCCAAGGCTAGAAAGTGATTAATGCAAGAAAATAATAATACCTAACTTTATTTTTCAGCTGACACTATTATAAGTGATTTTACTAATATGTTTATTCATTTAATCCATCTAGTAACCATATATAAATTAGATACTATGACTAACAACAGTTTGAGGTGAGGGCACAGAAATTCAGTGAGATCACATGGCAGATCCTTTATTTAGACCCAGGCAGTCTGGTTTTGGAATATGCACATTTCACTATGGCATTTACTGTACTGGGCAATTAAACAAATAGAAGAGGATTTTTGCCATATGGCTGGCACCATTTGTTCAAGTTAAGGGAGGCAATCAGATAATAAAACGTTGCTAAAAGAATTAGAGTGAAGCAAAAGTAAAGCATTTTTAATGTAGGTCTTGTGGGGCATTTCTGATGTTGGCACAATTTGGCTGATTTCCCTTTAAACACTGTGATATTAATTGTATGGCTCTAAGAATTCATGCTGAACAGTAGCAATACTGTTTTTAAAGATAGAGTCGGCTGCGCTTGGAATGTTGCTCAGTGGTAGAGTGCTTTTATATATATAAAGAGTCAGGGCCTGGGATTGTGGCTCAGTGGTAGAGCGCTTGCTTAGTGCGTGTGGGGCCCTGGGTTTGACCCTTAGCACCACATATAAAATAAATAAATAATAAATAAAACAAATGTATTGTGTCCACTGCAACTAAAAAATATTGAAAAAATAAAGAGTCAAAAGAACTTTTTATTCAAAATGATTTTTTTAAATATTTATTTTTTAGTTGTAGGTGGACACAATATCTTTATTTTATTTTTATGTGCTGCTGAGGATCAAACCCAGTGCTCCACACATGCCAGGAGAGTGCTATACCTCTGAGCCACACCCCAGCCCCCAAAATGATTTTTAAAAATAGTTTTCTTAGCCAGGTGCAGTGGTGCATGCCTATAATCCCAGCAATTTGGGAGGTTGAGGCAGGAGGATCACAAGGTTGAGGCCAGCCTAAGCAACTTAGTGAGACACTATCTCAAAAAATAAAAAGGCTGGGGCTGGGGCTCAGTGGCAGAGCACTTGCCTAGCATGTGTGAGGCACTAGATTTGATCCTTAGCACTGCATACAAAAATAAAATAAAGTCATGCTGTCCATCTACAACTACAAAGAAGAACAAAAAGGACTGGGGATTTAGCTCAATGGTAAAGCACCCGTGAATTCAATCCTCAGTATCAAAAAGAGAAAGTTTTCTAGGATCTTCTTAATGTTATATAAATCAACTGGGCACAGTGGCACCTGCCTATGGTCTCAATGACTCAGGAGGCTGAGGTAGGAGGATCACAAATTCAAGGCCAACCTCAGAAACTTAGCAAGACTCTATCTCAATATAAAAAGTAAAAGGGTTTGGGGATGTAGCTCAGTGGTAAAGTGCCCCTGGGTTCAATCCCCAGTACCATCCCCTCAAAAATAGTATATAAATCAGTTGGACGTGATGGCACATGCCTATAATCCCAGTGGCTTGGGAGGCTGAGGCAGTAGGATCACGAGTTCAAAGCCAGCCTCAACAATGGCAAGGTGCAAATCAATCCAGTGAGACCCTGTCTCTAAATAAAATATAAAAAAGGGTTGGGGATATGGCTCAGTGGTCAAGTGCCCCTGAGTTCAATCCCCGGTACCCCCCCAAAATAGCATATAAATCAATTATTTAAATAAAAAACAACAGTATGCCTTCAACCAACAATAATAATTATGCCAGCCTCCCCTCCTGAAAAATAAAATTGGTTAATATGATAATATTAATTGGACTAGTTTACATTTGGCTTGTTAATAAGTTTGGTAGAGTAGGTCGTTTTTTATCAAATGGTAAAAGGCCAAATCAGTACCTGCCAGTGATCCCTAGAGAGTAAGTTAAAAAAGAGGTGAAACAAAGCCTAGTCCTGTAATCATTATATGCTTTATAGGTGTGGCAGAAATCAGTCAGCTCTGTTCATCAAGCTCTCAAATCTCTGTGTCCCAGGTTTTTCCTAGAGTCTTAGCTCTTCAGGTAGATTTAGTCATCTCCCCTGATATCCTATTTGAAAAATGCAGAACTCTTGAGAGAAGGTGGATATTTTTCATGAGATATCTATGAAATCTTCCTAACCAGCTCACCAGATTCTCATTTGGGGTGTATGTGGCCCATTACCATGGGCAGTGGCAGCAATGGTGCACTTCTGTTATTTTGTGCAGAGGTATTCTGCTTTAGTTGTACCAGTAGCTCATGGTACTATGACCCTTTGACAGGCAGCTAGTGTGGCTACTTTCTCTGGAATTGCCTTTCAAACAGCTCAGCATATAAATCCCTGTGCAGTTTCAAAACCTGAGAGTGGTGGAGGATCAGTGGTGAAGCAAAGAACGAACACTCAAAAGCCTTTTCTTGTTGGCTTATAGAAGAATATGCTTGTTTTGCCAAATTTTTGTAGGGGGCTGGATGAGGGAGATTTTCCTTTTGTATTTTATTTAGTCAAACAGGCATTAAAATTGTTGTCTATTTGTAGAACATCCATCAGTAGTGGAGAAAGAGGTGGTATGCCTTACAGGTTTGCTAAGTATAGGAGCAACCAGTCTAGAAATTACAAGTGAATAATCCCCAAAGCAGCTAATGAAGAATTGGCTATAATTCAGTTTTTTTTTTATGAAGTAGATGAGTAATTGATGGTGTGACAAGTATATTATGCTAATGGAATCATTTAATATCTTATGTTAACACCCACCTAAAAGGAATACTAAGTTAATTGATGTCTATTTAAGGAAAACCCTGTAGTGATATTGAATGTCAGAACTCATGATTTGGTTGCAGCTTCTCCATCAGGCTGCCATTCCAGTTTCAATTTGACAATTTTTTTTTTTTTCATAAGAATTGTTTAACACTTTCACTCCATTTGAAGCTTTTTCTCAAACTTGTATAATGGCAGATCGAGGACTTCACAAGTGTTTATGAAGAAGTTGATGAAGATCAGTATTCGAAGCTGGTTCAGGCACGGAAGGATGATGACTGGATTGTGGATGATGGTATGTAGGAGGAAATTACCTGCCAGGCACTGTGTTAGTTGCTTTTTGTAGGTTTTCATGTGGAGTTTCTACTTTGCCTGGGTGGAGGGAAGGCATTGTTAGAATCATACCTTTGGTTTGGATCATTTTTAGTTATTTGAGGATGAGGAAGCAGAACAATAAGAAGTTGATTTGGCAACATTTTGGAGAATCAAGGCACATACCTCAAGATATAGTAAAAATCATCCAGGAAACGACTCTGTGGGAATTGTGAAGATGCATGAGACCCTGCATTCAACCCCCAACACCAAAGTGGGAAAGGGTGAATTGGGAGGAGGGTGAATTGGAGTGAATTGTTTCTGTGGGGCCAAAACACAGCATCTGAATTAAGGGACAGAGGTTGAGGTTCTCTTTTCTCCTTTGCAACTGTGTGACTGTGGCCAAGTTACTTAATGCCATTGAGCCACAAGTTTTTATTCTATAAATGGAGATAAGAAAACTATCTCCCTGATTGCTGCAAGGAGCACATGAAGTTTTAGGTATGAGAGGTAATATGAGCAATGGAAAGTACTGTAAAAGCTGGTTCTTTTCTACTGTTCTTCTATCCCTTGTATAAAGCTTCCTGCTTATGTGATTGCTGACCACAGGAAGGAGATATAGACTGTGTCTGTGATTATGTTTCTATTTCTGTAATAGAGCTCAGCTATGTTCTAATTTTCCCATGTAGACTAGGGTTTTTAAAAAATTCTTCTGGTAGAGTAAAATACCTGTGAAGCAAGCTTTTGTAGCTAAGTTTTTGATCCTGTGGGACCAGATCATTTCCCTGTTTCACCTAGCTAGGTATAGTATATATTTGGTTTTGATGCCACATCTGCTGTGTGGATGACCTGCATTGTCTGAGACCTGTTTGAATAGGATTCTGCTGCACTTATAAATGGAACAGACTAGGAGAACATCTGAGTGGGTACAAAAGTATTCTTTTTGCCAAGGCTAAAATATTGTTGGTGACTTGTGAAAATTTGATCCCAATATTAAATTTTGTTCCTGCAGATGGTATTGGTTATGTGGAAGATGGCCGAGAGATTTTTGATGATGATCTTGAAGATAATGCTCTTGATACCAGTGAGAAAGGTACCTACAAGAGAATGTCATTTTGAGATTTGAAGAATTGTCTAAACTTTTAAGATGACTTGGTATTCTGAAACAGTCTCCTTTTGAGGGAGAAGAACCTACACAATTATTTTTAGATAGAGTATATGTTCTGACAGTGAGAGAATCACAGTTGTGTAGAAAATTAAATGTAAGAAACAAAAACAGTACCAGAAAGCATGAAATTTTTAGTCCTATGGTCAATTTAGAGTTGTTGATATTGAGGACTGCCATAGTAAGTGATGTGTTTTAATTCCTACTGAAATGATGAACTCAGAATTTTAGCTCTTCAGTAATTGTACAGTACAATAATAAAGTTTAGAACTAGTGTAATCAGCTTGCTTTGTTTAATTGAAATTTAAAATGATATGAATGAATGTGTTAAATTTTCTTAACTGTACAATCTTGGCATTTTTTTTCAGGTAAACAAGCCAGATTTAGTTCTGTAAAATGAGAATGGGAAATACTCCTTGGTTTTTTTTTTTTTGGTTTAGTTTGTTAATTGGTCTTCTACCACCAAGTGATAGATAAGGGGTCAGCAAACTATGGCTTAATTTTTTTGGGAAAAAAAAACCACTTCATTGAGATATAACTCACATGCTGTGTAATTCACTCATTTAAAGTATAAAATTCATCACAGAATTGTGCAACTATCACCATAGGTTATTTTAGAACATTCTCCATTAACAGCCCCCCCCCCATATCATCAAATCATATCGGTTTTTATACAGCCATTGAGCTAAGGAAAGGTTTTTATGTTTCCAAAGTGCGTGTGTGTGTTTGGTGCTGGAGATTGAACCCAGGGCCTTGTGCATGGGAGGCAAACACTCTACTAACTGAACTATATCCCCAGCTCCCAAAGTGTGTTTTTTGAAAAAACGATAAATATAAAGAATACATAATCATGTTACAGAATCCTATTTGGCCACAAAGCCTTACGTCTCTGCTATCATGCTCTTACAGAGGGAGTGGACTCTCATTTGCACATTAATGTTTTGCAACATTTGTTTCCTCTCCCTTTTCCAACCACTGACACAGACTAATTGTTGGTGTAATTTTTGAACTTCAGAAGTCCCTTTCTAAGAATAAAGGCTCTCATCTGCTTAACCACAGTAACATTATCATTTATCATTGTCTATAGTAATATGTGTCCAGTTTGCTGAGTAAGGTCTTTGCAGCTTTTTTTTTTTTTTTTTTTTTTTTTTTTGCAGTATTGGAAATTGACCCTGGGCTTGCTTCGCATACACAAGGCCCTGAATTCATGCCCTCTGTAAAGAGCATACCATTCCCTTAGTGTTGATAATAAATTTGATCTCCTGGTTAAGATGATATGTCAGATTCCTTCTAAAGCTACCTTTCCCCCTTTATGATTAATGCAAATAAGTGGTGATAATTTGAGACCATGTGTATATCCCATTTTCCCATGAATTTTCACCCAGTGCTTTCAGCATCTGTTGATGATTCTCTCCTTTTAAATTTTTTCTATTATTTTTGAGATAGAGTCTTGCTACATTGCCCAGGCTGGCCTTGAACTTCTAGGGTCAGGTGATCTTCGTGCTTAAGCCTCCTTAGCGGCTGGGTCTACAGGTGCATGCCACTGCACTCAGCTTCTTTCCTTTTTAAAATTATCAATTCAAACTCATGGGTTTCTAGAAAATTTACTGTTATAATTCAGTGCTACCATTTCTCCTTTCGGTGTTCAAATTATCCCAGATTTAGCTGGTAGGAGTGAAACCCCTTTTAGTTGGTGCCTGCATCCTTTTGATGTGATCCAATCAGTCTGAGCATTTCCTAGCTATCAGGGCTGAGAAGATGTTCAAAGTTTACCTTGTACTCCTCCTGTACCAGACTTGGAATCAACTGTTTCTAGCCACTATCTGGTTCCTTTCATGGGGAGTATTATTCAGATCTGGGAGAAGGATGTGTTTATTGCTCTTGGGGTATGATGGTTTCTAGCTTCTAGGCCCTTTTGGTGAACAGAACTAGGAAATTATGTATGTTTTGAATTCATACTGATAAATTTTATCCCAGTCCAATACTACTGAATTCATCTTCTCAATTCATATTTTTACACTTTCAATGAAAATCCTTGTTTTCTGAAATATACACAGTTGATTTAGAATTACTAAACCAACAACCTTTCTGTTTATTTTAAGGTACATTTTTTTTAGTTATAGATGGACACAATATATTTTATTTTGAGGATCGAACCCAGTGCCTTATGCATGCTAGGCAAGCACTCTACCTCTGAGCCACAACCCCAGCCCTCTATTAACAACCTTTCTAAGTAAAGTTTATGATTTCTTTGCAATTTTACTTGTTCTTGGCATATATCCCTCTAAAGATTTATTGTGAGAGTTTATAGGTTCATTTGTTTTTGTATTCAAATTTTTAAAAGTCTTTAACTTTTTACAATATTATAAAATAACTATATAATGTCAAAATCAAAATGATATCAAGAGATATATGCAGAAAAGTCTTGCTCTTATTCCTATGCCTTCTGACTTATTTCTACCCATCTCTATAAATAACCATTTTAATTAATTTCTTGTTTATCTTTCCTTTATTCACAGTTATTAAAAAAAAAAAAAAACATATGTTTGGTTTTCCCTCAGAGGGGATGTTATTTATTCATTCATCCATCCATTAGAGTATGAATGGACTAATTTCTGCCAAACTGTAGTGTAGAAACTCTATACACTGGGACCCTTTTGTAGAATTGTTGCGAATTGTGTATTTGTAGTTTATATGCATCCTGGAAGATAGAATGAACCCATTTACTGTATTATGTCCCAGAATCAAGGAGACCTGTGTTATGGCTATATTGTTAATTATATCAACTTGACATAGTCCCGAACACCTATGTAGATTTTAGTTTTGGTCAGCTGCAAATTAGGATGTTGGACTGGTTAAGGAGCTTCTCAAAGAAAGGACCCATGTCCCACTCACTCCAGGGCTGATCACAGCAGCAGACATGAAAGAAGTATGCAGTATTTGTTGAATAAATGAGCCACCACTGTTTCTTTTCATATTGTTATCTGTTTTGGCAATACATTAGTAAAAAGAATGAGTTGATATTCTGGAAGACAGCTAGTCTTAGAAATTTTTATTTCATGCTTTGCCACTGCCATTCACCCACAAATCCCCATTGTTTCAGTGAACCTCACTAAGAGCCCACGTAAGGTCACAAGATATTATGAAGGTAAACAGAATTCTGAAATCCATTTTAAAAATTTACAAGAAATTGTAGTTTTGAGTATAAAGTCAGCTCCTTATGGTGTGAATCCAGTCCCTGGCATGCTGTTTTCAAATAGAGAAAAATATTGGTCAAGTCCAAATGAAGAAAAATAACTGGAAAAGTACAATAAAACAAACACTAATTGTGGATTTCTGCATACTAAACTGTGTGTGTGGGGGCGGTTGCTGGGGATTGAACCCAGGGCCTTGTGCATGCAAGGCAAGCACTCTACCAACTGACCTATATCCCCATATCCCCAGCCCCCTTGCATACTAAACATTTTAACCATTAAGTATATTCTGTCTTCAAACTGCTCCAGTTGGTCTCAATAAAGATACAAGTTCCTTAATGCAATTCTCTGGTCTCACATATTTTACAAATGTCCTGTAAACCTTTTCATAGCCTTGACATGTGAAAAATGCCTGTTTTTATTATGGTAGAATACATATCACAGAATTTACCATGACATTTAGTACATTTGCAGTGTTTGCAGCCATCACCATTATCTAATTTCAGAATATTTTCATTGCCCCAGATGGAAACCCCATACTCATTAAGCAGTCACTCTCTAGTCTTCCTTTCCTCAGCACCTGGCAACCATTAATCTGCTTTCTGTTTCTATGGTTTTGCCTGTTGTGGATGTTTTATATAACTGGGATCATACAATATGTAACCTTTTTTGTCTGGCATCTTTCACTTAGCATAATGTTTTAAAGTTCCTTCCATGCTATAGCATGTATTAGTGCTTTATTCTTTTTTGTGGCTGAATAATATTATCTGGATATGTGTTGCCCATTTTGTTTACCCATTCATCAGTTGATGGGCACTGAGTTATCTACCTTTTTTAATGCTGCTATGAACATGTATGTTGAAGCTTTTGTTTGAATACCTGTTTTCATTTCTTTTGGATATATACCTAGGAATGGAATTGTGTGTACGTATTTCTATTTTCTTTCTTAGACAAAAGATATCATCTATAGATAGTTTTGTAGTTTGCTTTTTTCATTTAAGATATTCTGAAAATCACTTCATATTAGTACTTAACAGATTTTTCTTATTTATGTCTTTATGGCTGCATAGTACTCCATTATATTGATATGCTATCATTTATTAAAATAATTATTTTGGGTAGACATTTATTTTCAATAATTTATTATTACAAATAGTGCCACACATCCAGTAACTCTTGTGCATATTATGTTTTCCTTGGAAAATTCCTAGAAGTGGAATTGTTGGCTCAGAGAGTAAATGCTCACAAAATTTTTATTAGGCGTTGACAAGATATTGCCAAGTTCTCAAGTTCTTCTAGGAGTTTTTCTTTTGTACCCTCCTATGAACAGTGTCTGAGTGTGTATTTCCCCAAAGCCCTGCTGATAGTATGTTGTTAAGCTGAATTTTTGTGAGTCTGATATGCGAGAAATGGCATCTCAGTGTGGTGTTCATTTGCATTTCTTTTATACATAAAGTTGTGGATCTTCTCATAAAACTTTGTATTTATTGCTCACATTCCTTTTGAGTTTCAATTGGTTGTTTTAGGTCTTTATATCAGGGAAATGTTTGTCAGGGTAATGGATACTTTATCTGTGATACATATTGTAAATATTTTCTCCAGGTTTTTCTTTAAATTCCTTTTCTGGTGTAATTGAATTTATCAATCTGTTTTTTCCTTGAAAGTGGATTTTGAATTAGTGTTAGATTTTTACTATACCCAGGTTACAAAGGAATTTGCTTTTCTAAAGTACTTGCATAGTTTTATTTTTAAAATTTCCTTTTGATGTTTATATGGATCTTACAAATGGCTAGCCGACACTATTTATTTATAAATCTATTTTTCCCCAAGTGATGTAAGTTGTCACCTTTATTATATGCTAAATTTCCATATGTGATGGGGTCTTTTTTCTAGATTGTATTTTTTACTCATCTGGTCTCTCTATGTATATGCCACTACCACACTATTTTAATTATTCATTTAGTTTTTTTGAGATTGAGACTATTTGGGGATGAATCAGAAAGTGAGATTAAAATCAACAGTATTAGGAAAGTTGATTTACACATGGTCAGAAGAGATTAAATGGCAAAAGTTTTCTTTTAATGAGCAAATGCCTCTGTGCTGTTTAGTGTTAATGTGACATAGTTGCATGTGTCTAGTTGCTGTTCTCATAAAAATGGAATTCAGGATGCTACAGTATCATAACTGGTAATTCCATTTCTTTACAGTTAAGTTGTTCTGTCAAATTACATATAAAATCAAAGATATGATCTCATGAAGGTTACTAGGATAATATCTTGATTCCAGCTTGGCTTTATCTTTCCTATATCACTTTTTTTTTACACAATACTTTTATTTATTTTTATGTGATGCTGAGAATTGAACCCAGTGCCTCACACGTGCCAGGCAAGTGCTCTACCATTGAGCTACAACCCCAGCCCTCCTGTCTCACTTAAAAAAAAGACTTTTTATTAACACTAACATTAGCAATTAAATAGTCACACTTAACTCATCCTGATATTTAACTTGTGTTTTATCAGTTTTTGTAATAACGTTTAGCCTGAGTTTTTGAATTTAGCTTATTTTAAAGTTTCTTCTTTATGTACCTTGTGTAAAATCTTATATATTTGTATTTTGAAGTTTTAATATTTTCTTCCCAAATTCCCATATATGGAGAACAAGTGACTACTAGGCTTTTTGTTTTCCAATTTGAACTGGGACCTTTTGTGTTTCTAAATAATATATGTTCCAATAGGAAAGGATGCTAAAGCACGCAACAGAGACAAGAAGAATGTAAAGAAACTTGCAGTGACAAAACCGAACAATATCAAGTCAATGTTCATTGCCAGTGCTGGAAAGAAAACCACAGATGTGAGTTTCATGGTTTCTGTATATTTTGTCTTTTCCTTTGTGAAATGAATTTAGAATATGATTATACAGATATTAGAAACTTAATACATATTTAAATAACATTTTCCTAGCTTCACTCACTAAGTTGACTTTAGTTTTCAAATGATTTAAGCACCTCAATGATTAGAATTTGGGACATAGAAAAGAAAGATTGAACAGGAAAACTGAATTGAAAGTGTGTTTAATTTCAGTGACTAGAAGGAATATCATGTAATGAGAATTAAAATAGAGGATGGGAGCTATAAATTTAGAATTTACGTATACACAGGTGGTAGTTAAAATCTGAATAGATTTGAGCACTTAGAGTGAATGAAATGAAGATGTAAGGACTGATTGGTTAGGTTCTTCCTTTCATAGTGATGTGTGTGGTCTGGGTGAAAATTTAATGTGCAGGGCTTTCTCATTTTGCCTTCCTTTATAATCTCTAGAAAGCTGTAGATTTGCCTAAGGATGAACTGCTAGGTGACATTCTACAAGATCTGAACACTGAGGTAAGTGATTCTTTGGGAGTTATAAAATGTGCAGGGAACATTGGTTCTAGAAATAATTCAGAAGTTGTATGGAATAGACTTTTGCTAGAATTTAAAAAATGCAAGGACAGTACCACCAAAAGAAATATCCCACAAAAATAAAAAGAAAAATAAAATCTTCCAGTTAGTTTCTTCTCACCATTTTAGGTGAGTAGTTTCTAGCTGTTACAGCTATGCGATTATGTAGATGGGGCTGTGTGGGTGTATGTTGGAAGTAGTAAGAATACACCCAGGAATCAGTTCTGTGAATGCTCACTGCTTGTGTTCAGTTTCTATAGCATATGTTCCCTAAATAGATTGAAGCCTGTCAGTCTTTAATTCTGAGTGGGAGTGAAGAAAGAGTTAGTGTCCTATTCCTGATAGAACTCAAATAGGCTCACCTACATTGTGAATTTGAAATTTGGGCATTTCTCATAAATTCTAAGTGCTTATTTAGAAGTGTATTTCTTTCTAAATGGCCATAGATCAAAATAATCTAGCATCAACACTATGCAGTCATATGTATCTTGATTGTTTTTAAATGTAATATTCTGGAAGGATAAGTGAAAGACTGTGTTAAATTTTAAAAAGAAAAGAATTGGTGAGGGGTGGATTCAGTATCTATTTAGGTTTTCTAGTGATTTCTGTAGTATTGTTGCTATAGTAACCACAGTGTATGAACATAGATCCTGCGGGGGGGGGGCAGGGAAGGAAAAATGCTTATTGGGTTTCAGTGAGCGAAATGCACTTTATCTGTTATGTGGTAAACCAAGCATGGCAGTGAATATCTGTCTTACCCTTCCTTTTAGAAACCTCAAATAACTCTTCCACCTATAATAATACCTAAGAAGAAAAGATCTACTGGAGCTTCTCTGAATCCTTTTGCTGTGTACACCCCCAAGGTAAAGTGTATAGAGATACCCTGTCTGGATTTATGATATTGTTTTAAATTTATGTATTTTTGCTTTTCTATGTGAAGGAAATGCCTTTGAATTTATTTTTGATTTTTTTTTAAATTAGGACTGCCATTCAATATATAGTTTTGTGTATTTCAAAAATAGCATGTGCCTGCTTTTTTCATAGTAAATTTTGTAGTAACTAATATGTGTTTATTATAGGTATCACAACTGTGCTAAATGCAATAATTTTCCTCCTGGAAACAAGTATTTTTTTCTGTAAATCTAGGTAACAGTAAAATAATTGAAGCTATTACATTAATAATACATAAAATCTTTTTATAAATGGGAACTGTCATTATCTTTGGTCAGGGTAGGACAGTTACTTATTTTTAGTATGCAAGTCTAAGTGACTAAACATTTAAAAATGTTTACAGGCAATTCCTTCAGGAAAAACTGCTTCCCCTGTCGCCAGGAAGGAGCTTTCATTAACTCCTGCTCCTCTTAAACGAGCTGAATTTGCTGGTAAGTCTGATGTCAGGCAGAAGTGCAAGGGTGTTGAGCAGTTGTTTTTACAGCAGTAGAAGAAGTGGAGGTATTGTGATGGCAAGTCTAAGTGTGAAAGATTTGGATTTGTAGCACTAAAAGTTAAAAACATCCAATTTGGAGACTAAAGAGAAATACAAGTGTAGGAAAAGGGATGTGCTGATGTTTCAGTGTTGGGTAAACCATTGTGCCCCAGGTACTAGCATGTGACAGGAATATATGCTGATGTCTATAGGAGAGCTGGTGCAGCCAGAGTGTCCGGATGATGAGTATGAGTCAGGGGAAATGGAGTTTGAAGATGGTGACTTTGATGAGCCCATGGAAGCTGAGGAGGTGGATATGAAGCCTGTGGCTGCCAAGACTTGGGACCAAGAGAGTGAGCCAGCAGAGAGGATGAAACATAAGGCGGATCCTAGGAAAGAGACCACGTCTTGCTTGTAAGAGCATTTTCTGGTATTTTTTTTCCTGGCAGATAGCACTCTAATCAATCTGTTAGATTTTTTTTGAATTTTTTTAATATTTATTTTTTAGTTTTTGGTGGACATAACATCTTTGTATGTGGTGCTGAGGATCGAACCCAGGCCGCACGCATGCCAGGCGAGCACGCTACCGCTTAAGCCACATCCCCAGCCCCTCTGTTAGATTTAAAAAAAAATTTTTTTTTCATTGTAGATGGACACAATACCTTTATTTTATTTATTTATTTTTATGTGGTGCTGAGGATTGAACCCAGTGCCTCACATGTGCTAGGCAAGTGCTCTACCACTGAGCTACAGTCCCAGCCAAGATTTAAAAAAAAAAAAAAAGTTTTCATAGTTATAGATGGACAGCATGCCTTTATTTGTTTAGGTCTTTATGCAGTGTTAAGGATTGAACCCAGTGCCTCACACGTTAGGCAAGTGCTCTGCCACTGAGCAGTAGCACCAGCCCTACTCTGTTAGATTTTGAAAAGGTTGGAAAATTTGATTTCTGCAGGGGAAGTTTTCTCCCAGATGACTCTTGTTGGGGCATTGATCAGGAAGATGATAGTTTCTCAGCACGAGAAATTCAAGTGGATTCCAGTCAACTCCCATTGGTAAAAGGGACAGATGAAGAACAAGTGTTCCAGTTTTATTGGTTGGATGCTTATGAAGATCAGTATAACCAACCAGGTAATCAAAGATAAAGTAACCATATGTCTTGATGGAGTAGCAAGTTTTCCCTTGAATATTTAGTGATGAACATTGGCACAGGCTCTGCCCTCATGTAAGTGTGTTATAGGAGAGCAGGACTTGTTCATTGTAAAGTGCGTGAGCCACTGTGTGGTGTGAATAGTCCTTAAAATGCTTATTCCAAAAATCAGTTATTTGTGATTTTTGAATGTGCTTGTACTTTGCCATCGATGTATCTGAAGTTGCAGGATTATTCTGCAAATGGAATCAGTCATTAATTTGTCTCTTTATTTAGCAAATTGGACACATGTTATGTTTAAGGCACTGAGAGGGGGTGAACAAACTGCACAAATTCCCTATGCTATAATGTTGCTTATATTTTAATGGGGTGGGAGTGGGTGGGGAGAAATTGGATATAAATAAAAGAAACTGATGTAAAAGGGAGTTAGTTGTAGGATGCTCAGTGAAGGCCTGTCTTAAGAGATGATCCCTGGGCTAAGATGTGAGGCACATACAGAGTCGAGGAAAGGACATTTCAGCTTAAGAATCCAGTAAGTGGGAAGGACTGACACGAAGAAGGTGGCCTGTGTGATAGTAGCATAGTTATCAAGTGATAAGATTGGTATGCAGTGAAGTTGGAGATAAAGGTAAAAGGCCATATAATGATGGATGGTCCCATAATTGACTTTGCCTTTAAACAGGAATTCTCTTGTCTGTGAAGAGAATAACAGACATGTTATTCTGTGTGTGCATGCTTGTATATATAGCTGTAGAAGGGTGAGCTAGAGTGGGGTGGTAGGAAATTATAGAAGCCCTGGAGATCAGTCATTCCAGGGCAGAGGTACTAGTTACTTGGACCCTGGAGGCTGGGAAGGAGAGAAATGAAGGCATTTAACAAGTATTTTGATACAAACTTGTTGATGGATTGAATCTGAGCATTGATGGAAAGGAGAAATCAAGACTGATTCCCAGGTCATCCTAATGAACTAGTATTGTGAATTCTTGATTCACAAAATGCTAGGGATAAATTGAAGAAGAGGGCCACACAACAAATGAAACAAAAAGTTTATTCTCTTTTAGAATTCATAGGCCTGACCTTCTGATGAGGGGGAGCCTTACTAACTCCCTCTTTGTAGAGGAAAAAAAAATCATCTTACAGGAGCCAAGAATGCCCTTAAGATGACAGAGGAGGGTCATTCCATTTTTAACAACAGTAACTGTTAGGAAAGACCCTCCTCAAATTGAACAAATATGTTTCTGGTGGTGCTTCTGGGCCTGTTTCTCTTTAACCAAATTGAATATGTATTATTTCAGTTCTTCAGGATAACTTTTTTTAAAATTTAAAAATCACCTCCAAATGAATGTTTTTTCATTAAACAGAAATAGTGGAGATTCTCTGTTTTTAATCTTTACCCTTTGCCTAAAAGATAGGAGGCAAAATAATTTTGACATATCTCATTTGTTTCTCATCTCTGAATTTGAGTAGCTGCCTGTTAATTCTGGGATTTTTTTTAAGTCCTGTTTTTTTTGTTTTTTAACCTTCTTCCTGTTTTCTAAGACCTCTGAGAGAACTTCTCAACTTCATGGAACTGAGAGGTGTAATAGGTAGCATAATGACCCCTCTCCCTAAAGATGTCTATGTACTAACATTTGGAGCTTGTGATGTTTCCTTGCATGGTAAAAGGGACCTTATAGATTTGATTAATTATTAACCCATTGGTTAATGGTTCCATCAAAACCAGAAACCTGGAAGCCATCCTTGATTCCCTCCTTTTCCTCACTTGTTAGTTTACTTCTTCTAAAGTAGATAATCTATCTCCTCATAACTGGTGCCCTGAACCCTTCTTGCCTACTGAATTCATTGTACCAGCCTCCTAATTGATCTCTAAACTGTTGTCTTCCACATTACTGCCAGAGTGATTGATCAGAAGAGAAACATTGACTATATCATTTCCTCATTTAAAAAAAATCCTCAGTAGCTATTGCTTATAACACAGAGTCCAAGCTCCTTAGCAAGGTTTCTGATGCCTGCTGTCTATGAATTTTTGCCCTAGAAATTGCTGCAGTGTGTCCCTTTACTCATAGTATTTGTCTGACTGGGATGCCCTTATCTGACACATTCTTCAAGATTCAGCTCAGTTGTCATTTCCTGAAAGTTTTCCTAAACCTCTAGATGGACCTTAGAGTCCTATGACCCCATCATACCCTTTCTCATTGTAGTTTTGTCATCTGATTTTGAAATGATCTGAATCAGTTTTTTTCTCTATCTCAAAGCCTTTAAGCTGCTAGAAATCTTTCATTTCCAGTATTAAGTATAATGCCAGGTCCATAGTAGGCATTCAGTAAATGGTCTCTGAAATAAACTACACAGTGATTGACAGTCTGGTGGATGCACATGGAGAGTTACAGAGCACCAGAGTTGAATTTGCTGCCATTATTTAGTTTGCTTCCTAAATTCTTGTAGCAGTGTGAAATAAGAATGAGTAAAACAAAAGTGGATGGTGACCCCCTCCCAAGTAAGTGCCTATAAAGCATCATTGCCAGCATTGGTTGCCAAGGATCAGAACCTTAAACAACAGTTCTGGGTTGGGGTTTTAGCTCAGTGGAAAAGTGTTGGCCTATTATGTATGGGGCACCGAGTTTGATCCTCAGCACCACATAAAAATAAGATATTGTGTCCATCCACAACTAAACTCTTTGTGAAAGAGAGTTTGTTATTTTTATCGTTTGTTTTTTGGTTTATACTCTTATTAGTAAATACCATTGTTTCACAGGGCAGGGATCTACTAAGGTACCATAATGTCCAATATAATGGCCATTTGTAGTTCTTTTAATTTATACTGTTTAAAAGGAAGTAAAATTTAAAATTCAGTTTCTCAACCAGTAGCCACCTTTTAAGTGCTTAATGGCCACATGTGAAAAGTAGCTACTATACTGGATGGGTCAGATACCAAACAAATATATATCATCACAGACATTTTTCTTAATTAGTGATGGTTTGTAGTAAGGGATATTGGAGACTAAGATTGAAACATGGAGGCACAACTAAATTTTCAAAGTAATTAATTTCTAATATCAGGCCAGTGTCATAGATAGGTTTTTTTTTTGTACTGGGGATTGAACTGGGGGGCACTTGACCACTGAGCCACATCCCCACCCCTGTTTGATATTTTATTATAGACAGGGTCTCACTGAGTTTCTTGCACCCTGCTTTTTTGCTGAGGCTGGCTTTGAACTCGTGATCCTCTTGCCTTAGCCTCTCAAACCTCTGGGATTATAGGCGTGCACCACCACGCCCGGCCATGGATAGGCTTTTAAAATCAATAGTGGGGAAAAATTTTTTGGTGGTGCTAAGAATTGAACCAGGGCATGTACTCTACCACTGAGTTGTACCTCTGGCCCAGGGAAACATTTCACAATTATCTTTCTTTGATGGGGGAATCTCACTATGTTGCCCCTGTTGGACTCAGACTTACGGGCTCAAGTGATGCTCCAGTTGGACTCAAGCAGTTTTCCTGTCTCAGCTGCCTGAGTAGCTGGGGCTACAGGCACATGTCATGATGGCCAGCTCAGTTAATATTTTTTTTGTCATACAAGTGCTGAAAAAAGCTTCAGAGATTATCTAGTCTAGTTATTCACTTAGCAGGAAACAAGCTTTGGGGAAAAAAAGTAGTTGACTCTTCAGTGGCAGAAGTCGGGCCTTCTCATTGTCAGTCCACTTTGCCATTCTGTGGTACTTTGCAAGTTGTGTTCTCTGAGGTGGCACATCTTTCTCTGTTTTTGATGCCAATGGGTTAAATAAAATAGCTTTTTTAAAAAGTCCTTTAATTTCAGAGGGTTGAACAGTTTCATCGTGATAGTAGGTAATGATCACTGAGCTTTGTGAAATCAATGATGCTAATAAAAACGAAGTACTCCCAAAGACCCTGTTATTGTTTCTCACTTTCTTACAGATTCTAAGTCAGTCAGTTGTTGCTGAATGCACCATAATTATGAAAAGAATCTTACTCTTTGCATATGGGAAGATATCCTGTCTTCATTATGACTTTTTCAAGGTTGAATAATCCTGACTGCACCTGGTTTCAGCTAGTAACTTTGGGGGGAATGTAATCTTTGTTTACCATGATCTTTTTGTGGCAAACGAGGCATAAACAGTGTCAAATGTGTTGCATGAAGTGTGATATTAGTTTGACTGTAAAATGAGCTATTTGAATCTTTGAATCCAATATTAGAGTCTTTATTTTTCTTTGCATGGAATTTTGTTTTCCCATCTTTAACTGTCGTGAGGATGACTTCTAAATTTCTGTGCTACTGTGATTTTTTTCCTTTAAATCATCCCACGGTCCGCCCTTTCCTCTCCCTTATCTTCCCCACTTCCCCCACCCCAGCTGAAAGTCACACAACTCTTGTAAGAATTTTAATCATCTGCAGAAATGAAAATCCTTAGATAGTCTTATTTCTACTAGAATAAATGACAAAAGGAAATACTGATGATGAGCTGTCTTGTGAAACTGGGGTAATTGGCTTTGTGATGTACCACAATTTTCTTAGTGTCTCAGATAAGTGGCTATGTTGATTACTGCTGTCTAGTTCATGGAGCCTGGGATTTTTTTTACAGTGACCATCTCTTGGGTTGACTATCAGATCTTAGGAGTCCTTTCTTTCTTTGTTTTTAAAAATATTTTTTAGTTGTAATTGGACAGAATACCTTTATTTTATTAATTTTTATGTGATGCTGAGGATTGAATCCAGGGCTTTGAACGTGCTAGGCAAGTGCTCTACTGCTGAGCCACAACTCCAGCCCAGCAGTCCTTTCTTAATGGCTAGTTTTCTGTTGAAGAGACAGGAGAACAATAACTTGATGTTTAGAAAGGCATGTTTTTACTTTGTTGTGTATATTTCTGAGGGTCACAAAAGAAGGATATCTACTGATTTTATTAGTAAACCATTTGTTAAATAGAAGCAGAAGAGAAAGGAACAGTATAAATACTACCTAGCTAGATATGTTAAGTAACTTGTGATATAGAAAGGGTGAAATAGATTATAATAGAACCCTGTTATGAGATATATATGTTTATATAGAATAAGAGATGTGTTAGGCAGCTTTTTATCACTATGATCAAATACCTGACAAGAACAACTTAGAGGAGGAAAAGTTCATTTGGGGCTTATGGTTTCAGAGGTTCAGTCCATGAACGACTGTCTGACTACTGCTCTGGGCCCAAGGTGTGGCAGAACATGGCAGAAGGGTACAGTGAGGAAAGCTGCTTAGCATATGGTGGGCAGGAAGCAGAGAGAGGAGTTGAGGTGCAAGGGACAAAATACAAACCTCAAAGGCATGCTCCTAGTGACCCAATTCCTCCAACCATGCTACACCTCCCTATAGTTACCATTTAGTTAGTCCATTCAAGCTAGAATGGACTGTTAGGTTAAGGTTACAGCTCTTATAATCAAATCATTTTACTCCTGAATATTTTGGCATCAACAGGAGCTTTTGAGGGGTACCTCATTTCCAAACCATAAGATACAAGATGAATTGTTTTTCCCAAATACAACTTTACATACAGAAAAATACTGATGTATGTATCCCAATACATGAAGATTGTTTTTTATCAGTAAGTGTAAATAAAAAATAAATTTAGAATGATATTCTCATATTTGCATGTTTTCATGAGAGGTTGTAATAGCAGACTTGTTGGACAATAGTTGTTTTGTTTTTCTTAATCTGGATAATACTGGTTATAGGGAAACTGTTTATACTAAATTAGAGAATTATTCTATCCCCTTTCTCCCAGGGGTTGTACCACTGTGATAGTGTACTATGGCATAAGTACTGAGTTAAGAACTGGTTTTGGGGCTGGAGTTGTGGCTCAGCAGTAGAGTGCTTGCCTTACACGTGTGCAGCCCTGGGTTGGATCCTCAGCACATAAAAGTAAATAAATAAAATGAAGGTATTGTGTACAACTACAACTAAAAATAAATATTTTAAAAACAAAGAACTGGTTTTATATATGTTTGCTGTCAGAATGTTATCACAAAGGTATAAATGTATGGACATGTTCAGTAAACATTTACGTTGTTCCCATGATTTGGTGTAATTGAAATGTTTTCTTTTCAATTTCAATTAAGTTTTCCCTTATTCTTTCAGGTGTGGTATTTCTGTTTGGAAAAGTTTTTATTGAATCAGCCAAGACCCATGTGAGCTGTTGTGTCATGGTGAAAAACATTGAGCGAATGCTGTACTTCCTTCCCCGTGAAATGGTAAGCATTAGTGATTAGCTTTGAGATTTCAGTAATTATATATGGCACCCATTCTCTATTCCAAGGTCAACCCTGTCCTTCAGTAGGGCAGCAGTTCTTCACAACCCCAATTCTTTCTTACTCCTTGCTTCATGACCACTGATTGTCAGCAATTCCAATAGAGGATGGGAAAATTAGAGAAATGAAGTTGAACTCAGTTTTTCAACTTGTTAGAGTAAAAGTGTCTGAGTTTTAATACAGAATGTTATATTTCCCTTACTCCTCATTTCCATAATAATTGGGCTTGGGACTCTAAGGCTCTAAAACGTGACATGGCATTTGGCCCAGTTTTCCTGCTCTTGTTGCATAGGCAGCTGTAATATTTCCCCCGTGGCCATTTAACAAGATCAGTTCCATTTGCTTCTTCTTTATTAGGACTTTTAATATCTCCAGCTCCCTCCCAGTATCAGCCCCTCCCCATTTCTGTTGAATTGTGGAGCATCTTGGTTAGGATTTATAATATTTATTTTCCCATTGTTTCTTAGCATTGATCATCTTTGCCTTGCTTTATGGTGCTTTGGGAGGAATTGGCCATTGGGTTTAGTATTTTTTAGGGATTGTTTTGCCTTTGAACTCATTGTTGAGACTGTGGTATTAAGTGTTTAAATGGGGGAGGATGAAAACTGTTTTAAACTTGGGTTTCTGGTGGTTAAGAAGATCTTATGTACAGATACTTTTTCTCCCTTTTCTCCTTCCCACGGGAGAACAGAAAATTGATCTAAATACAGGGAAGGAAACAGAAATTCCAGTTACAATGAAGGATGTTTACAATGAATTTGATGAAAGAATAGCAGCAAAATATAAAATTATGAAGTTCAAGTCCAAGGTTTGTATTTGGTTGTAAATTTTTGACCAGCTTTCTTAATTTGTTTTTTGTTAATGTCTTGATTTTGTAAATAGGTATTGCATATCTACTTCATACAAAGTGCCTTCTGCATATCTCTAATTCATAGAATGGCAATCTCATAGGCATGAATATAAAAACTGTGTTAGATTTTTTAAAATAGTTTGCTTTCTTTTTAAACTGCTTGTAAAATAATGGTCATGAATTTGAATATATAGATAACTCAAAGCCAATTACTTTAAATGCTTACATTTCATGTTTTTATTCTGAAATGGCAAAGAAAACATTTTGATTTTATAATTAGTTATTGCCAATGCATTTTGATTAGAAGGTTAAGTAAGTTTTAGTTTTAAAAATCAGGGACTATGATGTTATTTCTGATAGAATGAAAGTCTTATATTCGTGATATGTATGACAAATTGTCCAAACTGGTGTTGGTGGCACATGCCTCTGATTCCAGTGACTTGGGAGGCTGAAGCAGAAGGGTTACAAGTTTGAGACCAACCATAGTAACTTAGTGAGACCCTGTCTCAAAAAATAAAAATAGCTGGGGATATAGCTCAGTGGAGAATGCCCCTAAAAAAAGAAACAATATTTTGATTTTAGTGAGATATTGATGCCTTTGGCCATAATTGTGGGGTCTGTAGCCCACTAAAAATATGGGAAGTTAGTAGTGATGGAAAGAAAGGGAGGATTGAGTTGCAAAAGATACAGCAAACAGTCTTAACTACTTAAGTTTTGGATTGTGGCTGAGTCACTTTTTTAAATCTCCACAAGTAATAATCACAAGGCCTTGGGTTTGATTCCTAGCACTGCAAACAAAAACTAAAAACATAAAATTCCAGAGACAATGTGTTGTAATGGTGAAGCATATGAATGTTAGAGTCAGGTTGCTTGTGATTTAAGTCTTAGCCCTGCTGCTTACTAGTATCTGATTGTGAACAAGTGCCAAGTGACTTCCCTGTGCCTGTTTCTTTATTTGACAAATGAGGCCCTATTGCAAGCATTGTCAAAAGGGTTAAATCTCTTGATTCATATTGAATGATTAGAATAGTACTTGACACATAGCCAATGCTTACTACATATGAACTATAATTATAATGTTGATTATTCTAGCAAGATGGAGTTGCTTAATGTCAATTAGTAACAAATAATTTTTATTTTTTGAGACAATGTTTTGCTATGTTTTATCAGTGAGGCATGTATAGCTCTGGACTTAAACCCACAATTCTCCTACCCAGATTTCTGAGAGTAGCTGGGATTATAGGCATGTGCCACAACCTGTCTCTTGACAAATGATTTAATGCATTAACATTGTAAAAATAAATCTCTTCTTGCTCCTATTTGAATGCAAATATTTTGATTTCTGTAGTGTCTAAGAGAAGTCTTTTTAACATTGTCACTATGAGTCTTAGTCCTAGTTGAAAGGTGAAAGGATACCTTTTTGGCTTTAATTACTCTTGTGTCCCACAAGGATGCTAGATTCCTGATGATTTAATATAGGAAAATGTATTATTTATGTAATGCTGGATAATTTGAGTTTTGAAAACTTTTTTGTCTTAATGATTTTTTAAAACATCTACTTATCCAGACAGTGGAAAAAGAATTATGCTTTTGAGATACCTGATGTTCCCGAAAAATCTCAGTACTTGGAAGTTAGATACTTGGTAAGTTAAACAAAGAAAATTACCTGGTTTTGGTGAATGGCATTTTTTTCTACTTTTGAACTTTCAACTAGCTTTCAATTAGTAGTACTGACAGAACTCCTCAAGCCCACAGTTCATTGAGGTGGACATATAGTAATGAATAACTGAAATGGATAAAATTAATTTTAAGTACATAGTCTACAGGTTATACTGTCTTTCTCTGCTTTCAAGTATGCATCTTTAAACAAATAACTTGAAACAGCACAATTGTTTGTCAAGTGGAATGAATGCCACATGATGGAGTTGGACATCATTAGTCTGTTAAGTGTCTCTTGTAAGCAGTGGAAAGGTGAGAGAGGAGTGTCAGTAGCATCATTATAGTGTTGCTCTTGCTCTTGCTCCTGTGACAGGCAAGGTCGTTGCTGTAGGGTGTTAATTAACTAGACCTTAACCTCTTTTTACCTTTGTTCTAGTGTTTTGATCCCACAATGTTGGAAAAGGGAAACTTTTAAAAAATGTTTTTGGCAGTGGTGATGAAAAGTACCATGGAAGCTTTTTCAATGAGTCCCACTCTGTTGCTTTCATTCTTCTAATGGAGTGGTACTTACTTGGCTATTCTTTATCAGTGAGGCATGTACAGCTTTGGACACAAATTCTCTCTTGGGGGAGCTTCTTGGCCTATTTTCTTCTAATGGGTGTCATGAAGATGCATTATTTTGTCATTGTGAATTGTTTTTGTTTCCTACTGTGAATTGTTTTGGATTTCATTTGTAGCAAATTACATTTCACATGTATCAAAGGGGTTTCTTCTGCTGCTTCATAGAGAGGCTTTTGTTTATTTCAAATATAGACTTGGAAAATGTGAAGTAATAGTTTTAAACAAAAAAGATTTTTTTTCCTTTTAGGCAGAAGCTTCCTCAGTATTTAAAAGGAGAAACGTTTTCTCATGTATTTGGAACCAACACATCCAGCTTGGAACTGTTCTTGATGAACAGAAAGATCAAAGTACCTTGTTGGCTTGAAGTAAAAAATCCACGTAAGGAAAAATTTAGTCATAATGCTAAGTAGGTTGCTGATAAATGTGCTTTTTTTCCCCTAAAGAGAAGTTAAGGAATTGGTTTATATATTTTAGTGTGTTTATTTCCTTTTGTGTTTTTTCATCAAGATTTTCCTTGGATGATTGTAGGTATATTTGGAATCACTTTATCTCTGTAATGCCTGGCAGTTTAGTTTAGAAGGAGGCCTTAGCACAGGCAGCCATTCAGGGCGTGTCCCATTATGCTGTTGTTTACATGTACTTTCCACCTGGCAGATAATGCCCAGCTGTTCTTCATAGTAAACTGCTGACCTTTGGAGGGGAGAAGAATCACATCCTAATGTGGATAGTACTTGTTTTGCCTGTTACTTGATATTTTCTAGCACTTGTATCTGAGATACTCTTTTATCTTCATGAATCTTTTAAAAATGTTTTATGATTCCTCCATGGTAGTGCTTTGGGTTTTTTAAACCTATCTTGGGTTCTGGATTCTTTAGATCATTTTACAAAAAGCTTTGTTTGGATTTAAAAAAAAATTGTAACTGTAGATGGACAGCATACCTTTATTTTATTTGCTTATTTTTTGTATGTGGTGCTAAGGATCAAATGCTGTGCCTCACACATGCTAGGCAAGTGCTCTGCCACTGAGCCATAGCCTCAGCCACTGTTTGGACATTTTTTTCTCAAGAAAGTGAACATAGGTACACACACATCCAGTAATGTGGCTTATTTTTAGTTAGATATTATGTCATTTTTAATAGAAGATAGGACTGAAGAATATCTCAGTTAATCACAGTTGTCATAATTATGGTACTTTTTCTTTTTAAGTTAACAAAAGCGATTGATGTGTTATTTCTATTTTTTGCAGAGCTCTTGAACCAGCCAATCAGTTGGTGTAAATTTGAGGCCATGGCTTTGAAACCTGACCTGGTGAATGTAATTAAGGATATTGGTCCTCCTCCACTTGTGGTGATGTCTTTCAGCATGAAAACATTGCAGAATGCAAAGAACCATCAACATGAGGTAAAAAAAAAGGACATATTTTGTATTTGTTCCTTAGGTGTAATACTTGGCCTGAACTTGTATAGCTTTACTGCAACAAAGTTGTTCTTGGAGGGGAAAGCATACTAATTTAGTACAAAACTTCATTTTGGAGAAGGAATTGAATTTGTTTCTTTGTCTGGTGTCGTGGATTTTTTCAAGGAGTTAAATTGCTGAAAATATTTTTTTAATGTACACAGAGAATAATACAATGAACTCTCTATATCAATCACATATTCAGCAGTTAGCAAATTTTGTGACACCTGTTTTTCTCCCTTCTCTTTTTTCTCTTGAAGTATTTTAAAGTCAGTTTCAAACAGCATGTCATTTTAACCCTGTGTGCCTTTGTATACATCTCTTAAAATATGCACATTTTCTTATATACCATCATTAGCAAGCCCAATAACAGTAACAGTGATTCCTTGATTTAGTCTGAAATCCCCAGCACATACTTAAATGACTTTGTTTCTCACAATGTCTTTTAACAGATGGTTTGAATCAGGATTTACACAAGATTCACAGATGGTGTTTAATTTTTGTGCCACTTTCATCTCTTTTTAAATGGTATAACTCCCACCCATTCCCCCCACTTTCTTTTCAATGAGATTGAATGATTACAAGAATCACTGATAGTTGTCTCATATAATGTCCCATTTTCTGTCTGTATTTGTTTGCTCTGTTGTGGTATCATTGGACTTCTTCCTCTCTACCAGTGGTTGGCAAACAGTGGTCTGTGAGCCAAATTCATCCCACTACCTGTTTTTGTAAATAAAGTTTCCTTGAAACACAGCATATCTTCAACTGTTTTTGCTCTACAACAGCAGAGTCAGTTAGTCATGACAGAGACCATGAGGCCTGCAAAGACTAAAATACTTATTTTTTGGTCCTTTATAGAAACAGAGTGCCTACTCTTCCTCCATCCTTCATACATCCATATGCTATAAGTTATCTCTAAAGGATGAATTAGATTCAAGTTCAACTTTCTTAGCCAAAATACTTTATAGGTAGTAGAGTGTACTTCATATTGGAAGACACATAATGTCAGGTTAAGCTGCTATTATTGAAGCTAAGATTGGTCAGTGGGCTCAAATGGTGATAACCACTGTATATTTCTGCATCAGCTTTTCATCTAACCTTGCCACTACATGTGTTTTGGGCTGTTGTGGAGTGCTGTTGTGGTCTATTGCATTGTGAGATGTTGAGCAGTGTCCGTGGCCTCTACCTGCTAGATGTGTGTACCCCCTCTCCCTGCTAGGTGTAACAGTCTAAAAATGCCTCCAGCAATTGCCAAATATTCCTTAGAGGAAAATGTGAGGGTACAGTTATCCCCAGTTGAGAACTACTGTTCTAATGCCTCCATGAATTAGTCATTTTACCTCAATTAGTTATTTCATTAAGAGTTTTAAAATGGTGGTTTTTACACACACACACACACACACACACACACACACATATGTGTATTCCCTATCTGTTGAATTCATTATTATTTTATTTTTGACATTATTATTTTGAAATGGGGTCTCACTATGTTGCCCAGGCTGGCCTTGAACTTCTGGGCTCAAGTGAGCCCCCTGCCTCAGTCTCTCAAGTAGCTGGAACCATAGGCGAGCACCAGTGTGGTCAGCTTGTTACATTTGATCCTTATGGTTTTCTTACTCTGATCAATGGGAGTTTCTTTATGTTTGCTTCATTTTGACATAAATGGGGGTATTTTTAAAAGAGGATTTTGGACAATATTTGCATTCTTTTAGTATGTGATTTCATCTTTATTTTTGGTAGTGCTGGAGACTGAATGAATGCAAGCGCTTGTGCATGCTGAGTGCATGCTCTACCACTGAGCTACAACCCAAGCCCTGATCTTTAAATAATCATTTCTGTAGATGATTGGAGTTAATAGTTAAGTGTTTGGGAAAGGTTCAATAAGTCCTTAGTTAAAATTAAAAAAGAAGTGCCCGTTCTCTTGTGCCCAGAGTTAGGTTTTCACAGACTGTTTCCTAAAAAAGTAAATAGGGCTCTGTGGAGAAATGGCTTAATGAAGGCAGGGAATGTTTAAGATAAATCTGGAACATCGTGTTATATCAGAAAGTAAGGATGATATTAAAATCTACTGAAGATATGTCAGAAGGACCTAGGAAACAACTTGCAGAGTATCCTACTGACCAAAGGTGGGACAATGTGAGCACGATAAGAATAATTGCAATAGATGGAAACACTCAGTTCATGATGATACTAACAACAATACCACTGCCACATTGCTCATTTATGAAGGATACTCGGGAACTAACTCATTCTTAAAACTGATAAATGAGGGAATCAAATCAAGCATTATCCTGACTTTTCTGGAAAACATACTGTACCTCAGGCAACCAAATAATTGATGAAGTGAAGTTTCTGTTCTTAGAAGGTTTTCAGCTAATAAATAATGAAGGAAAAATGGAATAATACCACTTTCTAATCTCCAGTGAAATAATGGCTCTAGGCAATAATTGACAGTGGCTGCTAATTTCACTGAAATATAGAAAAACAGACATTATGTGTCTGTGCTTTCTGATAGAAGTAATCAGTAGCACCTCTAAAGTATTTTTGCCAAATAGTTGAACCTGGTTTTGATAAAGTCATTTGATCTAACTGTGAACTTATAGGCAGTACAGAAACAGAATGTGTTAAATGAAAGTGACCCTATTAGGATATAAGCAACAGAATCCATACTACAGAACATTCTATAGGATAAACAACTCAGTTTCTTCAACTAATGTAAATTGCAGGGAGATGATAAGTGGGGTAGGGTTGTACCTGTAATTTTACATATCAGTAAGAATGCAGAATATATATTAGGTGTCTGATAAGTGATTTCCTCCTTCCTTTCTTTGCAGGTTATTGCTATAGCAGCTTTGGTTCATCACAATTTTGCATTAGATAAAGCACCCCCACAACCTCCCTTTCAGTCACACTTCTGTGGTATGTATTTTTTAAAGATACTTTGTTAAAGACTTGATTTGAGTTTTTTCTTAGACTTTCAAAAATTATTTTCAAGAATAAATAGTGCATACTGTTAAGGTTGTTTTTAGCTATGGAAACTAAGTTTTATTGTCCAGAGTTTTCTGTGCAATGAGGCAGGTGCCAAGGAATAAATTAATGTTCGCCTATTCGGGAGAGGTTATAGTAATATCAAATTGAAATTGAGTTGTACTACAATTCAATGTGTGAAACATCCACAGAATTCTGTGTGTTTAATGAGTCAGTCTCCAAGGAGGATACTCATATAGTCCATGTTGAAAGCCAGTTAAATAAATTTTGTTTTAGCAAATTTATTTTGTTTTAGCAACACATTAGTTTTGCTAAACATAAAACAAAATTTATGATTACTGTGAAGTTTATTACTTAAGTAGGGGGAATACATAGAAGAAAACCCTGGTAATAGCTTGGTGAAAATGTGGATGAAACTAGTCATTAGCTCATTTCAACAAGCCTTTGTTCACCTCCTCTCTATGTTACTGTGAGAACAGCTATTTTTATGTTGTAGAGGAGAAACTCTTTTCCAAGTTTGAGAAGTTTGAACTGAGTTACTTCATTGTAAACTGGTTGAGGCTTTGGTGGTGGTGGGATTTCCTCTGGGAGAGAATGTTATAATCATTCATTTTGACTTTGATGGATAGCAAAATTTGATCAAAGTTTTAACAATTGTAGGGATAGAGTTCTGTGCTTGGTGATTCATTTGAATCCCAACATGATCAATGAAAATACTTGAACCTTTTAACATTTTAGGGATGGGGGAATATTTATATCTAATTTCCAAATTTCTATTTGGAAACATGCATTGATGTCTACCTGAAATTAAAATAAAATGGGTTTTGGAATTTTTTCCCCCTTCTTATAGTTGTGTCTAAACCGAAGGACTGTATTTTTCCATGTGCTTTCCTTGAAGTCATTAAGGAAAAGGTAAATAGCTAATTATTCCTTTTAAATATGAAGTATGTATTTGGAAAGAAAATAGGAGGATAGTATGCTCCATGAATTTTTTTCTGGGCCCTTAATAAAATGGCAGGGGAATAATAAAATGTAGTGAGCTTTTCACAAAGCTAAATGTATTCAACATAAATAATTTTTTTGGAGTGTACATTTTTTATTTTTTTTCTTTCATCTCCTTTTTTAAAATTTGTTCTAATTAGTTATACATGACAGAATGTGTTTTTTAAAGAATTTTTTTTAGTTGTCAATGGACCTTTATTTATTGATACGTGGTGCTGAGAATCAAACCCAGTGCCTCATACATGCTAGGCAAGTGTTCTGCCACTGAGCCACAACCTCAGCCTGACAGAATGCATTTTGACACATCATACATAAATGGAGTATAACTTCTCATTCTTCTGGTTGTACATGATGTAGAATCACACTAGTTGTGTAATCATATATACACATAGGGTAATAATGTTTGATTAAAAGTTCACTTGTTAATGTCTTCACGTGACAAAATCAAATGCTGCAACCTTGTCAGGTTTCATGTATATTATTTTAAATTGACTTGAGAAGTCCAACAATTTGGGGGTACTTTTAGGTTAGGCTATCATTTGTGACATGCCCTGAATTACCTATCCAAGTACAGTGACCTAGGAATTCTTGTAGAGTCAAACTGACATTTTTGTGACGTAGTTGTGGAATACATATAGTTTTCAATTTCTATTTTAAGAGATTTTTAATAAGAGCAGATTGAATACTTGATTTATATTCAGCAATCCAAGTGGAAGGCTTTTGTGTAAAGATAGATTTTATTTATATTTAAAATACTCACAATTTTTATATTTGTTTTTAGTCTAGTTTCTTATTTATCTGTTCTTATACCATTATTTGAGAATAGTTTATACAACCCTTGGAATTTCTTTTCCTGATAAATACATCAACAGTGAAGTCTACCAGGGATTATATAGGAAATTAAGTAATGCTTTTGAAAGGTACTCTGATTTATATGCTTTCAAATGTGTCCAATGTACAAACATGTCTCTATGGAAGGACATTTCTGCTCTTGCTGTTGCTTAGCACTTAAAATTTTGCTTTATTCTCATGCATATTACTAGAATGAGCTCCTCAGAGACTTTGTGCAATTATTATTGCAAAACCTAGAATCTAAAATTTCATTTCTGCATTTAGTTTTGAAATGGGGAGTTTCTTTTAACCCTAAGAAATCTTAATCCTGGTTAAACAAGAAGCCAAGGTATAATACTTTAAAGAGTTGGTGACTGGTATGTTTTTATTAACAGAATGTGAAGGTTGAGGTTGCTACAACAGAAAGAACACTGCTAGGTTTTTTCCTTGCAAAAGTTCACAAAATTGATCCTGATATCATTGTGGTAAGTAGCTTTTTGATCATGTTGCGGGGAAACTCTTCATTTCTTAGTTCTTTTCAGTGTGACTTTATTGGTTATTTTTATTGTTTATTTACTTTTGAGCTCCAAAGAATCTTTTCAGAGTGAAATGAATTGCTATACTAATTACAAATAGAAAGGGGAAAAACCCTAGCCTACTATAAGATAGGCTGTGTGTGTGTGTGTGTGTGTGTGTGTGTGTGTGTGTGTGGTGTGTGTGTTGCTTGGGATTGAATCCAGGGCTTTGTGCATGCAAGGCAAGCACTTTACCAACTGAGCTATATCCCCAGCCCCCTAGGCTTTTTTTTCTAATATTAAAGCAACCCTTGAATTATTATTGAAGTTTAAAATACTCTAGTTATTTACAGTTGACGAGACCAGCATATCAGTTAATAAATGTATATAAGTTATTAGTATCTTTAAAATTTTTGCTTAGTGACCCAGATGTATAGTGTCAACAGGAGTTAATTAATTCCCTTGATTGGGTGCAAATCAGAAAACTAAGTATTTTAGTTTTATGAGCCTAGTGGATCTCTATGACATTCCTTTGAGAGCTCATACTAGCAATTTTTTTTTCTCTTGACAACTTCCCATGTTCCGACTAGATAGTGAGAGCTAATAATTCATTGTTTTGCCCCAGTTCGTAGAAGTTATAAAGCAAGATATTTATTTTTGTGTGTTTTTTGGCCTTCCTTTATATGCTTCTTGATAGGAATTTTTCCTTTTGTCTTTTTTTCTGGGTCAATTGATCAGTCAAACTCTATTGTTTTATTTTTGACAGAAATTATAATAAACGCCTATATTTTAAATATGATATTAGTAATATGGTTATAATATATATTAGTGGTAGATGGACACAATACCTTTATTTTGTTTATTTATATGTGGTGCTGAGGATCAAACCCAGTGCCTCACACATGCCAGGCAAGTGCTCTACCAATGAGCCACACCCCCGCCCCTATATATATATTTTTTAGTGTTAGAAAAATTAATAAAAAACTGTTCTTATATTACAGCTTCTTTTTAAAAGATCTTTTAAAAATGTGTTCTTTTTAGATATACATGAGTAGGGTATTTTTGTTTGTTTGTTTTTTAAGATAGGGTCTTGCTAAGTTGCTTAGGGCCTCACAAAGTTGTTGAGGCTGGCTTTGAACTCACAATCCTCCTGCCTCAGCCTTTTGAGCTGCTGGGATTACAGGCATATGCCACTGCATCTGGCAGTAGAGTGTATTTTGACATATTATACGTACATGTAGTATAACTTAGTCTAATTGGGATCCCATTCTTGTGGTTGTACGTGATGTGGAGTTTCACTGGTGATGTATTCATATATGAACATAAGAAAGTTATGTCCTATTTGTTCTACGATCTATTCCTAGTCTTCTCCCTTCCCTTCATCCCCTTTGTCTAATACACTTAATTTCTATTCTTTCCTCCCCTTGTTGTGTGTTAGTATCCACATATCAGAAAGAACATTCAACATGTTTTTTTGGGATTGGCTTATTTAACTTAGTATGATAGTCTCTAGATCCATCTATTTACTGCCAAAAGTCATAAAGTAATCTGGTTATATTGAAGCCTTGCAAAAATGTTTGCCATATCCTTCAGGTTCATTTTTATTCTCAGATATCTTATCTTGTAGTGGCATAGCTACTGTCCTGAAAGCCTGCGGATTGTTAAAAATGTCTCTGCACCCACATCCCTTTGTTATTTCAGGACCCATATTTAAAGTGTGAAAAAAATCTGTCCATAGTCCTCTGATGCTCTGGCTTAGCACTGGGCCCTCACCTAGTCTCGACTAACAGTAATTTGGTCCCCAGAGTGATGTCTTGGAGCACTATGATACCTGGCCTGACTTAGGATGTTAGAGCCAAGTCTGAGTGAGAAATTCGAATGTAAGATAGAGTCCTGACATGAGTTTGGGTCCCTGATCCCAGGCATGATAATTTGAAAATGATACATTCTTATAATCCTTTGGGACTTTAATTTAATAGACAAAACTGCCATAAATATATAATGGGGTATATTGTTTTTATGTGGTGGTAAAGTACACATAACATAAAATTAACCATTTTGACTGCTTTTAAGTGTACAATTCAGGGATATTAGCTACATACATAATGTGCAGCCATTAACACCATCCATCTCTGTAATTCTTCATCTTCTGAAACTGAAATGGTACTAATTACCTCCTCGTTCCCCTAGCCCCTGGCAACCATCATTCTGCCTTCTGTCTCAATGATTTTGTATACTCCAAGTGGTAGTATATGTTTTTAATTAAAATTAGTATCAAGTAAATCTATTTATTGATAACAATTATTTTGAACCTCGTCTAATTTTTAATTAAGTGAGTAATGTTATTCACGTGACAGAAATTGGGAATTATAGAAATGAAAAAATCTAGTTGCATTTTGAGTTATTTTCTATTCTATACAATTTTGTTTACTTCTTTTTAAGTTTTTTACTTGAACTATTCATTGGTATTATATATTTATTTTGTTGCATATTTATTAAGTATCTAAATCAGTAGGGGTTGAACTCAGGTTTTAAAGAAGCCAAATGCAGTTCCTGAATTTTCTAAGAAGTTTTTTGCAAACTCCTACAACACAAGCAGGTTTCCTGTTTTTAAGGAAGCAAAATTGAATTGTTTGAATAAGCTTTTAGTGATCATGTAAAAGTATGGGATGTTAAAATTTACATTTGCTTTTGAGATTGTGAGGCATGCGCTGCAAATTAAAAGAGATCATATGAACCTTGCATCAATTAGTATGAAATAAAGTTTAATTCAAACAATCTGCTTAGCAGCCTTGTTAATGTCAAGGCTAATGAATGCTGCTGATGAATAAATTCCTGAAGAAGAAAGGACCCCCAATCGAAGGTAAGCTCACGATGTGATGTCTTCAATTAGAGACCAGAAAAAGAAAGGGCAAAGAAATTCTGTGTGTTTGAAGGTAAATCATCTAATTTGCATTTGTTATAATGTTATTGGCTGCCTCCTTTTTCTGCCTAGGGTCATAATATTTATGGGTTTGAACTGGAAGTGCTACTGCAGCGAATTAATGTGTGCAAAGTTCCTCACTGGTCCAAGATAGGTCGTCTGAAGCGATCCACCATGCCGAAGCTTGGGGTAATGGTAGTTTTGAAAATCTTATTTCTTTTATTTGCCATTTTTTTATTGGGTACTTACCAAGAAAGCACTATACTTTTTTGAATAGGAATTGATTGTCTTATAGGAACTTCAGTACATTTTAACTTTGATACCAAATGTCTTTTCCTTGGAATCCAGCATTTTACTTGAAAAAGCCACTGGTCATTTTTTAAATCAATGATTGGAATCTAGAAATAGTAAAGAAAGACAGCACATACATATTACTTTTACTTCAGCATTCCTAAAGTGATAAGCCTTAGGGTAGGGTTGCAGGGTTCAGAATTCATTGAGTATTATCATTCAGGAAGATGGGAAGAATGAATGGAAGGGAGCTAATGTGAAATATAAGAAAGCAGTGAGCTATGTGCTTTCTCATGTAGTTAGCCTCTCATAGCAACTTCAATTTCATTTTGTAGACATTCACACAGGTCTAGTAGGGGAAGAACTGAGATTTGAACCCAGATCAGTCTGAATCTTTTAAAGCCTATGTACTTTTTATTCTGCTTGCTTGCTTCAAATGTGGAGAGGTTTTGGTCGTCTTTGTATGAAGCACCTTCTTCCTAACCCTGATACTGTTCAGAGATTGAAGTCTTATTTTACCTAAAGCTTACAAATAAAATCAGCATGCTATCTCATCAGAGAACTTAGGAATCTGTCCCTTTTTTAATGATCTCTTGAGGATTCTGCTGCTGCTCTCTGCTATCAGAGTTGGGACTCTTACTCTTCTTTTTCTGTTCATATCTTTAAGGTGAAGAGGTTATTATTACTTATTGTAAACATTTGCTTATCTCACCCCTTTTTCCCTTCATACTCCCTTCAGACTTTCCTGAATATGGAATCTTCTCAGTGAGGTATACCCCAACCAGTCTATACCTGTAGGTATAGTCCCCCCAAATTCCTTGTCCCTCCTACCCAACTCTACTTTTCCCCTTTGCCAGAAACTTATTAACTCCTAAAACTATATACTTTCTTATTTATGTTATTCATTTAATATATACAATAAAAATAAAGTCAGGATTCTTAGTTTTTTGTTTTTTTTTTTTTTTTTACTTTGTTCACTGCCATATCCTTAGAATAGTGTCAATCAGATACATGGTAAATGTTCAAAAATTTTCATTGATAAATGGAAGAATGAGAATTTTATTTTTGTAAATTTTGAGGTCAACCTCAAAGTAGGATAGCATGGAATATTCATGGGACTTGCTTTTTGTCCTCATCTTTGTAGGGCCGGAGTGGATTTGCTGAAAGAAATGCTACCTGTGGCCGAATGATCTGTGATGTGGAAATTTCAGCAAAGGAATTGATTCATTTCAAAAGCTACCATTTGTCTGAACTTGTTCAACAGATTCTGAAAATGGAAAGGGTTGCAATTCCAATGGAAAATGTACAAAATACGTACAGGTATGATCCCAGATTCTTTAGAATCTGTCTATCTTGAAATTAGCAATAGAAGGATGCCACTACTATCCTTAAGCTATAGGGACCTGTGCCATGGTACCATGGAGCAGAACATTGTCTTTATGTCAGCACCACCATGTCCATTACTTCATAATTTGAACTAGTTTACTTCTTGAATTATTCTAATTTAATCTGTTTATGTCCATCTCCTTCACATTTTTTAACACTACCTTGATGTTTCCTATTGGTAATTTGGAAATTGATATGAATTTAGAGTTTGACACTTCTTTCACTTAATTTTTAAATATTTTTTAGTTGTTGATGTACCTTTATTATTTATTTATTTATTTACATGTGGTGCTGAGGATCGAACCCAGTGCCTCACACATGCTAGGCAAGTGCTCTGCCACTGAGCCACAACCCCAGCCCCATTCTTTCACATAATTAATGAGATATTTTGGAAATACAAAAAACTGAGCAATCACTAAGCCATTTAGAGATATTACTTGCTTGTTTTTAAAGTAAGGTTTCTGCTACTTCTCTAGCTATTTTTTCATGTTTTCCTACCTGTTTCTCAAGAGTTCTTGGACTACTGCTCTCTTTTGACTTTGTATCCTCTCCAAGTAATCTCATTGTCTTGAAAATTTAAATACCATATGGGGGCTGATGCTCCTCACTGTGTTTATTCAGTTTTGACTTTTCCCCTACATTTCAGATTCATGTATTCACTTGATGTTTAATATGAACCTTTAGTTTGTTCAGAACTGAGCTCTGATCTTCTCCCATTGTCTTTCTGTAGTCTTCCCTTACTAAATTAATGATACCTCTATTTTTTCATTACCATTGTAAGCCTTCAGTCATCTTCTCCCCTAAACCTCTGAGGCTTCCTTGGTTCCTCTCTCTGATATCCTACAGTAGATCCATTAGGTAATTCTATCAGCTCTTCTAAATATATCTAGATCTGACAACATCTTTTCACCTCCATTGACCCTACCCTGGTTTAGGCCACCATCCCCTTCCCCCTGAATTGAAGCTGTCTTAGTCTGTTTTCTGTTGTTTATAATGCAGTACCACAGACTGGGAAAATTATAAAGAAAGGAGATTTATTTTGACTTATGGTTCTGAAGGTCTAAGCTTGAGGAGCTGCATCTAATGATGATCCTCTTATTGTCAGAGTCCTGAGGTGGTACAGTGTATCACCTGGTGAGAGGCAGAGAGTGAATGTGTGTATCCTTAGCTTTCTTTTTTCTCTTCTTATAAAGCTACCTGCATTCAATCATGGGGGCTCAAAGCCCCCACTTTAAATACTTTAGTATTTAAGTTTCTACCCTCATAATATTTCACAGTGGGGATTAAATTCCAACATGAGTTTCAGAGCGATAAACCATATTCAAACTGTAGCACTGGGTTTATATTGCCAGTCTCCTTGGTTTTGCTCTTGCTCCTTCGTGGTTTATTTTTAATCCAGGACCAAGGTTATCCTGCTGAAATTAAAGTCAGCTCAAAATCTCCCATTGACTGTTCATTTGGAGTAAAACTGGATTTTATTTTGGCTTATGAGGTCCTATGCACTGTATCTCTATGCTGTTGACTGTCTTCTGCTCTCGCTATCATTCTCTCTCATTCAGCCATATTTATGTACTTCCAGGTCCTGAAACTACCATATATGAAGTAAGCATATATTGCATGTTTACTGTGCACTAGGCACTGTCTATAACCAGCTCAGAGCATTGGAATGCTCTTCTGACTACCTGGATTGCTCTTCCCTCAGATACCTTTCCATAAGGCTTGCTCCTGTGTTAGTCAGCTTTCTATGCTGTAACAAAATTTCCTGAGAAGAGCAACTCAAGGGAAGATTTATTTTGGCTCACAATTTTAGAGGTTTCATCTGTAGTTGGTTGACTCTGTTGTTGCATTTAGGCTTGTGCGTTTAAGCACTGTTGGATTCAGTGCTTGCTTGGGGTAGTTGTTATATGATAATGAGTCTAAATGCAGAACATGGTGGGGAACACATGGGGAGGAGAGAGTGAAAGAGAAAGAGAAGTATACCCTCAAGGGCATCCCCCCACTAGGACCACTTCTTAAAATGTTTCTGCCACCTCCCAAACCCATCATGGATGAATCATGCTATAATTGTTATAATCCAGCTACCTCCCAAAGGCCCCACCTCTGAACAGTACTGTACTGGGGACTAAGCTTTCAACACATGAGCTTTTGGGGGTCATTTCAGGTCTAAATCATAACACTTGTTCACCACTTCCAGGTCTTTATTTTCAATGAAGTTTTCTCTGGTTCTCTAACTAAAAGTTCCATCTCTGTTCTTGATATTTTATACTGTCTTTGGGGCTTAACTTTTTCTCTTTAACACTTTGCATTATATAATATACTACATATTTAATTTATTTTTATTTTTTAAACTCTTGTCTTCCCCATGAGGATTTAAACTCCACGAGGATAGGACTTCCTGTCCATTTTGGGTATAGCCAGTGCCTAGTGCATAGTAAACATGCAATATATGCTTGTTTCATAGAATGAGTGAAAGGATTCAGTGATTTTCAGGTATGCAGTTATTAACACATATGAATTTTTTTGTGGAATTTTTTTGTGCTTAGAGAAGGGCACTGGGATCAGTGGTATAAATGAATTCCTAATTACATACCGACCTTCTTTTAAATTGTTTCCAAAGGCAAGGTGCTGTTGCTCTGAAGTTACTTACACCAAAAATTCCTTGGAAGATTTTATGAAGTTCTGATTATAGTTATTGTTTCTTTTAATTACTTGATTCTGTTTCATTCTTACTTTTCTGTACAGTGAATCTTCTCATCTGTTGTACCTGTTGGAACACACCTGGAAAGATGCCAGGTTCATTTTGCAGATCATGTGTGAGCTAAATGTTCTTCCATTAGCATTGCAGATCACTAACATCGCTGGAAACATTATGGTAAACCTAACTTAGAAAGGGGGAAAAAGCATTTCCTGTTGGATTCAGTGCTTGCTTGGGGTAGTTGTTATATGATAATGAGTCTAAATGCATGCTTATAAAATGAGTAACTTGGATTCTGAAAGCTGGGCATCTTTTGTAAAAGGAAAAACTGGTTGGGAGAAGGGGAGGAATGCCAGGTGCAGTGTGCTGAAATTTGTGTGAACATAAGGATCATCTCTCTAACATCTGGATGTGTCTGGTGGAGTGGTCCTTTTGGGAGTAAGGAAATAGCCAAGTTGTTAATAATTTAAGCTGTCTCTTTTATAATACTTAAAGAAAATGTTAGAAAAAATTTACTACTTTCCCCCCCCAAAAAGCAGCCTTTATTTTAGTAGTAGTTTTGAAGGAGGTATCTTGATAAAATTAAAATTAACTAACTCAAAGTTGTTTTTGTTTGTTGTGATTTGGAGCTCAAATTGTAAAAAGAATTTCTATTTAATAGTCCAGGACACTGATGGGTGGACGATCTGAGCGTAATGAGTTCTTGTTGCTTCATGCATTTTACGAAAACAACTATATCGTGCCTGACAAGCATATTTTCAGAAAGCCTCAGCAAAAAATGGTGGGTCCAAAATTACGTAGTATTTTGCTTTTCTTATTCCTCCTTTTTAATTACCTAGATAGCTTTTTTTAAAAAATTGCTGCAATAACATCTGCCTCTAGAATAATCCCCTGTGTGCTAGAAATCATGTCAAGTTTGTTCCAGTGGGTTTGTGTGGTTTCCTTCTCTACTTTTTTCTGTACAGACAAAATTATTTGTGAAATATGAAATTCTTAAAGGTGGAATTAGACCTTTTTGGTAGATAGCTACACATGGAAAATGTTTTGTCACTTAACCACTATCCAAAGCTTAATGTCAATTAAACCTTTAATTTCCTTAAACCAGTGAGCTTTTATTTTTATGTTGCATTTTTTCTGTACAGGTTTAATATCCGTAATCTAAAATGTTTGAAACTGGAAGCGTTTCAGATTTTGATTTTTTTCCAGATTTTGGAATATTTGCATTTTTGTAATGAGGTATCTTGGGGATGTGATTGAAGTCTAAACACAAAATTGTTTTATGCCTTATATAACATCCTGTAGTAATTTTATACCATATTTTTAGTGTACCTGTGTTTTGACTGTACCCTGTTACATGAAGTGGGGATTTTGTACTTGAATAAGGCATCATGTTGGTACTCAAAATGCTTCATATTTTTTTAAATATATTTTTTAGTTATACATTGACACAATATCTTTATTTTGTTTATTTTTATATGGTGCTGATGATCGAACCCAGGATCTCTCACGTGCGAGGCAAGCGCTCCACCACTGAGCCACAACCCCAGCCCCTGTTTCATATTTTTGAGCACTTCAGATTTTAGATTTTCAGATTGGGGATACTCGGTTTGAACTAGTATGATTATGAACACTACAATCAGGTTTCTGAAGTGGCCTCCATCATATTGGGGCTAAAACTTTAGCTACTGTTCTATCTATTGATGGTAAATGATACAGAATGGAAATTTAATGTTGAAAGTGTGATTAAGGTGGATGGGGATGTGGCTCAAGTGATAGCATGCTTGCCTGGCATGCATGCAGCCCGGGTTCGATCCTCAGTACCACATACAAACAGAAATGTTGTGTCCGCCGAAAACTAAAAAATAAATATTAAAATCCTCTCTCACTCTCACTCTCTCTTTAAAAAAAGTGTGATTAAAGTTCTTGTATTTGCTTGTTTTATGAACCTTACCAAAATTAATAGTGAATATTAATTTAGAACTATTTAATTTATCCAGAAGCATTAAATGTGAGCCATTAGTAAACTACACAGGAATGGATTTTCATTATGTGGACATAGTTATTTTAAAGTGTCCATATTAACAATGAGAGTGAGCCAGGCATCGTGGCATGTGCCTATAGTCCCTGTGCTACTTGGGAGGACACAGGAGAATTCACTTGAACTTAGGCATTTGAAGTCACCCTAGGCAGCGTAGCAAAATCCCATCTAAAAAAAAAGCTGGGGTGTATTGGTGCATGCCTATAATCCCAGTGGCTCAGGAGGCTGAGCTATTCTAATATAATTTTTATTTATATAATTTTTACATATCTTGAAATACTGTTTTTTTTTTTTTTTTTTTTTACTTTTTCTAACCACTTAAAAATGTTTCTTAGCTTATGAATGATACAGAAATAGGCAGTTAGCTGTGTTTGGTTTGTGCATGCTTTGCCAACCCCTGGTCCGGTGTAGAAGCTATGTGTCCTGCAATGGGAGTACCTCTCCCTTCTTCCCTCCATTCTGTGAGGGTAGGTTCTGCCTCTGCCAGTATGCTAGGACCAATTCATTTGGCCAACAGAGTTAAATACAGATAATAGCCACAAAATCAAATTTTAACAAGAGAATAACTTTTCCTTGTCAAGAGTGGCAAAGATAGTGTTTTGTGGTAGAGCTAGAAAGGATCTTATTTTTAAGCTGTTTTGGCCATTTTTAAGTGTACAGTTCAATAGCAGTGTTACACATATTCACATTGTTGGACATAATGTGAATTTTATCAAGTAATTCACTCTTGAGTAGGAGACATTTTTGACAAAAGTGGATGTATTATTGGTTGGAGTCACATGGAACAGTAATACTTTGGTGTTACATTTGGACTTGAATGCTGACTATGTGATCTTGTGTTGCCTGTTGAACATCTATAAGACTCATTTTCTTCTTCTGTAAAATGGATATAAGAATAATCTACTATAGAGGGATTTAAGGAATAAATAGAATTGTTTGACACAGGGTAAGCTGTCAATAATATATGTTTATGGTTATTGTCTTAATACTGGACATTTATTTTTATTCAGTTTCTTCTCAAAGTGAAGGAAACTCTTTGTAAATGTCCTAGAGAAATATAGTAGCTTTCTGTTCACCTTTTGTAAGCAAAAAGGGTGGATCGTTCCACTACTGACATTCATATAAATATTTCTTATCTGGTTTTCAGCACAGTTCATGTACAGGTAAATGGGCTACCCATTTTATTGTTTGAAGGTGTGTTTGTAAATATATATATATATATATATATATATATATATATATATATATATATATAATGATGGTGAAGCTGGGAGTGGATATCCACACACTTACTGGTGTTTTTTTTTTTTTTTTAAGAGAGAGAATTTTTTAATATTTATTTTTTAGTTTTCGGTGGACACAACATCTTTTATTTTATTTTTATGTGGTGCTGAGGATCCAACCCAGCACCCCGTGCATGCCAGGCGAGCTTGAGCCACATCTCCAGCCCCTGGTGTTTTATTTGGTGTTGGGTGGGAAGGAATGCTTGCTTGAGGGAGAATTTAGCAACATTCTTTTGGAAGTAGATATGATCTCTCTCCAAAATAATTGGCCCTGAGTGGTGTTTTCCCATAATAATGGTATATTTGGGGACTGTTGGGGAAGGACTGGATCAAGCTTGTTTCATGGGGAGACAGAATGTTTTCATCAATCTTTTGTGATCTGGGCTTTCACTCTAATCCAATCATTTTATGGTGTGATAGTCCACTTCTGTCTCTTTTGTCTGCTTTATAGTGCTGGAGAGTAAATGGTTTCTATTACACTTTTTAATAGAGTACTTCTAATATGTTTTGACAGTGTTTTTCTTTAGACTTTTTTGACATTATGTGACCTTTTTATTTCAGGTTTTTATGATAAGTTTATTTTGCTGCTGGACTTCAACAGTTTATACCCTTCCATCATTCAGGAATTTAACATTTGTTTTACAACAGTGCAAAGAGTTGCTTCAGAGACACAGAAAGTTACAGAGGTTTGTATTTAACTGGGGTCTCTTGAAATTAGTATTAAAAGTATTGCTTAAAGGAGGAGGAGAACCAAAGGAGTTAGTGTTGTAGTTTTTCTTTTTCTTCTTTATGCCTTTATTTTTATGTGGTGCCAGGGATCAAACCCAGTGCCTCACGCATGCTAGGCAAGCACTCTACCACTGAGCCACAACCCCAGTCCCTGTAGTATTTCTTCTTAAAGGATATATTAATTATGTCCTTAGTTATCAAAAAGAGAGGTTGTCCAGAAAGAGATAAACTGGTTCAGTATCTTTTTAAAAGTAGTGTTATTGAGGTATAATTCACACACATTACAATCCACATAGCAGTCCTGGCGTTTAGATTATTCAGTTTGTAATCATTACTATGTTCATCTTTAGGACATTTTTATTATTTCCCAAGGAAACATTTTACTATCATATCCCTCCCCCCATTCCTCCCAGCTCTAGGGAATCACTAATCTTCTTGCCTATATAGATTTGTGTATTCTGGACATTTCATATAAATGGAATCATACAACATGTGGTCTTTTGTATCTTACTTTGCACATTATTTTCAAGGTCCATCTGTGTTGTAACATGTATTGATACTTCTATTTTTTCTTTTATACCTCCTGTTTGCTTTCCTTCCTTCTTTCCTTTGTCCTCCTTTCCTTCCTTCCTTCTCTTTTTTCATAGCAGAAGATGCCTATTTGCCCTCTAGCTTCTTAATTTACATGTTTTTTAGTTCCAGCCACCTGCCCAGGAGCTGTTTTTCATTTCCAATTCCATATTCCCAAAAAAGAGAATCTAATAGGCTTGCCTAGGTCAGTGAGCACCTCTGGTCCTATCACTTGTGACCGTAGGAGTGGGTTCACAGAGTACAAATCTGGCTGTTAAAGATGAATCTTTCTATGGAACTAGAGGATAATCTTACAGAGGTGGTATTGGGTAGACAACCTCCCAAATAGTGACTGACTTTGATTAATGTTCTTTGGGCTTTGTCCTACTACTGTACCAGCACGTGGTAATTATCATTATCCAGCCCTTTTCCCCAACTGCTGACCAGCAGTGTTTTGTTTATTTGAGCTTTTCAATTTGGATTTTGGATATATAACAGAATCCTTTCAGAGTAGAAGGACTTTAGAAGTCACCTAAGAAGTATACATGTAGCTATTAATGGATTCTGTATCATTTTCATGTACTATATTTTATCTTCAGATCAGTTAGTGTCACATAGGTAGTGATGGTGAAGCTGGGAGTGGATTGCAAATTTTTTGACTCCAGATTGTTTCAAGTTTACTTTTCATTTGACTTTCATAGTTGCTGTAAATAAATTGGAATGTGTAGCAAGATCTTTTTAATAGGTCTGCTATCATCATGTGCTATATTGGAAAACAATAGGTCCCTGTTACTTTTCTAAGAGTGTTCATTTACAGATATTGATCTTTATAAAATTAGATACTTTGTAATGGCTGGATTATCAAATGGCATTGACTTGACATACTTTAAGCTAAGAGGTTTATTTTAAATTTTGTACCTTTGAAAGGGCAAATGCATCTGGCTTTTCTTTGTAGCCTGTTAATAGAATTAATGGAGACTTGAGAAAAATGGTCTAATTCTTTCCCTGCTTTTTCCTGCTGTAAATTTTAATATAAGAAGACTGCTGGTTGCTTTTTGAAAATGTTGCTATTCTTCTGCCAATTGTAAAGCAATTTATAGGTAAAAAGTATAACATCAGTGCTATTAATTGTATTAATTTTTAGAAATGTCATGGCCTATTTAAATGTGCTTCAAATTCTTAAAAGAAATTTGCTAGTTTAGTATTTAGCTTTTTATATTTAGTCTAAAACATTTACAATAATTGCTATGATTCTCCATAGTTTTAAATTTCTATAGCATTTTGTTTGTTCGTACAAATGCTTTAAAATGGTAGTTTAGCTGCTGGTTATTTTTTTTAAATCCTAGAAGTCTGTCTGAGCGTTTGTATTTTAAAAGCAATTTCCCCAAACATGTTGCTCCTCAATCTTGTTGAAGAGGATGGTAGCATGTGTAAAAACCCATCCCTTTAAATGAAATCAAAATTTGTGAGTAACTACAGGGGTGGGAGATATTGGGAATGACAGGCTGATAGAACACGGGTGGGAGGAAGGTGGTAGTGGGAAGGGCCATGGTCTGCAATCTGTTCAACTCTTTCTTAGGGAACGTTAATCTTTACTCATATAAGAAAGAAGCTTTTAAAGATGTGATCATGGGGTAAAGTGCCTACCAAATATTATTTTGGAATTTTATTTTACTGAAGTTTTACTCTCTGAAAATTTCTGTTGTGTGTTTATCAGGATGGAGAACAAGAACAGATCCCTGAGTTGCCAGATCCAAGCTTAGAAATGGGCATTTTGCCCAGAGAAATCCGGAAACTGGTAGAACGGAGAAAACAAGTCAAACAGCTAATGAAACAGCAAGATTTAAACCCAGATCTTGTTCTTCAGGTATATTTTTTCACTAAGAGACGTCTGAATGAAAATTTCAGCTTTTACAATTTGATTATTTAGGAATAGTATATAATAGTACAAACACTCAAGATGCTATGGGCAAGCACATGTGCTTATTTTATTTGTTGGTAAGTTGCCATTCAAAAACACTAGACTGCCTCAGAATAGGAGGTTCTTCTATCTGCAATGGATGTATCTGTGCAAGATCTTTCTGAATTCTGGAAACTTTGGAGTCTATATATGCTTGCTTCCAGGAGGTTAGGGCATCATAGACCTTGGAAGACAGAGTATTTTAAGGGCTCTTTTTATTTCAGGGATATTGAGGGGTTCTTTTTCTCATTGGTGATCTAGAAAGATACCTAATGTAATTCTTAAGCATCTGCAAATATTGTTGTTTGTCTTTCGTCCTTGTGTGGCCTGCAGTATGACATTCAACAGAAGGCTTTGAAGCTCACAGCGAACAGTATGTACGGTTGCCTGGCATTTTCCTACAGCAGATTTTACGCCAAACCACTGGCTGCCTTGGTGACATACAAAGGAAGAGAGGTAAATCATGTAATCATATTCACATCTCTAAATATTAGAGTATTTTTAACTATATATTTTGTAGTGTGGGAGAGACAAGTTTGCTCCCTAGTTATCTAGATTTAAATACCCACTTTTTAGAAAAAGTTTAAGACATAGGCATTTAAATAAAAATTTATTCATTCATGGGTGGGGGGTAATTATTGAACATCTATGTGCCAAACTTTGTTCTAGTCACTGGGGATAGAGAATTAAGCAAGAATATAGGTCTCTGTTATTGCAAAGCTTGTATTCTTCCTAGGATGATGGGGGCAGGGAGACATGTTTTTGAGGCCTGGGCTATTATGAAGAAGATACTTTGGTTAAACAAACAGTAATTAAATGAATACACAAAAATTAAAAAACTAAGATATTAGGACAGAAGCAAATGCTCTGCAGATAACTAAAACAGGGCAGTGGCCTAGAGAATGTTTATATGACTAGTTTAGATTGGTCAGGTTAGGCCTTTTTAGAAGAGGAAACATAAGGGAGCTAGTTTTTGGTACCGAGTTTAACTATCGGTATTTGTGAGGGAAAGGTGGGAGTCAGGAGGAAAGCCAATGTAGCCTTTTACTAAAGGATTAAGAGTTCCATCTTGTATGTGTTGCCTTTGAGATGACTAATAGATCTCCAGGCATATTAAGTAGGCAGTTAATTGGGTGTGTAAATTCAGAATTCCAGGAGTATGTCAGGCTGGCTTTATGTGGATGGAGAGTATCTGCTTTACAATGATAGACCAGATACCAAACACATTTTAGGTACTATGACTTTATGAACACTATAAACTTCATCTGTTTAGTACTATGTACATGATTATTTTTGATTTGTAAAAGAATAGTTATGGTAAATATTAAATTCATTTGACTCCATTAAACTGCTATTTCCTGTCAGTGAATGTAAGACTACTCATTCTTTTTTTTTTTTAAAGAGAGAGTGAGAGAGGAGAGAGAGAGAGAGAGAGAGAGAGAGAGAGAGAGAGAGAGAGAGAATTTTTAATATTTATTTTTTTTATTTTTTTAGTTCTCGGCAGACACAACATCTTTGTTGGTATGTGGTGCTGAGGATCGAACCCGGGCCGCACGCATGCCAGACGAGCGCGCTACCGCTTGAGCCACGTCCCCAGCCAAGACCACTCATTCTTAAAGGTGGTAGATAGTGTTCTGGGTAGAATGCTTGTATTGGGGTCTGGGCATGGAATACTCTAGAGCAGGGTTTGGCAAACTATGCCCTGCTGGGCCAAATCTAGCCTGCCGTCTATTTTTGTAAATGAGATTTTATTGAAACAGAGCCAAGATCATTCATTTATGTATCATCTGTGACTGCTTTTATGTGGTAATAGCAGAGTTGAGTAGTTAAGATAGAATCTTGAGGCTTAGCATAGATAGCTTTTACAATGTTGAGGTAAGTTCCTGTTATCCCTAGTTTTTCTAATGTTTTGAACATAAAGAGATGCTGTACTTTGTCAAATGCTTTTTCTGCATACACCATGGAGTATTACGCAGCACTAAAAAATGACAAAATCATGGAATTTGCAGGGAAATGGATGGCACTAGAGCAGATTATGCTAAGTGAAGCTAGCCAATCCCTAAAAAACAAATGCCAAATGTCTTCTTTGATATAATGAGAGCAACTAAGAACAGAGTAGGGAGGAAGAGCAGGAGGAAAAGATTAACATTAAACAGAGACATGAGGTGGGAGGGAAAGAGAGAGAAAAGGGATATTGCATGGAAATGGAAGGAGACCCTCATTGTTATACAAAATTACATATAAGAGGTTGTGAGGGGAATGGAAAAATAAACAAGGAGAGAAATGAATTACAGTAGATGGCGTAGAGAGAGAAGATGGGAGGGGAGGGGAGGGGGGTAGTTGAGGATAGGAAAGGTAGCAGAATACAACAGTCACTAATATGGCATTATGTAAAAATGTGGATGTGTAACCGATGTGATTCTGCAATCTGTATTTGGGGTAAAAATGGGAGTTCATAACCCACTTGAATCTAATGTATGAAATATGATACATCAAGAGCTTTGTAATGTTTTGAACAACCAATAAAAAAAAAGATAGAATCTTGCATGGTCAGCAAAGCCTAAATAATTTGCTGTTTGGCACTTTCAGAAAAAAAAAAAAGTTTTCTGACCCCTGCTTTAGAGTCTATATCAGCTCTATCCAGTAGGATTTGAAGGTAATGAAATGTTGTCTATCTGTACTATCCAATACAATTGTCTCTAGCCATGAAACCTGTAGCACTAACTGACTGAAGAACTGGAATTTTTAGATTTATTTAATTATAATTAAAATGAACTTAAATAGCTGCATGTGACTAGTGCTACTTTATTGGATAGTGCATATCTAATTATTATGAAACAAACATCAGGATGTTTAGAGTCATTCTTTTGTTGGCAGCACTGTCTTGGCTTAGGGCACAGCAAGGAAGGGCAAAGCTTTTATTGAATGCCAGTGATATGTTAGAACCTATTTGCATTGTTTTATAAAAACCACTAAGAGTCTTTTGACATGGGTATTAATGTCCCCTTTTGCAGAGGAAGCTAAAACCCCAAAGAGGTAAAGGATAACAAGTAGCTATTTTGAATTTGAATCATGTCTTTCTGATTATCTTTTATGGAATTAGGTCTATCTCCTCCATATCAGAACATCTTTCATGACTGTGGTTCTGCTTTATATTCTGCCTCTTAGTTCTAGAAGGTCATCGTTTTTGATATTCATCATAAGACATAGACCTTTTTTTACATTAGAAAGATATAGATGTTTTAGGGACTAGTTGAAGTGAGAGAAGGATGTTTTCAGTTTCTTAGGCTAAGTTTACTTCAAAATTATTTAAATTTTATTTCTGTATATGTATCCAGTGGCTTCTGATAGAATACCATCTTATTTTTGTATTTGGAAATGCACTCACTATGCCCCAACTGGGTGATAATACATGGGTTGACTATTGAGATTGGATCAAGGTTACTCTTAAGTTTCTCATGAGAGGCAATAGTTGACAATTTACTCCCTTGGAGAGTGCCTCTTGCTGTTGGGAAATCCCTGTTGTTACATTTTCTGCATTGGCTCAGAAATCCACAAGCTTAAAAGGGCACTGTTGATAATGATAAGCCCCAAATTTGTCCAATAATCTCCCCCACTCCCCTAATCCATTGTATTTTAAGGGCAATATTTTGGTTTAGCTAGATTTTTAATAGGGAGCTTAAGCTCAATTTTTGTTTTTCTGTTATACAAAAATATAACAACAAATTTTTTTTAAAATTTTATTTATTTTTTAGTTTTTTTCGGCGGACACAACATCTTTGTTTGTATGTGGTGCTGAGGATCGAACCCGGGCCGCACGCATGCCTGGCGAGCGCGCTACCGCTTGAGCCATATCTCCAGCCCCAACAACAAATTTTTACTAAATAAATCATTTAAAAACCCCTACTCGACTCACTAAAAAACAAAGAATTTCAGACAAATGTATAAATAATCATGTGATTTGAATTCTTTGTTTCTGTCCCTTCCCCCCTTATTCCTTTCAGTAAATCATGATGAATATTGCACCTATGGGAAGTAGGTCTTTAATATGAGGTTAATGAGAAATAATAATTATACAACTCCTCCCTGGAAATATTCTAGAAGATTCAAAGTCCTCTACACAAATTATTTGCTAAGATAAAAATGATTGTTAAAGTATTGGTGGTAATTATTAGCAATAGCAGATGGAAATAGTCTATGTGATAATCTCTCTTTGTGTTTGCTAGAATTTTTCATATGTACTGTTAAGGCTGTGATTTTCAAGAATCTCTTAGTTATTAAAGGGATAACAATAGGTAGGATAAAGTGTAAAATGAGAGTCCTTTTAAGGAGATTTTGGAATACTTTCATAACTTATTAAATGTTTTTTTGGTGATAAGATGAAATGGACAAAAAATAATAACTTGAAGAACTTATTAGTAGTTTGCTTTTAAATTCCTTATATTAAGGTTAGACCAGAAATTAATTAGAAGGAAACCTGATGGCATACCTTTGCAAAAATAAAAATTTGCATTTGGAGATGGATTAATGCATAGTCTGGGAGTCCTTGAAGTTCCCCCTTCCTTTAATTTTTTAAGCCTATTTTTTGTGTGTTCAGTTTTGTTGGAATCATGCATGTTTGGCTCTGGTGAACTAATAATTTCTGTAATCAAATATATTATGGCTACTTGAGTACTCAGTAATTGCAAATTGTACTTTAAAAATAGGTTTATAATAAAAGTGCTAATAGTTGTGTCAAATGGGCATCAATATTGTCTTTTCACAGGTGTGATCTTTCATCCTGAAACTCTCCCATGATTTTTAATTGCTCAGCGGTAGAGGATTAATGATTAAGAAATTGTATGGGAGACCTTACAGTGTGAAAACTTATTTAAGAATAACGGAAGTTAGTGTTTCCAGAGAATATGGAAACATTGTTTATAGACACTCAAAAGTGAATCACTACAAATACCATCTGTATCTGTATTTGTTCTCAGTGTATTGAGTAGAACATAAAAAAGAAATTGGGTCAGCCTACAGCACTAAGTGGGCATGTATATTTAAACTATAATGAAAATTTATCAGTTGTCAAGTGTCTGGTGTGGTAATTGAAGTGATTGTTCACTAGATGGCTATAGACACCCTAAGATCATTAATCAATTAAGTATTTTATTCTGTGAACAATAGCGAAGGCCATTTAGTGACTTAAATCTGTCCACATTTTAGACTTTTATTATTCATGAAACTATTAATAAAAGGTTAAAATTGTCCAAAAGATTATAATCGTCTAGTCTATTTAGTGTTTAAAATAATGATGATATTTGAATTGCAAGTTTTATTCATGAGACTAATTATTTAACTTATTATAGTAAGCTAATGCTTCTACCAAGTAACTAATATGTCTCTGACCATGGAGGCACAATATACTATTCCCTCAGTCACAGTACTAGAAGCTGATCTAGAGAAAATAAGAAATGATTTTGATATATAATTTTGCTTCTTTGAATTTGTTTTTTTTATTAAGGGATTTAAAACTTACTATATATTTATAAGCATACTCATTGCATAATCCTTAGCATAATGGTTGTATTTGTCTTTATGGAATAATTAGTACTTACTGACATTGGTATTGTTTTATTTCTGCATTCTGTTATTTCTGCACTCTTGAGAAAATTATTTTTGATTTGGATTTCTCATTGCATTTTCAAGTGAGTGTGTGCTCTAATATTTGGGCGTAGAGTCCATGCATTTTCATTTTCCCACCCAGTAGGCTGAAATGAGTCCTTGCCAGCCTGTTTGCCAACTGACTATAGCTTACAGTTGTGCTCAGAAATGAAATTTGTTCATCTAGAAAATGTGTCCAAATCCTTACATGCAAACATTACAATCTTGACTAAGGCTTTCTGGGATCCTCTTGGTGATATGGGAGCACTTATCAGGAGCCTTGGGAATGGAACTGGGACAGAAGGCTCTAGCCTTTGTTGATGTCAGTGGTAAAATAGAATCTTATAATTGTTAAGGGAGTCCTCCATTTTAACCTAGAATGTAGGTGGAGATTTTACTTTTCCAATCTTTTTTTCTTAAAATTAACCTTTTTCCTTTAAAATTAAAAGTAGTAAAATATTATAGAGACAACTAAAGACCATTTTCTCCGTACCTTCTATCATTTATTTTTTGTCTTCCTCTAAGGAACAAATTCTCAGGGTTGATTTTGTTGTTCTTCCCTATGTTTTTCTTTTCTTATTTTTTTCCTTTTTGTAAGGTAGGAGTATGTGTGCAGTTTAGTTGCCACAGAGATTGAGTGACCTGAAAGGCCTGAAACACATATTGTATACCCTTTCAGAAAAAGTTTGCTGGTCCTGGTCTAAAAGATAATCATGTGTAACAGAAGAATAACTCTGGTTTTGAATATTGCCAGGCATAGTTGGTGAAATTGAGGAAATTAAAGGTAGGAAGAAGGAATGAAAACATCTTTTGGACATAAAAAATACAAATTTTGAAATTTACTCATTCTTTGATTGTTGTATGTGAACATCTTATCAATCAAGTACAGCACTAAGGGGAGATCTGTGAATACTGAAAATTTTATGTAACATTTTGTATGTCGTGCCTATGTGTGCATTTTTGGGGAAGAAAGTGCAAAGCATTTAAGAGATTCTCACATACTTGATGTGAAACTGGTAAAGAACTGTTGCTTTATATATATATAAGCCTTAAAAATGTATGCTTTTGTCACCTAAAATAAAGAATTCACAGACCAGACCCATGGAAACCACATGAGTGGTAGGAAAGCAAGTTCTCATTCTGTTTCTAGAATTGTAATAGTCACCATTAAGACCATTTTTTTATTTCAACTGGCCTATTAACATTTTGATTTTTTAAATACAAGATTAATGTGAGATTTTTTTTAAAGAATAAAATGAGGGCTTAATATATTTTAGCAGACATATTTTATAAAAGAAAAAGTAATATCCTTTTTCAGTGGTCATAGATTACTTATCATTTTTTTTTAATTTACCACTTTTGAAGTTGTTTATAGTATAAAATTCAAGACCAAGGAAACTTCTATTCCCTTTAATTTTTTTTTTACTTGTCAATGGACCTTTATTTATTTATATGCGGTGCTGAGAACTGAACCTAGTGCCCCACACATGCTAGGCAAATGCTCTACCACTAAGCTACAACCCCAGCTCTATTCCCTTTTTATTGTCATATTTCAGGAACATTTAGATTCTCAATTCTTTGCATTTCTTCAGATCTGATAATGCAGTAGTATTCAGTTTTATTAATTTGTATTCTAATAGCTCAGAATTTGTGGTGATTCAGATGGAATAAGTTGAAGTACTTAGTACAAATTAATAGTTATTTTAGAGGCTTGGTTCTTGTCATATGTCATTAAATTCTATAGAAACAACTTCTGCAGTCAAGTAAGTGGCATTTTAACTGCAGATCATTTATATTGATGAACTTGTACTAAGGAACATCTCCATTTTCTTGTCCATTTGTCTCTATCCTCTCTAAAAATTGATGAGAGTGATGTTGCTAAATATCAAGATGAGAAGAAGAAGCTCCACTTGGGAAACACCCCATGGAAGTCCAGTCCAGGTTATGATAACTTAGACTTTAAATAATTTGAGAGAAATGCAGTGACCAAAAATTAAATAATGATGCATACATATTTATTTTTATATATACTTATTGTCATAATGCATAATCATATAATATATATATATATATATATATATATATATATATATATATATATAATAGTCTATTATATAAACATATAGTCTTTTATTATAACACTGTATTACATTTATAGAAGTAAATGAATTACACTTAGACCTGATTTGAAGTACTCTTTATACTTGAAACTATTTCTTTCAAAATAGCCAAAACTTTAGACTTGAGACAAATTTAGCATGACCTTATCCTCGTGTCTTAATAGTTGGAAACTAGCACCTCCAAGATATCTGTAACATTGACCTCTGTGTGTCCTTTAGGGTTTTGGACTTTGAAAGGTCTAAGTTTAGGTGGACATAAAACAGTTGATGTTAGAGACAGCTGGGAAGAGAAAGATAGGCTCAATTCTTATCTTAGATCTCTGTGAAATGGGCTGGGATCTGTGTGCATAAGAGAAGAAAGCTTCATCAAAGACCATTTAGACTTATTTCCCTTGTATTTACTGAAGTTTTTGAATATATTTATCTCATCTGAGCTTGGGGAAATTCAGGCATGGGCCCATTTGCAATGGTGATACATGTCTCTGTCAGAAAAGGAGTAACCCTCCCTCCCACATTATACCACTAGATGTCAGAGGTAGTAGGAGATGGTCCTGGGGTTATGGGTTGTCTTCTCCAATCTTTCAGAATCTTTTGTCAGTACTAACCTTCAAAGTTCTAGGGCCTCCTTTCATTAAGGAAGATGGGATTTCCTCACTCTCAATCTAAATTCTCTCGTGCTCTTCCTCATAGTCACACCACCCTCCCTTCACAGTCACATCTGAGACTTGCTTCCTCTTGCATGGTTAAGGAAAGCAGATGAAGGGGAAGGTCAGAAGTTCTTTTTATAGGCTACTCTCCCTTTGGGTTAGATTACAGTCAGGACTGGAATGGACTCTACAGATGCTAATTTTCCTTTAGGTTGAACAAGGGAGAGAGTGAGTGCCTGTCTGCTTCAGACGTTCTGCTTAATATTGCTGCATCTCTTTGTCCAGAGGACCCTAGTGAAATGTACCATATTAGTATTTTATGTAATTACAGATGTGCCTCAGTCTTTTGTATTTATTAAGTATTGGACTAAAATGACCTCCCCCCAAAAAAATTCTACATAGAGGCTCATAGTTAAAACTGTAGTAAATTACATGCTGACCTACATCTTGAACAGATATATCACTGATTTTCTAGTATTACAGGACACAGTAAAGTAGATTTGGCATAATTGGGTGCTTTATACGTGTTTAGTACTTAATGTGTAAAGTCATCTTATAAGTTGCTCAGTTCAGAAACCTTACCATTTTTCTTTGACTTTTCTATTTGTCTCAAATTCATAGCCATCTGCCTCTCTAGATGAATGTGTCTGTATATCAGAATCTAACTTCACCTGGACAGCTCTACTACTGTCTCTCTAGTTCAAGGTACCATCAACTCTTGCCTCAATTATGTCAGTAAAATCCTTAGTGACCTTTGTTTTTGCTCTTTTCCCTTCAGTCTACTCTCAATTCGCTGTTTAGAGTGATCTCATTAAAATGAAAAGTCCCATCTCCTTCTGCAAAATGTCTTTACTACCAAGACCTTATAAGATTTGGCTTCCTGTTACTTGTCTGACTTTGTCTCTTTCTTGTCTTCTCCATCTTCACTCTGGTCTTTCTGGGCATGCTTCCACCTGGGCCTTTGTGATATCCACTACTTATTTTCACTTCCATATATCTCATACCTCACTTCCTCACCTATTTTCTTGTTTTATTCAGATGTCATCTTTTCAAATGAGGCCTAGCCTGAACACTAGTCTTAAAATTGTAAGTTCTTAACATCTCCTAATTTCCTCACTCTCCTTATTTTCCTTAAATACTTATCTTCTTCTACCACACTATATTTTTCTTTCTAATATTGCGTATTTTCTCCACCATATTCCCTCTGGAGGTATACTTCCTATGCTCAGGGATTTTTGTCTTTCTCTCTAATGCCTAGAAAAACACCTGGTCGTAATACATGGCTTAATAAATACTAAATATTAACTGAATCATAATATGTGCTTATTAAATATTTACTGAGATTAAGTGTTTACTGAAATATTTATTAAATATTTACTGAATGAATAAATGAACAAGTGAATGATTGAAAGAAGTGCTAATGCTGGACCTTTTACTGGGCTTTATTTTACTCATCTATGCAGAAGTGCTATATGTTAAAGGAATTGAGATTACTTCTGTGAAATCTTTTTTAAAATTTTTAAACATTATATAATAATTTTATTGAGATATGATTCACATAAAGTATGCCATACAATTCTCATAAAGTATGACATTCACCACTTTTGAGTATATTTAATTTTACAATCTTTACCAAAGTCCATTTTAGAACATTTTCAAAAGAAGCACTATAATTAATAGCAGTCACTTTCCATTTCTTACTCCGAGCCTCACCAATCCTAGATAATGACCAAACTACCTTTTTTCTCTGCAGATATGTTTATTCTGGATTTTTGTTGTTGTTGTTGTTCTGGATTTTTATATTGAATAAGAGTGTGTGATCTTTTGTGACTGGCTTCTTTGACTTTACAAGTTTTCAGAGTTCATTCATATTGTAGCATGTATCAATATTTCATTCCGTTTTTTTGGCCAAATAACATTCCATCGCATGGATATATGTTGTTATGATGTCACTTCTCAATATTCAAGTATTCTGGATTATAGACTCTTATCAGATATGATTTGCAAATATTTTCACTGTTTCTTTAAGCTGTCTTTCTCTATCTTGATAGTGTCCTTTGAAGCACAAAAGTTTTTATTTTGATGAACTTAAGTTTATCTATTTTTATTTTGGTGCCTTTTCTTTTCATTATATCTAAGGAACCATTTCTTAATCTAAGGTCAAGATGTACTGCTGTGTTTTCTTTTTCATCACAAATTTTAGTAATTTGAGTTTTCTTTCTTTCTCTTTGTTAGCTTGGCTAAGGGTTTATCAATTTATTTTTTCAAAAAACCAACTATTTTGTCAATTTTTTTGGATTTTTTGTGGTTGTTTTAGTTTCATTGATTTCAGATCTGATTTTAATTATTTTTCTGTCTTTCCTGCTTTTGGTGTTGATTTGTTCTTCTTTTTCTAGGGCTTTGAGGTATAATATTAGGTTATTTATTTGTTGACTTTCTGTTCTTTTAATGAATGAGCTCAGTGCATTGAACTTTCCTCCTAGCGCTACCTTATATTGTCCGAGAGGTTTTGATATGTTGCATCAGTTTTCTCATTTACCTCTAAGTATTTTTTTAATTACATCCCTGATTTCTACTCCTGTATTTTCTTATAAAAGTCTTTAGTTTTAGTTCTTAAATTTAGATCCTCTTTGAATAATTCTTACATAGGGCATGAGGTACACATCCAATTTCATTCTTGATATCAAATTGTTCCAGCATCCTTGGTTTAAAAGACTGTCTCTCTAATCCCCCCAACCCCCTTTGTCTGAGCACCTGTTTTAGTGTTTGTTTGTTTTTTTAATCACTTTAACCAAAATACCCGAAAAGAGTAACTGAAGAAAAGCTTATTTGGTGCTGATGGTTTTAGAGGTCTCAACCCACAGATATCCAACTCCTTTGTTCTGGGCCCAAGATGAGGCAGCACATCGCAAGGGAAGGGCCTAGCAGAGGAAAGCTGCTCAGTTTATGGTGGTATCAGGAAGCAGGGAAGGATGATAACAGGGAAGATGCAGCCTTGTGGAACATCTTCAGTGACTCACCTTCTCCAGTCATGCCCCATGTGCCTGCAATTAGCATCTAGCCAATCCCTTCAAAGTAGGATGGACTGATTAGGTTAGAACTTTCTCAATCCAGTCATTTCAGCTCTGAATATCCTTGCATTAACAGCAACTTTCGGGTGACACCTCATATCTAAACTATAGCAGTACCCATGTCAAAATTTAATTTTAAATTTGAGGATTTTGTTCCAGACTCTGTAGAGGGTTTAGTTCTCTTCATTTAAACATTTCAATCAGAAGTGTTGGAGACAGATTGTTTATTTCCCAGGCTGTGTTTTCATTAATGGGGACCCTTGTAGTAGCAACAATTTTCTGAAAGTCTGTTTACTTGGGGAAAGCTTTCAAGAAAGACACATAATCTAATTCCCTGCTTAATGTTTTACTTGCTTTTGTGAAGTTGTAAATGTCAGAGTCTGTACTTGTGGCTTGCTTTCCCTTTCTTCAGTCTTCTTGTCCCTCCTTGAACTATTTTTAATTCTTATTTTCCTCCAAAGGAGCTTTTTTGAGCCTTAATGGAATTTTAGAGCCAGGGCAATTACTTGCACATTTGCATGGCATAATGTGGAGGGTAAGCACTGCACAAATTTACAACCAAAGCCCTGTTCCGATCAAATATATCCATTGTCAACCAGCTTTCTGGCATGTGCTGTGAAGGTAACCAGGCCAGCTGGCAGTCGTCTTGTGGATTGAATGCCATGTTGGACCACACAGGTACTTTTTCATCACAGGCTATTAATCTTAGAAGCTGAATTTTTAATCTTAGAAGTTGGAAATTTTTTTGGTGGAGCAGGAAAGTGGAAAATTGATTTTCATTGATGCTGTTCAAAGACTGACAAGCGTTAACTATAGAGTGTACATAATTCAGTTTGTCTGCTTTTTGAAGTCAGTCAACTAAGTAGTAGTGCACCCCTGTGGAGGCTTGTTACCCCTAAAACACAGATGTAAGTTAATCATTCCAATGCCTATAATGTGTGCATATGATCCATACAATTGCTCTCATAATGCCACTTTCCAATTAGCATAATGTACTTTTTATGCTCTTTTTTAAGACGTATTTCAGTTGGATAATAAATATAAAATTTCTTTAGAATTGTAAAATAGAGTGATCAGTTATCCTGGGTTTGCTTTGGAGGACATAATGTATCAGCTTTATGTACCTTCTGAGTGCTAGGAAGTATGCTGCTCCATCAATGTAGTAACCTTCTTGACAGTTCTTAACCAAACATTTATATGTAAAATATCTTACTTTTGTGATTGTCTTTGGGTCTTTTTCCTGATTTCCTTCCCTTCAGGTTAGTAAATGATTGAACTTAGCCAAACAGTAATTATCAGAAACTTCATTCTTCCATGGATTCAGTAATCTTCAATGAAAGTCTCCAGCATGTCCTCCATGCTGTAATTGCTGCTGGCAGTGCAAAGATGAAGACAGTCCCAGTTTTGTCCAGCGACTAGACATTACAAAGTCATATTGTTTATAATTAGTAATTCCATCAACAAAAGCAATCTCACATAGCATAGGGTATACTGAGAACATGTAATAGTCAACTGTTCACTAAAACAAACAAAACTTAGTACCTACTATGTGCTAATGGAGTTTGGCTTCTTTTTTCACCTATACGTTGAATTTTTTATTATTATATTTAAAATGGATCTGCACAAAATTAGTATCAGTACTTAAATTGCTTTTTTAAATTAACAAACATAAAAATAAAAGGAAAGCCTATACTTCAAATTATTTCTATATTTTCTAATCTCCACTTCTGTTTAATGGTTCAGGGATCATGCTTTAAATGTTTGTATTTGATCTTGGCCTGCGCACCATGCAATAGATGTTTATTTGCCTTACCTCTGGGATGATACTCACCTACATGTTTTTGCAGTTATAGATGGGTGTATGTGAGGTGATGAATATTTTTAACAGAATCTTGGTATGGAAACCTATTTTTAGTTTATAAGAATGGACAGGATACTCAGAATAAGGAAAAGGATAGTTAAACATTTGACTTAGGCATTCTTATTTGAGAAGGCAGAGGCATTTTGTCCTTTTAATTACTGAAACAATTGGAAATGTGGCTAAGGCTGAGAATATAACTACTATTAGACTTTGTGTTGATGCCACTGATCACTGCTGAGGTAGATTTTCATTATATTAACTCCAGTCATATACATTCTTTGGAAATCTCTTCCTTTCTTCCCCCAAAGCTTGTCAGAATGAGTGACTTTTTGTTAACCCAAATTCATTCCATTCTCTACCTACGTGAAAATTTTATATGATCCTATTTTGGTATATGTTTCTTTTCCACAAGCTGCGTGTTATTTGACAGGTGTTCTGAAGCTCCTTGCTTTGGCAATGAACCAAGATGACAGAGCAGTAATGATTTTGAAAGTGCCATTCCCTTCTTGTTAAGAGACAAAAAGTGTGAAGTTATTAATTACTATTCACCAGTGGCATAGAAACTGGTGTACACTTTAATTGTCTGGTTATACAGTCAGTCTGCATAGGTTATTTCCAGGATAAAACTACTCTAAGAGGAAAATACCATATAACTTCACTTTTTCTCCCCCTGTATCCATTTTTCTCTTTTCATAAATTGTAAGTAAATGGATTGAAGAGAAAGAATTGCTAAAAATTAAAATACTGACCTTTTCTCCCCCGTAGGTTTTCTCCTTTCTCATCTGCTCAGATAATATATTTATGAGTGGCATGGCAGCTTTTGACAACCTTGCATATTTCCTCCTCCCCAACCCCAAATTAATCAGATGCCCAAGTGTTTGCATCTGCAGTGTATAACATTTTACTACACTATTTCCCTACTTTAGCCATGCTGGGTATATTTATTGCTAATTGGAAGAATTTACTTTTGTCAGTGCTGTATGGTGGCTCGAAGCGTATAGTCAGGCACATTAAAGGTATATCCATGTCAAATTTAAAAAAAAAAACAAACTTGCCGGGCTTATGGCTTAGGACTGATTAACTGAGGGAAAACTAATAGAATTAGCTCTTTCTGTTTGTGTTTCATCATGTTAGTGAGCAGAGTAAGCCTGTGTCATTTCACCAGATCATAAATACTGTGTAAAATTGCAGTGACCTGAGTTTGGTAAGTTGTAGGAGTTTTGGAAGTTGGGGAGAATAGTTTTTTTGCATATGTATATATTTGTGAAGAAGCTGTTTGATTTTAATCCAGAGATTCCTGAGCCCTGTAGTCATTGTTTTAGAGATGTTGTCCCTCCTTTGAAATTGAGTGCTACTGTTGGATTTTCAGCTTTTTCCTTTTTATTATTATTTTTTTTGGTTGAATTAGTTTATATCCCAATATTAAACTTCAATGTGTCAGTCTCAAAAATCTAAACTTTTTCTTTGAAAATTCCCTCTCTTTTGAAAAGCAGTCTGAAATGGAATGTAAATGAAAAGTGAATCACTAATCACATTTAAAAAAGGACAGCAAAGCATGAGTGATTTCCAGAAACAGTTTATATGTAATCTTTGGAATTCTTCTAGTTACTAATTCTTCCTTACAGATTGGGGCTTATTTTTCTGTTACCTATTTTTATTGGCTTTTTTACATTTAACAAAAGCTTTGATGGTTTGAAACTAGTGATGAGGCTGAGTTGAGTAAGGATGGGAGTAGAACAAAAGCTATTAGGTTTCTTTCATAATTTGGGTTGTCAGACATTTGTCTATATTTGTTTCAGTATTTTTTCCCATGCTGATGTAGTGGCAGGCAACATTTTCAGCCCTGTGTAGGAGGGTGGTAGGGAGAACAGTTGGGGGTGGGTGGGGAAAGGCATAAGCTCATAGGCTATTAATAATGTACATTGTTCTTGAGACCACATGTAATATTTCTGAGCACTGGCCAACAGGGAAGGGTACGTGTTCTATTTACGTTGGACTGCATGGCATGATGCAATGGACAGCTGATAATTTAACCACAGAAAAAATCTGGATATTTCTTCTTTAATTGTGTCCTGATAGGGCAGAGAAAATAATTTGTTTTCAGCAGACTGACTTACAGACAGTGAAAATATTTAATTCAATTACTGGTTCTTGCCTCATAGCCAGAAATTCTTCAAGTAATATTTGCTGAGTGTGTACCATGGAGGGAAATGGAGACAAATGACATTGCTAGTGACCTGCCAGCTTGAGATGAAAACCTTAGCTAATGATTCCAATAAAACTAGAGCAAGAGCTTGGAAGACAAAACTCATGATTACTTACTAGTAAACAAGGGAAAGGATCTTCTGTAGGTACAAAACCACATGGAAATGCCAGCATTTGCACTGGAGAAGGCCCTAGAATAGACACCAAGGGTGCCATGTTCACCCACTCATTTGCTTTGAGCATGTCATTCTTCCTTGTCAGAAGATGATAGTGTCAGAGGTAACAGTGGGCTTCAGTTACAAAGTCCTTAGCATAGTGTAGTCCTTCTACTATTGTTTCTTAGAACTACCCAGAGGAAGCGTTTGTGCAAGGTATTGAGCACCTACTAGGTATCAGGCATGGTTCTGGTATTGGAGAATTGATGTTAAGAGTAAGTATTCAAGGATTTTGTCTTCATGGAGTTTTCATTTTGGAAAGTGAGAGCAATTAATCAAATGGCCAAGTGAATATTTATGCCATTCTGAAGAAAATAAGTGCTAAGAAAAGAAACATAAATTTCTGAGTGCTGATAGCAGTGGAAGGCCCTTGACCTAGAATGAAACAGGATTCCAGAACCCATAGCCCTTGAGTCTGCAGAGTATGGGCTGGAGTTAATTAGAAAAAGTGTTGTAGGACAAGTATTCCAGGATGAAAGATAGCATGTGCAGAGGCCCTTTGGTGGGTAGAAGCATTATGTGGCCAAGGAATAGAGAGAAGGCTGATTTAACAGGATTGTACTAAAGAAGTAGGGAGTGATGTGAGACGAGGCTGGGAAGTGGCCACAGTCAGGCCATACAGGCCTTGCAGGCCATTTTTGAGTAAGGGGCAAATGTTAATGGGTTTTATGTGGAGATGAGAGCAATTGGCTTACACTGACATTTTGAGAACATCATTCTGAGTGAATTGTATGGGTCACAGTGGATGAGGGGAAACTGATTAGTAGGTTGTTATTAGAATATTTCAGGCAAGATATGGTGGTAGCTTCGCTGATGATAGCAATTGGGGTAGGATTAAGAGAGAAATATCATCAAAACTTGGTAATAAACTTGATGTGGAGTTTTGCATGTGAACAGTATGAAGGTCAGCCCCTGAATGCCTGATTTGTGCAGATAGATGGATGAGGTGCCTTTTACTGAGGTAGAGAAGACTGGAATATGACCAAGTTTGGGGCAGGGAGAGGGAATAATGAATAGTTTGATCTTGGATGTGTTAATTTTAAAAAATGTTATTAAATTTTTAATTGTTGCATAGTAATTGTACATATTTATGGGGCACAATGTGACATTTCATTACATGTATACAATATTTAATGCTTAGACTGTGGCAATTGGCATATCCACCCCTGCAAGTATTTGTTTGTTTGTGGTAGGGTTCCTCAAAATCCTCTCCACTAGCTATTTTGAAATATTCAATTAAAGGTTTTCACTCATTATTAACCTACTGTGTTATAGAACATTAGAATTTATTTCTCCTATCCAACAGCACCCTGTTAAGGATATGTTAAGTTTGAAGTGGCAGGATATAAACTTGTGAGTCATTGATATATAAGTGGTAAATTAAGCCATGGAGATGAATGAGATTTTTTTGGGAGAGAGGAGAGAGTGGAAAAAGAATGGGTGTAAGGATCCTCAGCTTGCTGAAGGAGAATGAACCTAAAAAGTAGGTTATAAAAAGTAGCCAGAAAAGTAGAAAAGATAGCAACAAGTGGTGTCATGGAAGCCAGGAAAGAGTGTTTCAGGGAGGTGTAGTAGGCAGCTTTCAGGAAGAGACAATAATGATAGTTTTGAAAATTTTGCACTGAATTTTGCAACAGGGAAGTGATCAATGCCTTCAGTTGGTGCTATTTGAGTGCAACCATGGTGGAAAGGTTGAATTGTTATGGGAAGATATAATTCACAGTTTATAGATGAGAAATTTGAGGCACAGGGAGGTGACTTGCAGAACAACTTTATTAAGTGGCCCAGGAACCTCAGACTCCCTGCTCTAACTGTTCTGCCTACCACCTCTAGGCTCCTGGCTTACCAGCTAAGCATGTAGACTGAGGCAGCAAACATAACTCTGTTCTGCCTCTGTTGTTTCCCCAGTGGTAATCCATGTCTATTTAACCTCTCTTGAGCCTTAGCTTCCCTCTTTTTAATAATGGTATCTACCCAATGGGATCGTTGAGAAAATTAAATGAATAATGGGTGCTAATGCCTTGTTGCATGTGTGATACATAGAAAGTACTCAGTAAATGTTATCTAGAAAATAAACACATTTTGCTGTTATTTCTGGCCTGAGAGCCTCTCTTACCTCCAATTATGTTTTTCTTTTGTTCGAGGGCTGTATAGTCTGCTTTTTTGTATGCTGTTTACCAAATTATTTTCAAGTTTGTGTTTTTACTTTGCCATTTCTTCTGCCTTTGTCCACCCACACCGCAAATTTCTGTGCACAACTCACTTTTCACAACTCACTTTCCATGAGTGATTTAACCTGATCTTCCTCACTCTCCAGTTTAATGACATCAGGTTACGTTTACATTCATTCACTCTTACAGGTTAGATTTTCATGAGTTTGATATGCTTGTTCATTCCATTTTCTTAAAACAGTTTCAGGGGCTGGGAATTTTTTTTTAATCTTTCAGCAACATCTAATAGAATGCTTGAAAGTAGTGGGCACAAAAGGGCAAACACCAAATATTTTTATATTAAGAAGAAGTTCTTTCCATTACTTTCTTCTCATCCCAGTTCTAATATCCTGTTTTCAGTTAAGTCCTGCCAACCTATCTTTGAAATATTTTGATTATCCATTTCTCTTCATTGATACTGCCACCCCCATGATAAGGTCAGGCCACCATCCTCTGTGACTAGGATCACCATAGCAGCCTTCCTCTGGTGTTTCCCTTCTTCTCTTATCCCTTCTAATATAGTCCCAATAGCAGATGGAACTCTGTTATAAAAGTATAATAGCATCTGCAAGCCCTTCAGTGGATCCCATCTCAGTTTACCTTGGACTCCAAGGTGTTAATTTGTATCACCTCACCTTTGTGCTACCTACCTGCTGACCCCTTCACCCACATCCCTGCTTTAGTTCAGCCACATGGGTCACCATTTTTATTGTATTCTGCACACATATTTAATTCTTTTCCTCCATAGAGCCCTTATGCATGTGGTTCCTTTTGTCTGGAAAACTCCCCCCCCCCGAACTTTGTGCAGGGTTTGCATTTTTCAACTCAGGTTTCAGCTTATATGTCACCTTCTTTTTTTAATATATATTTTTTAGTTGGAGATGGACACAGAATATCTTTAATGTGGTGCTGAGGATCGAACCCAGTGCCTTACACATGCCAGCAAGTGCACTACTGATGAGCTACAGTCCCAGCCCTTCTATGTCACCTTCTTGGTGAAGATCTCCCTGACTACTCTTCCTAAATAGGTCCATCCAGCTCAACACCATTTCTTATTTTCAAATTGACTTTTTTTTCATTTTCCCACAATTTTTATAAGATAAAATGCATAAAATAGCAAATACCTGCGTACACATCTCCCAGAATTAATATGTTGAGAGTTTGTCATAATTGCTTCAGATTTTCCTTTAAATAAAAGAACATCATGGGCTTGGGCTATAGCTCAGTGTGCCTTTCATGTGTGAGTCATTTGTTTTGATCCTTAGCACCACATAAAAATAAATAACATAGGGGCTGGGGTTGTGACTCAGTGGTAGCACACTTGCCTAGCATGCAAGAGACACTGGGTTCAGTTCTCAGCACCACATACAAATAAATAAAATAAATGTCCATCAACAACTAAAAAATATTTTAAAAAGCAAACAAACAAATAAATAACATAAAGGTATTGTGTCCATCTACAACTAAAAACATTTTTAAAAAAGAAAACATCATGGATTGTTAGTCTCTTGTGTGTAAATTCTCTAGTTTCCTCCTTCCCTCTAAGCAGGCACCTATTATGATGTTGGTATATATCTTTCCTTTTTATATGCTTTTGTTACCTGTTAATGTGCCTACTTTATGTAAATGGCATCATATCATATTTGAGCTTACAGCTTTCTTTTTTTCATTCAACATTATATTTTTGAATGATATTCATGTTGATATCAGATCTGATCACTGATTTGAACTGCTCTATAGTATTCCTGTGTGGATATTTTACAGTTTATTTATATTCGTTTTTACTAGAGTTCCTACACATGGTAAGTACCCCCACAAAACTGGCAGAATTTACTAAAATAAATGACTTATTTTATAAACACTTAAAAATTAGATATTAAACCAAAGAAAGATGACTGTTTTTGCATTTCTCTGTCCATGTTCTCTTATGCATTAGCTTATTAATCTTTATTACATCCCTGTAAGATAAGCCTTTTTATCATAAACATGGCACAAATAAAGGAAGTGAAGTACAGAGAAGTGAAGTCATGTGCCTAAAAGGTTTAGGAGGTGTAACAATACACCTTCCCCTGAAGCTTTAAACTACAGACCTCCTAAAAAAGGAACCAATGCTTACTCTAAATTTGCTGAAGTCAGAGAGTACATATGTCTTTAGCAATGAAGGACAGACTTGATATTTTCATGTGAATATAAAATTGTATCATAAAGAATTTGTAAATTGGGAAATGAGATTATTTTCTTCTTCCTATTAAATAATGATTGAAGAATGTTTTAAAAACTAAAATTCATCTTTATAAAGAGGCTTCATATGAATTAATATGAGGAAAAAAATGAAAAACAAGATTTATAATCAACCATGGGAGGGGACCAATTTGTAAAGAACAAAAAAGAAAAGTGTTTTCTACAAAAAGAACTTTAAAATATTGCTATCAGTAACAGCAATTCAACAATGTATTTGAAAATAAATTTTAGGCAACTGTGTATGTATGATATCTAACAATTTCTCATTATATAAATGTTTTTCCATCTGACCATATAATGTATGTGCTTTGGGGAAATAAAATTCAAAAACTATTTAAATAGTAATTTCACAAATAGATTTTTCTTGTCACTGAAGTAGATAGCCACTTTAAATTAAAACAGTGGCTTAAATATGGTCTGATATTGTGTTTTATATTCCTAAAGAAAGTGATAACCTTAAGTCACACTAGTCCAGCCTTATTTCTTATGATTCTCATTCCAAAGTAACAGGAAATTGAACTTATTTTGAGTGAGTACTAATTAGTACTAAAATACTAAATAGTATCATGAAAATCATGTCTCCAATACATGTCCTGAATGTATAAAGAATTTCTATTTATAAATTATTTTAAAATTCTGGTTAGAGAATGGGCAAAGGACTTACCTAGATATTTTTCCAAAAAAAGGGCCAAAAAGGTACTCAACACCACTAATCCTTACAGAATGAGATGTGCATGGTAGCCAAAAGGTGGAAGGAATCCCAAGAATTCATCAATAGATGAGCAGATAAACAAAATGTGGTACATATATACAAAAGAATATTGTCATCTCTTATATGTAAGCATCACTGATAATGGTGTTGTACTAAATTTTCTTCCAGTTTTCTTCATAAGTTCATAAGATGTAATTTATTCTTTTATGGTTGATAATTTTTTTTTTTTTTGTGTCAGGTACATTTATTTAAAAAGATAAAGGCAAAAACACTGACAATCAATGAAATGCATAAATGGAGAGTTGTATTTTTTTTTATTGGTCGTTCATAACATTACATAGTTCTTAATACATCATATTACACGGTTTGATTCAAGTGGATTATGAACTCCTGCTTTTACCCCGTATACAAATTGCTGTATCACATCAGTTACCCTTCCATTGATTGACATATTGCCTTTCTAGTGTCTGATGTATTCTGCTGTCTGTCCTATTGTCTACTATCCCCCCTCCCCTCCCCTCCCCTCCCCTCCCCTCCCCTTTTCTCTCTCTACCCCTTCTACTGTAAATCATGTCTTCCATTTGTATTCTCTTGACTTACCCCTCCTTACCTCTTATATGACATTTTGTATAACCCTGAGGATCGCCTTCCATTTCCATGCAATTTCCCTTCTCACTCCCATTCCCTTGAGAGCTTGAGAAGAATATTTACAGTAAACAGGGATGAGAGGTGGGAGGGAATGGGAATGGTTGATAATTTTTATGCTTTTATTATATTTTATTTTTCTGTGGTGCTGAGGATCAAACCCAGCGCCTCACACTTGCTAGGTGAGAACTCTACAAGTGAGCCACAAGCCCAGCCCAACAATGTTTTTCTATTACTGATAAAACTTGCTATTATGAACATTCTTTTGTGTAAATTACTTTAACAATATTTATTGAACATCTACTATGTGCCAGGTACTGTGATTTTTTTGTCCTAAGTAGTTTTACATGACAGTAAAGCAGAATTCATTTTGACACAATGTACACAAATGGAGCATAAATTCTCATTCCTTTGGGTGTACATGGTGCTGAGTCACACCAGTACTGTAATTATACATATATACATAAGCTAATAGTGTCTGTTTAATTGTAATGTCCTTCCCATCCCCAATGCTTCACCCCTCCCTTCACTCTCCTTTGCGCTATCCAAAGGTCCTTCATTCTTCCCTACCCCCACTCCCACTGTGGATCAGCATCCATTTATCAGAGAATATATTCAGCCTTTGGTTTCTTGGAATTGGCTTATATCATTTAGCATGATGTTTTCTAGTTCCACCATTACACCTGCAAATGACATAATTTTATTCTTGTGCATGTCTCTTGGTAGACTTATGCAGTTAATTACTGTGTAGTACATATTCAGGGATAGAAATGTTTTGTCATCAAGTATGTATATCTTCAAGTTTAAGAAATAATACTAAGCAGTTTTCCAAACTAGTACAGATTTTACTGCTATTAGAATACATAAAAGATCATGTTGCTCTTTATACATATTTTCAATTATTAAGTTCTGTCATATATATGTATGTAATGGTATCTTGTGGTTTTAATTTGTATTTCCTTGAGTAGTAATAATGAGATTGAATATATTTTCACTGGCCATTTGGATAAACTTTTGTGGAGTTATTAAAATTTTTCCCCATTTTAAGTATCTTCTCTTGGCTTATCCTTCCATTCTACACTTCTTGTTTTTCAAATCTGCCACGCTTGAATTAAAACTAATAATATTCCATATTTATGCCAAGGATTATAGTTTTGTTGATTACACATGGGTGGTTTCCTTGTAAAAATTATTTAAAACTTTAAAGTACCTAGTAAGAGAGAGTAACTGCTATCCTTAAATAAGAATCAAAACTAATCAATGAGTTTCTTTTCTCACTTCAAGTGCCCACGCACTTTCCTTTAATCTTTTAAAAGCAGGAGGGACTACCAAAGAGTCATGTGGGAGAAGGAGATTTTCTGGAACCATCCAATCTCATTTCCCTCCACAAGTGCTACTAATTTCCATTGATTTCAGCTATTATCAGAGCACTTTCGTCTACTTTCAGATTGCTTTTGATTTTTCAGGTGTGATTCCAACAAATATTGTTCACTGAAATTTTCTTCTCAAACATTTTTAAAAAGCAAATGAATTTTCTGCTTAACTATTTTGTACTTGCTTTCTTTTGGGGGAGTTCTGGGGATTAAACTCAGTGGCAATCAATTAATGAGCCACATCTCCAACCCTATTTTGACTTTTCCTTCCAAAAGAGTCTCGCTAATTTGCTTGGTGCCTCACCATTGTGGAGGAATCTGGGTTTGAACTTGTAATCATCCTGCCTCAGCCTTTTGAGCTGCTAGGATTACAGGCAGACCTGGCCTAATTTACTTCTTTCGATTATGTTGCTTCAGAGAGCCTGTTTACACTTTTTCCATCTAGTTGTTTTAGTAAAAATATTAAATAAATGTCAGAATAATTATTGTACATACATTTTAGGCACATAGTCAAGAAATTGATTTGGTGATTTCTTTCTTTTTTGTATAGTTTGATTTTGCTGTCAGCACTGAAAACTGAACCCAAGAGTGCTCTACCTCTGACCTGCATTCCCAGTTTTTTGTTGTTGTTGTTTAATATTGAGATAGTTACCCATTCTGGCTTCCAACTTTCAATCCTTATGCCACAAGCCTCCTGTGTTTCTGGAATTAAAAGGATATATTTGTTGTTGTTGTTGTTGTTGTTGTTGTACATGCTCTAAATTCCTCACTCTCTGTGGCATCATGATGCTCTTTTTAAATTAATTTTGATTGCTGCCTTTTTTCAGGGGAAGGAGATGCTGTTGGAAAATATGTTTTTTCATTACTTGTAATTTTTCCTTTATGAAACAGGTTACATAAAAGCATCTTGTAGTCCTTGATTCTTGCCAGTTTATCTACAAAATTTAGAAGATGTAATGTCACACAATAAATGTTCAATGAAAGTTTTGAACAGGTGACTGTAAAAGGCAAGGAAAGTGTGTCCATAGATTTCATGGAAAGGGTTTTTACTCTAATATTAAAAAAAAAAAACTGTCCCTAATGGTTCTAGAAAAATCACATACTCATAATTTCCTCCTAACGTCTTAGATGCTGTTTTCACTCTAATTTATGTAGGCAAATAAATCTGGAACCATGGTGAAGAATCTGTATACTGATTTTACAAACAGCTCTTACTGTTGTTTCCTTTACATAGTACTTCCCTACATTCTCATTGTATTTCAGTTTAAAAAGGTTTTAGGGGAAGTGTGATATGGGCCATGAATAATTCACATGATGATTGAAGTCTGCATATTCCTTTCCTCATTTGGAAATTTTTAGGAGACTTAAAACTTCTTCAAAATCTCATTCTGGTTGAATAAATTATGTGGTAAATTTACTGGTATCTGATTTCCATAGTGAGATAGTCAGGATTATTTACAGAAATAGAAAAAAAAAACATTGTATCCACACACCACACATTCATTCTTGTACAGACATAAATATGACTTATGTTAAGAAATTGGCTTATGCAATTATAAAAGCTGAGGAGTTGTAGAATCTGCAGTAGGAAAGCTGGGGATATAGAAGAGGAAGAGGGAAGATATGTTCCAGTCTAAACATCAGACAATTCAAGATCAAAGAAGAACTGATGTTTCAGTTTTTGTCCAATGGCAGAAACAAAGCAGAAAAAGATGTTTCTGTTCAGGTAATCAGGTGTGAGAAGCTCCATATTACTTACTCAGTTAATCATAATATTTTGTTCTATTCAAACATTCAAATTGGGTAAGAGCTACCACAGTAAAAATGGTAATCTGCTTTCACACTCTACTGATTCAAATCAGTCTCATTAAAAAATCACCTTCATGTGCATCATCTGAATAATATTTGACCAAACATATGGGGACAAGTGGCTCAGAGGAATCCATGCATAAACTTAATCACTAGAAATGCACGTGCATGCTTATTCATAAAAAAATTTATTATATTTTCATTTCCTGAATGCCACTGATTGAAAGAAAAGTGAGATCATTTTAAAATTATGTTAGCCACTGATTTAAAGACAAATGAGATCATTTTACAATTATGTTAGCCATAATATACTTAGATATTTTTTATTTATATATACACACAAGTCTCACTCTGATTATTGTATCTTCATCTCTTAGATATAGCAAAAAAAATTACCAAATTTCAAGGCTTTAAACATAAAACTGTGTAACCAAAATCTGGTATTTTATCTGCAAGTAAGAAATTTAGATATTTTAATGATCAAATCTCATCATTCTGTGTACAGCTTATATTAATTTCTTCATTATTTTCTTTATTTTATGTTGTTTATCATTTGATTTTGAGTCATTAGTATTTTTCATCCTGTCTAATTAGAAAATGATAGACTAAAATCTTATTAGAAATGAGACAATTTAGTAACATGTTGTGCTAATTTTAAAACAAAATTAATCTTTTAATTTGCCTTAGGATCCATGTTTCTTATTTAGAGATATGAAGCATAATATTTTATGGAATATTATACATTATATTATGAATTGTGTACATTGTTGTATCTTTTTATTGCACTCTTTTATATAAAAAAGACATTCACACTACAGTTGATTTCCTAATATAAGAAAGATATTTTGATTTCACTGTGAAGCTATGCATTTCATCATTGCACCCTCTGTATACAATCTTGTTTACATTCTATATAAAAACACAATTTTATATACAAAAGTCACAGTGCAATTAGGCTCCTATGTGGAAACAACCAGAGTCACCAAACCAGTGAGCTATATCCCCATTTCTTTTAATTTTATTTTTTTTAATTTTTAGACAAGTTCTAAGTTGCTGAGACTGTCCTTGAACTTGTAATCCTCCTGCCTCAGGCTTCTGAGTTATTGGGATTGCAGGCATGCATCACTATGCCTAGCTGAATTTACATTTTACAAATAAATTGGCATGAATATTTACATGTACCTATATTTTTGTATTGAAGGATTTTGGTAAAATTACTGAATGATAGAAGATGTGCATTTAAAATATTACGTGTTTCACAGTTGTTAGCAGGTATTTACATTGTGTTTCTGATTTCAAAGAAATTCTTCTGAAGATTGAACATAATGAACAATCTCACTTTAGATTAATTTGTTTTTAAACAAAGGTACCAATATTTTATATCTGAGGAAAACTTTCCAACTTTTTGTTAGTAATATTTTTAGACATGAGTAGGTTTTGAACTACATCAAAATTTTGTATAAAATTGTTTTTTACATGATTCTGACAGACCCTATTTAATGTTCTTCCAAAACTTTCCTGATTCTATTAAATTAAATTTGGAGCAAGTACAGATATAAGATGTCCAAATTTTGAGTAAAATCAAGATTTTGTCAGAAAAAAAGAAAGAATAAAGTCAGTAGGAGGAATGTGCAGAAGATGCCATATTGAGCAGAACTTTTATTCAAAATGTGATGAAATAAATACAGACATGCAATGAGTCCTCTGAAGGCTATATAAGCAACTTGTAACTGGAGGATCAAAATGTATCCAGGAAAAGACTATCAGAAAATTGACAAAAGTGACAGCTTTGGCAATGGATCAATAGGAGACATCATTCTCTTGAGGCTAATTCTAAAATGATCAAAAAGTTGCAATACCAGATTTGGAAATAAAGATGTGGTTAATAATAGAAGCCAAAAACAGCAGACCCAGAAAAAAATTTTGCAGAATTTCTCAGTGAAGATGGAAGTGGGGAGCAAGATGATGGATATGGATCCTTTAAATTATGTTCTATTCAATTTTTAATAAAGTTATCAATGTAACAACAATAACAACAAAAAAACACAGGTTTTCCAAATAACTCTCATTGGATTAGAACTGAATTTATTAATTTAACATAATTAGCATGTTAAACATTAACTGACGGATAAAACATCAAACTTAGTATGTTGATCTTATAGCCAGCTACTTTTCAAGCTGTCTTAATAATTATAAAAGTTAAATGTCCATTTTCTCAAAGAGTGTATTGAGTTTTACTTTTTTGCTCAAATTCTTCTAAATATTCTTATTTTAAGTATACTTTTGCCTTGAGAGACAAGGCTAAAATATACTTAAAATAAGAAAATCTATTCTAGCAGATATTTATGTATGGTCTCTTATACAAGCACACCAAATCAAGATGATGTTTTGCTTCATATTTGTTGTCCTTTTGAAAAATGGAAACTAATTTTAATAGGTTAATTGATTTATACTTCTGATTTTTAAAAATAATTTCCTAGTCACTAATAGACATTGAATATTATTAAATATGTTTCATCTGCCTATTAATACTCATCAGTTTCTGTTCATTATGTGACAAATTACATTGGTAGATACAACAAAATCTGGTCATCATTGAAAAAGCCCTTGTCTGTGATATATATAGTTAAATATACAACTGAAACAGTTGAGAAGCTCCTTACTACTTACTCATGGGAGAGTTTGCTATTTTGTTCTATTCAAGCATTCAATTTAGGTAAGAGCTACCACAATAAAGATGTTGATCTTATACCCACCTACTTTACAGTTAACATTTTTTTCTATTTTTTTCTTTTTTATTATTTTAATTGACAGATAAAATTGTATTTCTTTCTTTCTTTCTTTATTATGTACAACAAGTTTTGAAGTATGTATGCATTATGGAATAATAAAATCTTATTTATTAACATATGTATTACGTCTCATATTTATTATTTTTGTTGTGAAAACACATACTATCCACTGTCCCAGAATTTTTCAAGTTAAGCTATATGATTATTGACTATAACTAACATGAAGTACAACAGAACTTTTAAAATTGTTACTCTTAACTGAGATTTTTGTCTCCTTTGACCAAAATCTCTCTATCAACCCTCCCACATCCACCTCAGACCCAGGTAAGCACCATTCTGCAGTTCAATGGGAAATAATTTTAGATTGTACTTACAAGTAAAATCATGGGGTTTATCTTTCTGTGCATGGTTTTAATTTAATAATGGCATGCCTTCCATGTTTATGTATCTTCTCACAAAGACCAGGATTCTCTTTAGTTTAATGATTGAATATTATTCTATTGTGTGTATGTACCATTTCTTTATCCATTCATCTATTAATAGATCCTAAGGTTGATTCTTTACCTTGGATATTTTCAATAGTGCTGCAATGAAAATTAGAGTACAAATGTCTCTTAGACATACTTATTTCATTCCTTTGGGACATATATAGCCAATAGGGATTGCTGGATATGTGGTAGTTCTTGAAGTCTAATGAAGACAATTCTATAATCAAAAGGAGGGGGATAAATAGGTTTTAAATTATTCCTTTGTCTCTGTCAGTTCTGTTGCTGTGGTGTTTCTGCCAGAACTGGCCCTGCAGTCTGGTAATGAACAGCTTTTATTATAACATGATCCCAAACTCTGAGTCTTCATGGTAACACACACTTAGACTCAATAGTTACAACACTCTTTTTAGTTCTTATGCACTCATGATTTTTTATTTAACAATTGTTTCCAAGCAGCAGCACTCTGCTTTGGCAACTTAGCCTCTAGCTTTGGCCAACAAATGTTAAACACTCTGACCTTGTCCCCATTGTAGGAACCTGATTCCTATTAGCCTTGCCCTTTCTGGTGAATTATCCTTTGAGGACTTTTTTTTCTGTCATAAAATTAAAATCATTCAAAGCTATTAGAGAGCTTCAAGTAATGTCACTGGAAGATACCAAGAGTTTTTTGTCAATGTGGCTAATAGATCTGTTCCCTGAATCCTTCCATCCCTTGAAATAGATTTTCTTTAACTGCAGGGAGCCCCATATCTATGTTTTCCAGGGTGGGTGCCAACTTTTGAATGGCACTTCTAATGGTTTTCCGGAGCAATGAAAAATTTACAAGCTGTTGGAATCACTGCCTAAAGTTTTGAGCATTTATTAAGTTCTATCTCAAAAGGAAGAGATTAAGTAGATTCATTGAATGCAAGAGAGCTAAGCCCCATCATGACTCCTCAGCATCCATTGTGTTAAAGAGGAGTTTGTGTTCCATGTCAGTTGGAGATCAACATGGAAACGTAGCTACTCTTACAAAGATCTGCTGGTTCTGTTCAACTAGGTAGGGAAGAAATGGTAGTCGACCAAGCCAGTACTTGGCATTTGTTAATTTCTTGCCTTTGATGCTATTGATTAGTCTCACAGAAGGGGATGATTATATTCTTTATTAAAGGAGATGTTTATAAATAGATTTATAAATTAATTGCTGATTTGCTCTGAGTTATAAAGCACAAAGAAGAGCCCAATTAATAATGAAAGTTAGGACACAAGCATTTTTTAAAATAATTTTAACTTTTGAATATTAGAATCTGTGAAAAATACACATTAGTTCTAGGTCAGTTTTAAGTAGTGAAGTATGTCATTATTTTACTATTTTGCTTAAAATGTTTCAATATTATCTTGGTAAATCTCAATAACAACCAGGTGAACTAAAGTTATACAACCCTAATTTTTTAGAAGGCTTTTAAGCCTAAGGGAAAGTACTTGTGCAAGAACAAAAAGCTATTTTTTACAGACAGAGAATTTTCTGAGTTCAAGACACACTAGTTAATATATGTACCTGTCTTTCTCTCAATTCATGATCATTTCATCTTACTTTTTCTTTTTAATTACAAGTTATGAGTACAGAGACACATGCATTTACCCCAGCCACTTGGGAACCTGAGGCAGGACAGTTGCTTGAGCCCAGGAATTTAAGATCAGCCTGACCATCATCATGAAAAACCATCTCAAAAACAGAACAACACTGTACAAATAATTTTCAAGTTAATAAAATGTTTATACAGCATACAGATTTGGAGAGCATATTAAAAAGTTCTGATACTAGATCTAAAACATTAATAAGTATTGAAATGTATTTGGTCAATGTTTTCATCTGAATATTAAAATACCAATTTTATTACTTTTCAAAACATAGCAACAGGAATCTAATTCTTTGTTATATGAAAGCATAATCTAGAACATCAGTAAATTTCAATCCAGGTAAGACTCACAAAAGTGAGTTACTCTTGGTGTTCATGCCCTGTGTAAATAAGAGTAAGAAAGTTTGATCACAAAAGAACAGTGGAAAAAAATAAATGTTCAAATTCCATTCATATTTTTCTTAATATCTTTCTTGATCATATAGAATTCAGGAGTTAGTAATTAATTATAGGAAATTTATCATCTAAATGATATTGTGAAGAAATTCTACATTAATTTTGATTCTGAAATTTTATGTCTTTGCAGAAGTAAGAATAATATTTTTAAATTAGTACATTGTGTTTTGTATATGGTCACATGATAACAAATTGTCCTTGTTATAAAAACAGGTGTTCTTGTCAACTATTAATATCAACTCCTATTGAATGACCAAATTAGTGAATTTCACAGTGATATTTCTATACACTCATATACAATACTTGAATCCTGACCACTCTCCTTAATTCCAATTTTCCCTACTCTCTCTTTTTCATCCCCAGTTACCATCCCTATTCTTTAATATTCCCTCCATAATTTCTCTTTCCAGATACCATATGTTAGGAAGAGAATATGATAATTGGATTTTTTTCTGATTTTTTCACCTTAACATGATGACCACCCTTTTCATCCATTTTACAGTTTTTTCTTCGTTTCTTTTATTAACCTTTTCATGTGAGGTTTGAATTATACCATTTCCTACTATCCTGGGCCTTTAAATTTCTACTCATAAATCTAATATTTTTCTGATGTGTTTATAATTGCTTTGGCCCTTATTATAGATTTCAGTTTACCTTTGGTAATTTTATAGACTATGATTTGGAGAGGTTCTCATATGGCCATGTCCACTTGGTATTCTAAAATCTTATACCTGGATGTCCATAACTTTCACAATATAAAAGAAATAGTTACTTTTGTTCACTGAGAAAATTTGCATTGCCTGCAGCCTGTACCTCTTCTCCATTGTGTGTACCAGTGATTCATAAAAGTAGTCTATGAATTGTGTCTAGTGGGTTTGTAAGTTGTTTACAATTGTTTTAATTGTTATTGATATTGTGTGAATGTGATATTTCATCACCTTCAAGCTATGATATTTTTCTTTCACTTGATCTAGTTTGTGGGTCTGACTTCAACTGGATATTTTTAATTTGAGGCATTGGGCTCTTCATTTTTAAGATTTCTAATTGATTCTTTTCCAGAATCTGTATTGAATTTTTTTTCCATGTCCTGCATTGTTTTCCTTCATTTACTCAGTTTTTCTTTGCTTCATCTTTGAATTAATTCACAATTTTAAACCCCTTTTCCAAACTTTTTTTCTGGCACTTTTGTCTATTGCATTATCTTTGGAAAGAGTTTCTAGAGTTATGAACTATGAAGCAGTCATGCTACCTTGCATTTTACCTTTCGTATATTTCTGTATTGAAATTTGTACATTTTCAGGGATATATATCTTTTCCACATTTATGTGAGTGTCTGCTAAGGAAATAGATTTCCCTGGATGATGTGTCCTGTGCTATTGGTTAAACGTGTAATGTTGAATTCTTTTCCAAATGGTGTCTGTATTGTAGTTTCCTATGTCTTATCTTTGACTCCTGAGTTGTGATAGTTTGCACTGTCAAGTAACAACTTTTTGTGTTGGTGTTGTGAGAGTGGAGTCACGTTATTGGACTAGTAATATAGGCAGTAGAGTATCTGAAATGCATTTTCTGTTGTGGTTCTTCCAAACTTGTCAATAATGTGCTGTCTGCAAATACATTGGAGAGACCTAGGCTGAGGACCTGAATAAATGAAGATCTCATACCTGCATAATTCCATAAGAGTTGCTTCATTTATTTTTAGTTTTGCTTTAGGATGTTCACACCATTTAATTTTAGTCATCTCTATTCATTACTAAATGGGTGTGTTAGGTGAAAACTTTTTATCTCTGTTCTTATTTTTAATTTCTTTCAGCACCAGGTTTTATTTTTATTTTTGAAGATATATATGACAGTATAGTGTATTTTGTACATACATGGGATATAACTTATTCTATTTACAATCAGAGAGAACATTTGACATTTGGTTTTTTGGTATTGGCATATTTTACTTGGTATAATAATCTCAGATTCCATCCATTTACCAGCAAATGCCATAAATTTCATTATTCTTTAAGGATGAGAAATACTCCATTGTGTATATATACCACATTGTCTTTAAATTTCATCTTTTGAAGGCCACCTAGGTTGTTTCCATAGCTTAACTATTGCTGGGCTGCTGTAGATATTGATATGGCTGTGTCACTGTAGTATGTTGATTTTAACATACTACAGTGTGTTTTGGTTATATATGTAGGCCCAACTCTCCATCATGTCAGTTTAGGAACTGACTTCCTCAACAAGACTTCTAAATTGCAACAAATAAAATCAAGAATCAACTGGGTTGATAACTGGTTGAATGGGGTTTCCATTCCAAATTTTCTGAGGAATCTCTGTACTGTTTTCCAGAATGCTTGCACAAATTTGCAGTCTCACTAGCAATGTATGAGTGTAACATTTTTTTCACATACTCTCCAGCATTTATTGTGACTTGCATTCTTGATAATTACCATTCTGACTGAACCAAGAGTGGAATCTCAATGTAGTTTTAATTTGCATTTTTCTAATTGTTGGGACTTTGAGCATTTTAAAAATATATTTGTTGACCAGTTGTATTTCTTGTTCTATTAACTACCAGTTCAGATTCTTTGCATATTTATAGACATCCTGTGCCCACTAGAAGAGAATATAGGCCCAACTGTATTGGGTTATTTGTATGTTTGGGTTAAGTTTTTTGATTTTTGTCCATGGGGGCAAGTACTAGGGATTCAACTCAAGGGCATTCAACCACTGAGCCACATCCCCTGCCCTATGTTTTGCATTTTATTTTTATTATTTTTAGTTATAGATGAACACAATTTATTTACTTATCTATTTATTTGTTTTTTATTTATTTATTTTTATGTAGTGCTGAGGATCAAACTCAGGGTCTCACACCGGCAAGGCAAGTTTCTAACACTGAGCCCCAGCCCCAGCCCTGTTTTGAATTTTATTTAGCCACAGAGTTGTTTAGTACCTCTTGATGCTCCTGTTTCAGCCTCCTGAGCTGGTTTTTTGAGTTTTTTACATATCCACAAGACTAATGTTCTGAGGTGCAGGTGGTAAAGATTTTCTCTCATTTTGTAGGCTCTCTGTTCATGTTCCTGATAATTTTCTTTGCTGTGAGAAATCTTTTTACTTTGTTACCTTTCCATTTATTGATTATTGATTTTATTTGTTGCAGTTTAGAAGCCTTATTGAGGAAGCCAACATGATGGAGAGTTGGGCCTATATTTTCTTCCATGGGTACAGGATATCTGGTCTAATGCCTAAGTTCTTGATGTACTTTGTGTTGAGTTTTGTGCAGGAATAGGGATATGGGTTCAATTTGATTCTGCCATATACATATTTCCAATTTTCTCAGTACAACTTGTTTAAGAGGCTGTCTTTTCTTTCAATGTATGTTGTTGGTGCCTTTGTCTAGTTTGAGATAATAATATTTATGTGATTTCTGTAATGTTTTCTGTGTTCCATTGGACTTTTTGCCTGTTTTGGTGTCAAAACCATGCCATTTTTAGCACTATATTATAATTTGAGATTGGATATTGTGATGCCTGCTGCCTCCTTCACTTTTTTCACTAAGGATTGTTTTGAATATTCTGGGCCTCTTGTTTTTTCAAGTGAATTTCATAACTGCTTTTTCTATTTCATTGTAAAATATCATTGACATTTTAATAGGAATTGCATTAAATCTATAGAATTTTGGTAGTATGGCAATTTTGATAACATAAATTCTGCCAATCCAAGACCATTGAAAATCTTCCATCTTCTAAGGGCTTCTTCAATTTCTTCCTTTAGTGTTTGGTAATTGTCATAAAAGAGGTCTTTCACTTCTTAGATTGTTTCCCAATTATTTTGTTTTTCTAATTTTTTGAGCCTATTGTGATTCATCAGCTGATACATAATTTGTGTACAAGATCATAATTGATTTATGGGTGTTAATTCTATAACCTGCTACTAAGCTGAGTTTGTTTATGAGTTTTAGAAGTTTTGTGGTGTAGTTTTAGAATCTTGTTGTTGGCAAATAGGGACACTTTGAGCTCTTCTTTTTCTATTTATATCCCTTTAATTTATTTAACCAAACTGCTCTGGTTAGAATTTCAATATTCATATGTTGAATAGAAGTGGTAAAAGAGGGCACCCTTGTCTTGTTCTAGTTTTTAGAAATAATTCTTCATTTTTTTTCCATTTGAAATGATGTTAGTCTTGGGTTTTGGGGAATAGAGCTTTTAAAATGTTCAGTTATGTTCCTATTATCCCTCGTTTTACTACCATTTTGAACATGAATGGGTGCTGTATTCTGTCAAATGCTCTTTATTCAATTATTGAGATAATTATGTGATATTTTTAAGTCTATTTATGAGTTATGTTTTGATTTTCATAGGTTGAACCAACCTTGCATCTCTGTGATGAACTCCACTTGGTCATGGTGCACTATGTTTTTAATATGTTTTTGTATGTAATTTTTCAGTATTTTGTCAAGAGTTTATGCATATATGTTCATCAGAGATATTTATCTAAAGATTTATTTCATTGAGGTATCTTTGTCTGGTTTTGTTATCAGGGTGATTCTTCCTTCATAGAATGAGTTTGGAAGTGTTCTATCCTTTTCTATTTAATGGAATAATTTGAGGAGTTTTGGGTGTAATTTCTTCTTTACAGATTTGGTAGGAATTGACATAGAATTTATCTACTCATGGAATTTTCTTTATTGGTAGCTCCAAATATTGATCCATGAAAAATAAGTGGCTTCAAAAATGCTAGTAGTCTCTGGGCTCAGTAGTACATGCCTATAATCCCAGCAGCTTGAGAGGCTGAGACAGGAGAGGCTGAGTTCAAAGCCAGCCTCAGCAATGGCTAGGTGCTAAGCAACACAGTGAGATCCTTTCTCTAAATAAAATAATGAATCAAGGATGAGATGTGGCTCAGTGGTCGGGTACTCCTGAGTTCAATCCCCAGTAACAAAAAAAAAAATGCTAGAAATGAGAAAAAATATGAATTTGTATTAATGCCCATAAATCATTCAGGTCACAATTAAACAGAAAAAGAAAACAATACATTTGAACATATATATATATATATATATATATATATATATATATATATATTTATTTATATTTATATTAGTGCTTTTGTGGTGCCAGCATAGCATCATGAAATTGAGGTACATTCTCTGTGAGTTGGGTACATTTAAAGCTGTTGTCTTCCATTTTTAGTGCTTTTGTTCATCAGAATAGGACATGAGGACATATAAAATGCATACTGAAGCATGCTGAAGAAGTGTGGAGTCTATAAAAGACTTCCACTTATGAGGAGGATTGGGAAAATTGACATCATATTGTATAACACAGTGCTAAATGGACCATCCTGCTCTCCTGGGACCAGATAAACTCTTCTTAATGGAATTTTACAGTCTCAAGAAATTGTAGTTTGGGCTGGGTTTTTTTGGCTCAGCAGTAGAGCACTCACCTAGTACATGCAAGATGCTGGGTTCAATCCTTAGTACCACATAAAAATAAATAAAATAAAGGTATTATGTCCAACTACAACTAAAAACATATTTTTAAAGAAGTCATAGTTTATAAAATTCTCATCAAAAAGTCTTCTACATTTACCTTGCCATGGGAAATAAGACTCAAATTTGAATAGAATGCATGAATTGAAATAATTCTCTTCTTTTGAGTGGTGAATATAAATTCAGCCTGTATCATTTTAACAGTACAATTTTTTTTAAAAAATCATCATTCATCATCATAGTCATCATCATCTCCATTATAGTTATCATCATCATTATTTATTTCGCTGTTGGGGATTGAAGCCAGAGCTCATACATTCTATGCTATACAGTACCACTTATCTCTTTCCTCTGTCCTACCAGTAAATTCTCTCAGAGGAAATGCCACAAGATTCACATTGTTTTTTTTCTTTGATTGTTGTTGTTATATTATTTTGTTTTGTTCTATAATGTAAATGAAGTGGGAAAGATTTTCTTCTCCTATGTGGATAGACAATGTTTGGCTCCTTCTGAAAGCATGAGTGAGTTAATAGTCTATGTAAATATTTTATTGTATCAGCTACTACATAACAACTTACTGATACCTTTCTAGTGCTTCTTTCTACATTTACCCATGACAATGTGGTGTGGATAAGAGTATATAAACTCTGAAGGTTGCCATCTTTGAACACTTTTACCCTTAAGGGAGGTAAAGTTTTGTTTGTACCACACATAAAATAGAAAAAGTAGCTGGAAGTAAGATATTAGCATATTTGCTCTCTCCTACACTGGAATGTCTTTGTAAGCCATCTTTCCCTGGTCTGTTTACTGCTTTTCTTTAACTTCTGTAAACATTTTTATATATTTGTTGATCATCTGTATTTCTTCTGTGAAGTTCCTGTTGAATTTCTTTGCTCATTTATTAAATGGGTGGTAGTGTTATTATTAGTTTTAAGTTATTATTATTATCATCATCATCATCATCATCATCAAAATCATCATCATTATTTAGTTCTTTTTTTAAAGAGAGAGTGAGAGAGGGGAGAGAGAGAGAGAGAATTTTTAATATTTATTTTTTAGTTCTTGGCAGACACAGCATCTTTGTTGGTATGTGGTGCTGAGGATCAAACCCGGGCCGCACGAATGCCAGGCGAGCGTGCTACTGCTTGAGCCACATCCCCAGCCCCATTATTTAGTTTTTTATTCTGAAGTTAATGCTTTTTCTGAGGTGCAGGTGGCAAAAGTATTTTTCCTATTCTGTTGGTTCCCTTTTCATGTTCTTGGTGTTTTTCTTTGCAATGAAGAAGCTTCTTAGTTTGATGCAGTACTATTTATTGATAATTGATTTTACTTTTTGCAGAAGAGTCTTGCCCTTCCAGCATCTACTATTGGGAGCATGAAGGCACAAAGAAACTGCTCCAAAGACATTTTCAGAGAATTGTTTCTGCTCTATTATGCAGCAAAAATAGCTTCTATAGTGGGTATGTGCCAATATTACAGGATTCTTGAAACCAAGAGTCTAGGAACTGCCTTGTACCAACAGGGGAATAATTTATTGTCAAAGGAGCAGGGAAATGGTGCTTGCCAGTGTTCTGACAACACTCTGTTCCAAAACATAGTGTTGTATGTTAGGACTTCTCTGTTGCACAATGAGCAAGATAGGCATTCTTCTTTGTCGATCCATGGTCAGGCCCACCAATAACTTCTTGTACTTTAGAGATTATATTAAGAAGTCTGTTCCTGAGCTGATATGTTGGAGTTTTTGGCCTACATTTTCTTCCATCAGGAGCAGGGATTCTAGTCTAATACATAAGTCATTGATCCACTTTGAGTTGTGTTTTTTGTGTGGTGAGAGGATTAGGTTTCCATTTAATTCTACTACATATGGATTTCCAATTCTCTCAGCACCATTTGTTGAAGAGGCTATCTTTTCTCCAGCATATTATATTGGTGATTTTGTCTAGTATGAGGTAACTGTATTTATTTGGTTTTGTTTCTGTCTTCTGTTTCATTGGTGGTCTTGCCTGTTTTGTTGCCAAAAGCATACTGTTTTTGTCTTTAGACCTCTGTAGTGTAATTGAAGTCTGATATTGTGATGCCTCATGCTTCATTTTTCTTGCTAGGAATTGTTTAGGGTATTCTAGGTCTCTTGTTTATCTAAGTTATTTCATGATTCCATGTTTTCTGTTTCTGTGAAGAACATCTTTGGGCTCTGGAAGGGAATTGCATTGAAATTTTATAGCACTCTTGGTAGTATGGTCATTGTGACAGTATTAATTCTGACTAAGAACATGGGAAGTCTTTCCATCCCCCAAGGTCTTCCTCAATTTTTTTCTTGAGTGTTATGTAATTTTCATTGTAGAGGTCTTTTACCTCTTTTGTTAGATTTTTTCCCAAGTGTTTTTATACTATTTTGAATAGGATAATTTTCCTAATTTCTTTTTTAGCTCATTCTTTATTGGAGAATAGAAACAAAATTGATTGATGAGTGTTACGTTTGTATCCTGCAATTTGATGAATTCAATTATGTTCTAAAAGTTTTCTAGTGAGTTTTTTTTTTTGTGGGGGGTGTTCTAAGTATAGAATCATGTCCTCTTTAAATGGAGCTAGTTTTAGCCCTTTCTTTCATTTTGATATCCCTTTAATTACATTCCTTTGCCACATTGCTCTAGCTAGAGATTAAAGGACCTGATTTGTTCAGCTCTCTGTTTATCATTCAATAGTGAATTTGGTTATTCGGTGTTTTATTCCATTATGATCTGATAGATTGCAGGGTATTATATCTACATTTTGTATTTGCTAGGAGTTTCTTTATGTACTAATAGAAGTTGTGAAAGTGGGAATCCCTGTCTCATTCTAGTTTTTAGAAGAAATTCTGTAGTTGTTCTTCATTTAGAATTATGTTGGCATTGGGTTTGTCATGTATAGCTTTTACAATGTTGAGGTTTGATTCCTTAATTCCTGTATTTTCTAGAGTTTAAAGCATGAATGGATGTGGTATTTTGTCAAAAGTAGATGGTGCATCTATTTGGATAATCATGTGTTCTCATCTCTGTGTCTATTTGTGTGATGAATTACATTTATTGATTTCCATTTGTTGAATCAATTTTGTATTCCTGGGATGAAACTCACTTGGTCATGGTGCACTATTTTTTAAAATATATTTTTGTATGGGATTTAGCAGTATTTTATTGAGGATTTTTGCATCTATGTTCATCAAGGATATTAGTCTGAATTTTTCTTTTTTTGATGAGTCTTTGGATTTGGTAGCAATGTGAGATAGGCTTCATTGAATTAACTTGAATAGTTCCCTCTTTTTTACTTTCATGAAATGATTGAGGAGGATTGGTATTGGTTCTTCTTCAGAGATTTGGTAGAAATAGGTTGAGCATCCATCTGGTCCTAGGCTTTTCTTTGTTGGTAGAGTCTTGACGACTTCTTTATTCTCATTATTTGCAATAGATCTGTTTAAATTTTCTATATCCTCTGGTTCAATTTGGGTACTTCATGTTTCCAGGAATTTACTGATGTCTTTAAGATTTTCTAGCTTATTTGGATATAGATATTGAAAAATAGACTCTATTTATGCTCTGTTACAGTAGTGTCTATGCTGATATTTCCATTTTCACCATAGATTTTAGTACTTTGCATGTTTATCTCTGTGTTAGCTTGGCTAAAATTTACCAATTTTGTTTATTAAAAAATTGATTAATTTCTTTTTCAATATTTGATTTTATCAGTTTCATCTTTGATTTTTATTATTTGCTTTCTTTTGCTGATTTTAGTGTTTTTCTCTAGGTCCTTAAAATGTAATGTTAGATTATTTGCTTAGTAGTAAAAGAAATAAAGAGTAAAGAGAGAACAATGGAATTTGATTATTTGTAAGAGAAACGAGAGATATAGAAACAAAGGGAAATAAAAGATTTGAAACAGAATAAAAAGCCAATGCAAAATATGCTAATTGAAATCTTTAACCCTCAGAAACAGATAATGGAAAAAATAACTATGTTTAACAATGGCACAAATGAAGAACCAGAAACATATGTAGATGTGCAAATGTATAAATATTCATCATGCATCCATCTGTACACAGAGAAAAACTAAAACAACAATAACAACAACAAAAATAAAAACCTAGTTTGTTACTGAGATTATGTGCTTGTTGTCTGTTCCAAAGTATCTTTCCATATCTCAGTTTCCCTTCTCCATGGAATGGCATAGGGAGCTGTGAGAAGTGCTGTCAGCTGCATCTCCATGATAAGGGTTATGCTGCATTGTACAAGATATACTCAGGGAAGGCAGTGAGGTCCAGTATTTTCCCCAATTGTTTTATTCCATGGGAAGTTACTAGGCATAAATAAATAAATGCACACCTTGTACTATACCTCACTCTTCTCCTCAGGGCTACATTCATGGGACAGTGAAGCCAATCCTTTACCATTCTGTATTTCCAGGGCACTGTTCTTTCTGACATCCTGAGGTCTGTTACCAAGCACCAAGAACCATCAATACTGCTCAATGAGATTTTGAAGCCACTGCCACTGGTTTTGGGCACTGTTGTGTCAAGGGAAGAGAGGAGGATAGGCTCTTTTTGGCTTATCTGACTTGCATTACCTCCAGGAAAAATACTGTCCATGCCAGGAATTTTACTGATTTGCTAGGCTCAGTTTAGGCCTTGTGGCTGGTGTCTGGCAGATTTATGTATCGGACTGAGCCTCAACACATGGATCTAAGTTCTCAGTCTGAGTTGGAGCCACTGCAGTAACAGATGTTTAAATATATCTCCAGCTTCTGCTACCTGTACATAGCAGGCAGACTGGTGGTGACTTTCATTCCACAGTTTAATGAGTAGAAAAACTTGAGTCTGCCCAGGGCAGGCTTGACCCCTGGTCCCAGATTCTGCATTCCAAGACTGTCTGCAGCACTTTTGTTCTTATTATTATTATCTTTTTTAATTTTAGGTGGACACAGTATCTTTATTTTATTTTTACATGATGCTGAGAATTGAACCCAGTGCCTCATGCATGCTAGGCAAACACTCTACCTCTGAGGCATAACACTAGCCCCTTGTCTGCAGCACTTTTCAGTCTTTTCCGTCCTCATGTACTGATTTCCCCCACTCACATCAGAACCTAAGCTTCAGTTCTGTTTCTCATCTTCATCTGATGCACCCCAAATTCCCCAGTTTTCAAGGCTCTCTGTCCAATATTGAGTATCAGGGGCATGCTTTAATCCCCACCTCACAGAGAAGTAATTTTCTCACTCTCTGAATCCCATGTCATGGAGCTGTGAGAAAAGCCACTTCCTGCTTGTCTCCCCTTGTTTGACACTGATATCTTTATCCTATTTTATGTGACAAAGATAAGGTTTTCTTTCATTTTTACAGCTTTTAGTAAAGATTAAGGTTATGGGACCAATAATTTACTTTTAAGTATCAAACTTTTATAATCCCCATGTTTCTTCCTTGCATTTGATAAGTACAAAGTGGGAGACATAGGAATTTTTAATGCATTCATTAATTACCTGTCAGAAATACAATTAATATTAATTCTAAAAATTTCTCCAATATGGGTCTGGAGGAATATTTTATAACAAAACATCAGTGTCATAAGCTTTTAATATTTTTATTTCTATTTTGATTAGATATATATTTAGACAGGCCACTGATTGAGATTCCTTTTAGTTTAACCTTATGTCAGGAATCTGTATATTTAAGGAATGTAGACTTCAAGTTTGGAGACTGCCACTGATTTTTGCAGATGAGAAACTGGGAAATGGATTCCCAGAGGAAGGAGGACATTTACATAATAGTTAGGGAAACAGAGGTACAAATACCAAGACTCTGCTTTTCTGGCAGTCTTTCCCCTTGAGAGTCTGTAAAGGTTTTAAAATGCTTCCTAGTTTATGAGGACTTGAATAAAGTGGGAATGACACAGGAAAAAAAATCAATTTTATAATTTATTTCAATGTGTCTGAAAGATGTATTCTAATAACATTTAGAATACATCTTTCAGACAAATTTTGTAGCTTTCAAAATTTTTTTAAAGTTCCAGAGAACTCTTCGCACTTTTTATGTATAAAGGGATTGGATAGTGTATTATTACTGGTGATTTCCATGCTGAATAACAAAGACCGACATTTTCAAGCCACCTTGCTTAGTATTTGACTCCTGGAATTCCAAGATAGGGAACTGTGCATCTTGCTACCTTGTCTTGAGTTATCAGAGGTTTGTTTCAGTTCAGGTGGAAGAAAAATGCCAGCTATTACATGGATTTTAAGTTCAGTCTTCAAGACAGGCAATTTGCAAAAATAAATTATTATCAGGTTCTGCTGATTTATTGGCTTTTTCTCTGAATTGGAACTAAGAGTGCCTTCATTGAATATTTTATAGATTCACAGCAGTAGAGACAGAAAGAGGTAAATACGAGCTATTTTTTTTTAAATGGAGGTCATATTTTAATTATGGCAATCAAGAAACACCATTTATTTAATAAATTATACCTTAACTTTAAACAGAGTTTACTTTAAAAAGAAAACTACTCACCTGTTTTTTTATACATTTTTGCTCTAAAAATCTACTAAAAAATCACATCCAGGTGATTGCTGCTTTGCAAGGGTTGAGAGCAAGTATAAAGCTCATAATAAGGTAAAGTGATGTTTTGTAAAGCTCATGTTCTTGCTCTGAATTTTGTGTTTTAAGATGTTAATGCTGAAAATGTAGCTATATTTTTCTTACATTTTATATGAAAATTTACTAATAATCCATTTTAAAGAATTATGTTGAATTTTTTAAAAATGTTTTTTTGTATCAATGTTCTCTTAAGTACTTGGGGGTCCCGGGGGTAGGAAGGAATGATAGCCTGGGAAATAAATAGTAACAGAAAAATTGCAGCTTTCTAACTGCAGAAAAAAATAATATTTTAGTCAAGGATTTTTGGGTCAGTTTATATTACTGTGGTTTTAAATCATTCTTACATGACTTACAATATCCATTCCTAAATTAATTTTTATAGAATTGTGGAATTTCCCTGGTGCCATTAGTTTGGAATGCATAATATACATTGCATATAACTTTTCTTTTTTCACTTGGACCCTTGATGTTTTGGTATCATAACATTTAAGGAGACTTGTATTCTCTATTTCACTCCTTGGCTCTGTATTTATACTAAAGTAATATTGCGAATTGTGGCAACCCAGTAATCTAGAATCTATATCTTAATACTTGCATTAAGAAGGGCTTACATATCCATACATTGAGTCTTTCCACTAAAACTTTCAGTAATTTTAAAAACTATAAGTAAATAGCAGATAGATTAGAAGAACATAAGGAAGTACTAGGTCCTGAATTAGAACAAATTAAATTCTATGCTTTTATAATTATATCCTAGTATATAAATTCTATTTTGATGTATAACTGAAAAGAACCAATAAAAATTCTCAAAAAAATATCAGGTAATGAAATTTTCTAAAAATTTACTCTTCATCTAATCGAAGATTAGATGGCATGTGCAAAGTAATAACCAGTTTAGAAGCAGAAACTCCAATAATTGAAATACTTTAGTTTCAGAATTGTTGTTTTTTCATTATACTTTCTTAAAATATCCAAATTCTATGTCACACTCTGAAATTTCAAATTTTAGATGTTTCTATATTTACTTAAATGTTCATTGCAAAACACTACTATTTTATAAACTATTCTAGGTTAGGAAATATATTTGCAAATATCCTGGAGCAGCTAAAATAAGGTTAAATGTAAACAACATCTTTTGTTTTTGAATAACTTTAATTTTATTTCAGTTATGAAGATCCAAATATTATGTGAGTAAGAAGGGTGTAATTTTTATTTGGGGGATAAAAGTATAGAGTTATCATACTGTATTCCATTTAGAATGCTATTATGATATTATTCATAACTTAACTGAGCTCATTTGGCTTGGAAAAATGCACTATTTCTAGCAATTGGTGTTATATACTTTGTTGAACATGAGTAAATGTGGATAAAATAAATGTCTACTTGCTGAAATGTCATATGTAATATAATATGCATGAGATAACTAGTAATTAAGTATATTGAATTCAAAAATATGCTTTAATTTTTCATTCTCTATTAATATGTTGGATGTGAAAGTTTTGAGCAAGTTATCTCAAATTGGTGCTATAAAGGAAGAATAAACAAGTTAGAGTAATGTCATAAATGTGTTAGTAGGAACAACAATATCCTCCAAGCCTTCTCCAAATTTGAGTTTAAATTTGGACTTCAGATGAAAATTTGTAGTTTCTTCCTTCTTGCTTATCCTTTAAAAAACAACATATTCCACTGTCTTTTGTTACCTATGTCAAGCAAACCTGGTGATGTGGTTAGCAGCACCACCTGGTTTATTAAGAGATATTGTATTGTTTTATATCTTATTGTTTTGTTAATTTAATTATATGAAGGTACTGGAATAAAAAGAATATATATATCCCTTTCTAAAACAATAACCTACTCTAATGCCTAATTTTCCCTGCAGAAAACATTCTTCAGTGTCTTTTCATTGTGCCATTTCTGTCACTTTGGTTTGGTTATTGAGTTAGTGTTTCTGTTTAGTAACTCTGTGTGGTTTTTATTCATTGATATCACCCCAGAAGATGGTTTTTGTCATTTCTCTTTCTTTTGAAAGCAGCAAAATTTGTATAATCATTTATCTTTAGCTATTTAACACATAAGATGGACAAAACTTATACTGTTTATGAATACAGTCAATCATCTTTGATACTCTAAAAGCTCATGTCTTATGAGCTTTCCCCTCAAGAGGTAATTCATGCCAATATTAAGTCATAAAAACACATTAAAATATTACCTATAATTTCTCATATTTTTAGTCTTTTTCAAAAGTATTCTAAATAAATATGGATATGATTTTTATTCTATAACATTCAACTTAAAAATAGTATAATGTATTTCAGTATTTGTGTAAAAATCAATTGGAGATAAGGGGAGTGACATTTTGGAGATATCTCTGTCATGGCTCATAATCCTTACCCCATTAGTGAGAGAATTTTAGTTTGAGTATACATCAGAATGCTTATTCTGTTGTACCCTGCAGTAGTGGAGAACATTAATTATTTTGTCAACTTTGGTTCTTATTATATTTTAATTTTTTTTCTTCCTAGAACATCCCAGAAGAAGGAAAAGAATTAATTGAAGCTTCCAGACAATCCATGAAGAATGGTAAGATATTTGAAGACTGCCTGAAATTCTGATGCTTATTGACTTTAAATTACAGAATTTTGGCCGTTCCTTCCCTCCGGCGGAGGTGGGGGAAAGAGGAGTCGTTCTGTTTAACCCTGGGTTCACCGAACTCGCTTTAATTTGCTCAATTTGCATTTTGCTAATTATTCCTCCTTTCTCTTTTACATTCTCTGGCTCACCCCTTTCCCCTATACCAAAGTCTAGTTTGTAGTCAATGCCGACTGGGGCAAGACCTAATCTTATCCTTTCCCCCGCCAGCCCCCACCCCCAGCCATTTTCATAGCTTTCCATCGAACTCTGCAAATTTTGCAATAGGGGGAGGGATTTTTAAAATTGCATTTGCAAAGTTAGGTATCTGGGCAGACGGGGGGAGGGAGAGAATGGGGAGCAGGCCCCGCCCCTACCGCCTTTGCAAATAAAAATCCAGGGGGGGAGGGATTTTTAAAATTGCATTTGCAAAGTTCGGTATCTGGGCAGACGCGGGGAGGGAGAGAATGGGGAGCAGGCCCCGCCCCTACCGCCTTTGCAAATAAAAATCCAGAGGGGGGGAAGAGCAGGAAGTGGCGGTGCGAGGGCTGCTGCACAGCTAGCAGAGCTGCGGTCCGGATGGTAGCGCGTGCCCCGAGCTCTCCGCCTTCCCCGGCCCGCCAGTCCGAGTTAGCCCGAGCCCAGCCCGCGGCCCCAGCAGCAGCTCCGAGAGCAGTCCCAGCAGCAGCGCCATGGCCGGGTGGAACGCCTACATCGACAACCTCATGGCAGACGGGACCTGTCAGGTCGCAGCCATCGTGGGCTACAAGGACTCGCCCTCCGTCTGGGCCGGCGTCCCCGGGAAAACCTTCGTCAACATTACGCCAGCTGAGGTTGGTGTCCTGGTTGGCAAAGACCGGTCAAGTTTTTTCGTGAATGGGCTGACACTTGGGGGCCAGAAATGTTCTGTGATCCGGGACTCACTGCTGCAGGATGGGGAATTTACCGTGGATCTTCGTACCAAGAGCACTGGTGGAGCCCCCACCTTCAATGTCACTGTCACCATGACTGCCAAGACGCTAGTCCTGCTGATGGGCAAAGAAGGTGTCCACGGTGGTTTGATCAACAAGAAATGTTATGAAATGGCTTCCCACCTGCGGCATGCCCAGTACTGACCTCTTCTGTCCCTTCCCTCACCACTGCCCACAGCTTTTGCAACCCCTCCTTCCCATACACAGACACCATTTTTATTTTTTGGGCCATTACCCCACATCCCTTATTGCTGCCAAAACCACGGGCTGGGGCTGGGGCAGGGCCGGGGCTGGATGGAAAGATACCTCCCCCTTACCCATACTCCTCCTGTGTGTGGTTGGAAAAAAATTTTTCTCATTTTTTTTTTTTTGTGTTTTGGATTTTTTGTTCTTTTTTTTTTGGTTTTGTTTTTTTCTGAATAAAAAAGATTCTACTAAAAAAAATTACAGAATTTTATATACTGTTTATTATGTTTTTACCGTCAGAAGTAAAATATGACATTGGGAACCAAAAGAGTGGAAACTTACCTGTCAACAGTAAACCTACCAATCAAAGAAGGAAGTAGTTGAAACCACACTTGTGCAGGCAATCAGAATAAAGAATGATTGTCCTTCCATTCCGTCACCTGATTCAAAGGTAATGTATTTTTAAAAAAAAAATTCTTTGCATTTTTTTTTACATATCATCTTCCATGATGACAAACATGCTAGAAAGAAATAAGGCTACCAGGTTATAGTAGAAAACAAGGATAGCAACAGATGAGATATATTTATAGAATTAACATTGAGAGAATATGGTGGGAATAAACAGTTTTTCAGTGTGCCCTTATGGAATGAAAGAAATAGAAAAGAAGCCAAAAGAACAGCTTTATGAATATGAACCTGAGAAAAGGGGATGCATACAAAGAATTCATTTATGAAGGGAAAGTTGTGTCCAGATTGAATAAGAGTCAAGATGGCTGATACTTAAATAATAAATATTAAAATTAATAAGAGTAGCAACTTAATATTAGGCCAAACTTTGGAATGTTATGGGAAGTACATGCTGGACATATAGAACAATGTGTCATATTTGTCTATCATTTACTCTTGACGTCCTTCAATGACTAGGAGGCAGGGTTTGGGATTACAATCACAATCATTTGTGATTATAATGAATAGAAAACTAAGCAAATAAATGTGGCATATTTTATATGCTTAAGAAATCAATGTGACATATAACTAAAAAGAAATCAATTAAAAATATATACATATATATAATACAGATAGTACTGCTATTCAAAAAAATAAAAATCTAAACAGAAAAAGTATTAGTGTTAATGAATATAATAAATAAAAAAATGAACTTCTAAAAATTAAAAAAGATGGTAAATTTTTAAAAATTGATACACATTAATTATACAGAATTTTCAAGGTGGCATATTTGTACATACATATAGATCAAGTATATTCCCATAATTCTGTTTTCAACATTCTTTCCTCCATACTCCCAATTTTATGTATGCTAATGGTTAAAAATTTTTATTCATTTATTTTTATGTTGAACATTTCCACCTCTAGTTATTCATATGAGAACAATATATGATACTTTTTTACTGAGTCTGGCTTATATTACTTAACATTATGCTTCCCTGTTTCATTCGTTTTGCTAAAATTAACTTATTTTTGTTGTTCTCTATGCATAGAAATCTTCCTTGTGTATATATACCACATTTCCTTTATCCATTCTTTTATTAACAAGCATCTAGCCTGATTCTATAACTTGCCTATCATTAATAGTGTCATGGTAAAGATGGGCATATGTATATCTCTAAAGTAAGCAGATTTTAATATTTTCCATTAAGTACTGAGTAGTATAGTTGGATAATAAAGTAGTTCTATGTTCAGTTTTTGAGTAGCCTTCATATGAATTTCCATAGGGATATAGTAATTATGTTCCTACCATTCACATATAAGAGATTTTTCTCCTCATCTTCCCAGTATTATTTGCTTTCTTGATGATTACTTTTTTGAATTGTGGAAAATGGGAGCTTGTTGTTTTGATCTGCATTTTCCTGATTGATAAAGATGTTATGGTTTTTTTTTTTCACTGAAGTGTTGGCCTTTGTATCTCTTATTTTGAGGACTCACTGTGCATTTGCTCATTGATTGAAAAGGTTTTTGTGTTTCTGGTGTTAAGATATTTGCATTAATATTTTCAGGTTATTAACCCTCTGTCAGAAGAGTAGCTAGTAAAGCTACTCTTTTCTCCAATTCTGGAGGCTACCACTTCTTACTGTTATGCAGGAATTTTTTCAGTTTGATGCACCCCCTCTTATCCATTGTTGCTCTTTTTTTCTGAGCTGTAGGGGGCTCTATTCAGGAAGTCATTGCCTACATACTGAAGTGTTTTCCATATATTTTTTCTTCTAGCATTTGTAAACCTTCTAGTCTGGTACATATGTCTTTAGTCCTTTTTGAATAAACTCTTGTATAGTGTTATAAAATAGGCATCTAATTTCCTTCTTTTACATATGGATATCTAGTTTTTCCAACACTATTTCTAAAATGTCTTTTGTCTATCCGCCAAAATATGTTTTTGGTGTCTTTGCCTAGTATCACATGACTGTATCTGTGTGACTTTGCTCTCTGAATTTTCTTCTATCCATTGGTCTATGGGTCTTTCTTTACACCAGGGCCATGGTTTTTATTACCATGGCTGTGTTTTATATTTTGAAATTGGGCATTGTTGTTTATCCATTGTTTGTCTTATAATCAGCATCACTTTGTCTAAGTCTTTTTTTGTTTGTTTTCCTCCCATACAAATTTAGGAGTAGTTCTTTTTTTCCCAATTTTTGTGAAAAATGTCATTAGAATTTGAATGGGAATACATGGAATATATAATTCATTTATGGTACTATGTCCATTTTCACAATATTAATTCTGCCTCTCCATGAACATAGGAGGTCTTTTTAATTCCTATTTTCTTCTTTAGTTTCCTTTTTCATCAAATGTAATTTTTCTTGAAGAGGTCATTCACTGTCTTCTTGAGGGTTATTCCTAGCTATTTTTAAAGCTATTTGAATGAGCTATTACTCTTTCTTTGTTCTCACTAGGTATGCTATGGTGTATAGACACTTTATTCTTATATATTTATTTTGTTTCCTGTTACTCTGATGAATTTGTTCATCAAAAGTAGAATTTTCATGATACATCATTTATGTTCCTCTAAGAATAGGACTATATCATTTGCATATAGAAATGATTTAACATTTTAACTTCCCTATTTGAATCTCTTTTATTTCTTTCTCTTGTCTAAACTTTTAAGTACTGTGATTAGTGAGATTGGTAGCAATGAACATTTTTGTCTTTTCCGATTTTAGTGAAAATGTTCCTTGCCGCACTCCAGCTGCAGCAAAATAGCGGGGGTGGGGGGGGTGACGAGGAACTTGTGTAGATTGATACAGCAGGAGTAGAAGCCCTTTATTGTAGGACAACAAAGGTATTTATACATTCCACCCAGCTTATCTTAATTAGCATAAACTAGATACATCAGTCAACCAATAAGGAATCTCCACATTTAATGGTTCGCTGGCCTTACTTCACAAACCACTCCCTCTGGCATTTTTCCAGGCGCCATCCAGACTTGTTTACAGACTGTAACATTTCTCTGGCAAAATGCCAGGTGCCATCCTGACTTGTTTACAGACTCCAACAGTTCCTCTTCATTATACTATTGGCTTTGGGCTTGATATACTTGGTCCTTATTATCTTATAATAAATTTCTCATATTTCTAGTTTCTCGGGGCTTTGTTATTAAGGGCGATTGAATTTATCAAAGGCTTTTCCTGCAGCTGCTTAAGTGATCATAAAATTTTGCCCTTGATTTTATATGTGGTGCATTAGTTTTATTGATTGGCATGTATTGAATCATCCTGGAGCAAAACCAGCTTTTATGTTTTTTGTTTTTGTTTTTATGTGACTAGAGTCTCAAACCAGGATGTGGCACAGTACCACTGAGCCACATCTCCAGCACCTTTTATTGTTTACTTTGATACAGGTCTCATTAAATTTCCCAGGCTGGCTTTGAAATTACAGTGTTCCTCAACAACCTGCTGCCTTTCTGAGAATGTAGACATATACCACCATGCCTGACACTGTATGTAATTTTGTAATGTGTTGTCAAATGTGATTTGTAAAGATTTTATGATTTTTATACTATGTTCCTCAAAGATATTGGTATCAATTTTTTTCCTTGTTCTGTTCATATTCTCTTTTCCAGTAAGGGTAATACTTTGCAGAATTGCTTTGGAAGAATCTTTCCTTTGCTCTTACATGTAATAGGAGGACTAATATCAGTTCTTCTTTAAATATCTGATAAAATTTAGCCATGCATTCACCTTTGGTCTTGGAGGCCTGTTATTATTGCTTCAACCTAATTGCTTGTTATTGAGCTGTTTGGTTTTTTTTTCTATCCCTTTGATTCAAAAATTTTAGGCCATATTTTACAAATATCTTCTAGATATTTTTGTTGCAATTTTAGTTTTTAAAATAATCTAGATTTTCCCATTCATTGACAAATAAGTTTTCCTATAGTCTCTAGAGATCTTCTGGATTTCAGTGGTGTCTGTTTTAATATTTCTGTTTTTGTTTTTACCTTTATTCACTTGAATCTTCTTTCTCTTTCTTTTAGTTCCCTTGGCAAAGGGTTTATCAATTTTATTCACAATTTCAATAAACAATTATTTGTTTTATTATTGATATGTTTTTTTAATTATTTTATAATTTTGACTCTGACATTAATTATTTCCTTTCATGTATTGGTTTTAGAATTCATTTACTGAAGTTTTTCTTAGACTTTGGATGCTTCATGAGGTATTTAATTTGAAATATCTCAGATTTTTAATGGAGGTAGCCATTGCTATAAACTACCCTCATACAATTGCTTTTGGTAGATTAGTGAAGGGACATCAGAGGGAAAGAAAAGTTCCTGTGCAGTAAGATTTATCAAAATATGACATGTGCATTTCTGTATATAGTATAATGAACCCCACTATTATATTTACATACAATGTCTCAGTAAAATAAAATAAAAAACAAGCAATAAAAATAACTGCTTTTACTTTGTCCCATAAATATAGAGATGTTGTGTTTTGACTCTCTTGTGGTTCTTGGGTCTATTTAAAACTTTTCCACCCCTGATTTCATCAGTGACCCTTTGATTGTGCAACTGTATTATTGATTCTTCAAGTATTCATGCAGTTTCTGTAGTTCTACTCACTATTTGCTTCTTTTATAATTAGATAATTATTTCACATATAATATTGGGGTTCATTTTGCAATAATCATACAAGCATGGTATATATTTTTCCAGTTTGAATTCCCAGTATTCTCCCTTCCCTACCTCTGTTATCTCTTATCTACTCCACTGTTCTTTCTTGTATTTATTTGTAGTTGTTTTAATTAGTACATCATTGATATACATCAAAGTGAAATTCAGTGTGATATGTTCCTAAGTGTACAAAGGAAAATTTCTTCAGATTCATTTCACCACACTTCCTTTGACAGTCCCTCCATCCCTTTAAATCTCCTTCCTCTACTCCTCTAACCTCTCTATTTTTATGGAATCCCCCATTTTTTCTTTATTTTTATCTACCTTCTTAATATAAGGGAAAATATTCAACCCTTGACTTTCTTGAGTCTGAGTTATTTCACTTAGCAGGACATTTTCCAGTTTCATTCATTTACAATCAAATGCCATTATTTCTTTTTATTGAAGACTTACTAAGTAGAGCTGCATTACATGTATGTGCCACATTTTCTTTATACATTAATCTGTTGATTGGCACCTAGGCTTCTTTTTGATAGCCTTTCTATTTTGAATTGTGCTGCCATAAAATTTGATGGGGCTGCATTCCTAAAATGTGCTGATTTTAAATCTTTTCAATATATACCAAGGACTGGGAGAGTTGAGTAATACATTACTGGTGTTTTGAGGAATCTCTTCATTGCTTTCCAAGGTGTTTGTGCTAATTTGCAGTCCCACCAACAATGTACAAGTGTACTTTTCTTCTGCATCTTCATCAACAGTTACTATTACTTGAGTTTTTGATAATTGCCATCCTATAGAGAGTGAGGTAAAATCTCAATGTAGTTTTTATTTGTATTTCCCAAACTGCTGGAGATGTTGAACTTTTTAAATATATTTATTGTTCATTTGTAGTTATTTTAAGAACGATCTCTTTAGTTTTTTTTCAATTTATTCTGTGAGTTATTAATTGCTTTATAATAAGTTTTTTGAGTTCTTTATATATTCTGGATATTAACACACATTTGTGGATCAGGTGGCAAAGATCTCCCATTCTGCAGGTTCTGTCTTTATGCTTTTATTTGTTTCCTTTAGTGTTCAGAAGTTTTTAATTTGATGCCATCCTACTTATTGATTCTTGGTTTTATTTCTTATGCTTTACGAGTTTTGTTAGGGCAATTGATGCTTGTGTTAATGTGTTGAAAAGTTCACCTTACAATTTTATCTAGCCGTTGTAGAGTTTCTTGTGTAATTCCTAAATCTTTGATCCACTCTTAAGTTGACTTTTTCTCTTCATGTGTGTATCTATTTTTTCCCAGACCCACTTGTTAAAAAGGCTGTATGTGTTGTTTTCTGATAGCAATCCATTGTGATGTGGTAAGGGCTAGAGGGAATTATTTCAGTTTTGTATTTACTAAGACATGCTTTGTATCCTAATATATGATCTATTAGAAAGGAAGTTTTTTGTATGCTAAAAAATTATGAGTTCTGTTCTTCTCTGATGAAATAGTGTGTAGATAACTATTAAGTTGATATGAAATAAAGTAAAAGTGATATATAGGACAGTTATTGATGTTTTGTCCACCTAACCAGTCACTTTTGATAGTAGTATTAACTTCACCAACACTTATGTTTTTTATTGGGGCCTATTTGTCCCTTTAGACTGAATAGTAATTATTTTTATAAAATTGGTTGCAATGCCATTCACGTGTAAATATTTTACAGACGTTTTTATTTTTGTTGGATTTTTCCCTTTAGCAGTATGTAGTGACCTTCTTTGCTACATTTGAGTAATTGTTGCTTGAAGTCACCTTTATCACATTTACAAATAGCTACTACTTTTTTGGCTTTCATTTACATGGAATATCTCTCTATTTTTTCACTTTTATTATGTGAACAACTTTGCAAGTCAGGTGTGTTTCTTATAAACCACATACATTTGGGTCTTGTTTGTTAATTTAATATTTCAGTCTATATCTTTTAAGTTGATAATTAACATGATGTGAATCCAATGTTAATGAGGTGTGTTTCTTTATAATAGAGGGTTCACTCTTAATTCGCATTTGCTTATCCACTCTTCTGGTTACATTCATTCTTTGTATTCTCCAATGATTTATTTTAATCTTCTTCTTGTGTATATAAAATTCCATTGTGAATCTCCTACACTGGTAGCCTAGTTGTCATAGTTTATTTTAGTTTATTCTTGTTTTGAAAAGTCTTTATTTCTGAAGAATAACTTTGATGCAGATCACAGTGTAGACTGGCAGTACTGAAGTAAGACAGATGAGACTGGACACCAGAGGAATTAGCAGGAAGCAGGTTTATTGTCTGCAGCATCTCCAGAGGGAGCTTTCACTTAAAACAAATTCTCTCACTGAATACTGAGTCCAGACATTTGTTGAGCTTTATACCCAGTGGTGTGGACAGGGGAGCTTGAAGGTATACATTTTTGCAGGGGTCTACATGAAAGTTATTTTTTTCTGTGAGTTCTCATAAGTTACCTGGTGTCTCATTTCTTAGAACTGTCAGGGATTTTACAGATTATAAATCCACAGAAGCAGAGTGCATTCATTAAGTCCAGGGGTAATTTTTTTCCCCAAATTTGAATTGCTTTTAATGATTTTTAAGTTTCCAAGAATAAAAACACAATACAGGTCTATATCATACTATATGTTAATTGCTCTCATCCAGAGGAATTGCTATCTGGCTAGGATGGTGTCTTAATACAGAAGAAGGAACAAACATAACCCAGGTTTGTTTTGGCCCCTCTTCCAATTTTCTCTTTATCCCCTATAACACACACACACACATAGACATACAACTTTTCTCACCAAATAAAACTAATCTTGCTTGGAAACAAATGTGGATACTATTCATCTCTGCATACTGCATAAAACACTGCTCACTAAGAGTGAGTATGAACTATGAAGTAATCATTTTCAAAACCAGTTTAATATAGTTGTAACTTTGCCACACGATCCAATTTTAGTTTGGTTTCCTAAAAATTAGTAAACTATCGAGGTTGACAGGTCTGTAACACTCAAACCCTTTTCTTCTATCACACATGTACTCTACACCTGTACATACCACACAAGCACACAAACACATACAACCTTCCCACTCTTCACAGGGCACTACATTAACATTTGCTCTAATGTGGTGACATCTGAAAATATTAAAAATCACAAACATCTCCAGATGTCCTTTCAAACCTTGATGTCAATGTATAAGCTTAAGATTAATAACATATATCAGTACCCTGTGGCAGTTCCAATAATTAACTTATCCTTGAGGTTAAATTTAATAGTTTGGGGAGAGTATAACCAGTAAGATTTTCCTAGAAATGAAAGTGAAAATTTTGAAAGAAACATTTCATGGCTCCAAATTAAGAATGTCAAATTGTCAATTTACTGAGGTTCTATACAATAATATAAACTTTACTGAGGCTGTTAATTATGTAATATAAAATACTTTGTTTTTGTTTGTTTACACCATAGTCAAATGTGAATATTAATATAAAGCCTTCTCTGCCCAAAGATTATAAAAATCCTAAGTTTAATTAAATTTAGGGGCCTTCACCAAACTTGCTGCAAGTTTGGGGACATAAATATCCAACAGCCATAAAGCTGTGAAAGCCCCTATAAGGAATAAAATAAATCCTACTTGCCTCAGACTGAACAGGGCAACACTGAGACTCAGCCTCAGCCTGTCCTATGGCAGGGCTATAGGAAGAAGAAAATTTTAATTTTAGAAAAACATTACCCAATTAATTTAAAATACATGCATTATTTTTTAAAAAAAATCCAATGATCAAGCAAGAATAGGAGAAAAGAGCAGCTCTTTTATCTACTACAATTCCATTTTGAGCCCATATTTGTTTTTTCCTAGGGAAAGGGAATTTTCCCCTATATAAGTTTAATTAAACTGAGTTCAACACATAACTTGATCAATGGAATAGGTATTCTCCCATATCTAATGGCAAACATTGTGAGAGATTTCTAAAACACAAATTCAAATGAAATAATTCCAGCAGTCTCTCAAAAATTGATCCTCATTTGCCAGCCTTGTTACTATCATCAATTGTAAATCTTATAAAATAGAAACTAGTGCCAGACAAAATGTTGTTTTTGCTTTTCTACAAAGGGTGATAAGAGGAGTAGATGAAAGAGCCAAAACTGCAGTTCTATTAATCTTATAACTTCCTCAATAATGGCAATTACAGTGCCTGCCTGAATTTATCAAATCCCCAAAGTAGGACAGTTAAAATTCAATTTGACTCAACTTTATCTACTACTTAAAGAAGCACAAGTCAAAAGAGTTATTTCAACATAATTTGTCCCACTCATGATTCAACCACATTAAGGACCCCAGAAGCAGTTAGGTAAAAGGTATTTTCTAGAAGCTTAATCATCTTTAGGTGCATGAAAATTACAGATTACATACACTAAATGGGCATCACCTATGAGCCACATAACTTACAAGGTACAGGAAAGATCATGTACTTAGTTCTTAAATGCCATGCATAACACCATCAATTAATTGTTCATTAGAATTTTATCACTTGTTTAATTTTTTTTATCCCTTTGGACCCCAGAGAACAATAAACTTTGCTATAAAATATTGGTCTTCTCATAAAATGCACATAAAGCTTTACACAATTTTTATAAAGGTCTACCAACTCTTATAAAGTTTGTGGATAAATCTGTACATGAAATCCTTTATTGACACTGATTTGGGAGAACATTTCCTATTTAATCATTATAAATGATTAATCATTCTTAATCAGGCCACTTTTACCTTAAATACTTTTCAACAAAGTTTTTTTCTTTGGAAGTATGAAAAACAAGTGACCAAATCTAAAAAAAACTTATGCATATTACAAAACAATTTAGCTATGCAAACAGTGGAAAGGATTGTGGGACTGGCAAAAGCTTTCATGGTGATAAATGGATTCTGTCTTTTCAAAGTATGGAATTTTTTGCACCTCAATGGTACCAGAGTACAGAAGCTATATCAGAAGAGCACAGCACCAGATTTTAAAAACCATTCAGCTTTAAAATACTTGAAATTATTCACTTAAATACAAACTCTTCTGTAATGAGTAAACATTTAAATATATTTTCCTACAAAGTTAAAGCCTTTTTGCCTTAAAACTTTATTTTTTAACATTTTTCCCATAACCTCAAAATTATTTTAAGAAATACTCACTTTTTAGAAGCCTTACAATTAGAGAAACTCCACTTGTATTCATTGATAATTACTTTGTGGATTATTTGATACTTAAAGATATCAGGAAAAACAAAAAGTCCAACAAGGGCTATTATTATAAAAGATTTGTAACACAAAATACTGAATAATGGCAGTTATCTCTACAGAAAAGTTCTCTATTAGAACACAATAATATTCAAATTTGCCAAGGATAAAAACAGCAAAGCCAAGTAGGCTTAATAACAGAAGGTATCCATCTAATCAAATAAATAATGTTACCTTCCAGGAACCTAATATATTTAAAAATTGTCAGTCCACCAATTACCATCAAAGTACCCCAAGAGGCACAGTAGTACACTTAGAATAACATATAACAACCCATTAACAACATAAGTAGCTATTACTACATGCACCTAAGCTTCTAGAAGTTTGTACCTGAAAAGCTTCTGAGGTCCATGCAGTACTGAAATCTCAAAAATAATCAGCATGAAATTAATCGGTCTGGCAGTAGGCTCTAAATAGCTCATGGAAGAACTATTAAGGCTTATATATTTTAAATATCTATGAGATCTGATGACACCCAAGGGTGTGGAAAGGTGACAATATGAAGATTTCAAACCTATTACATAATAATTAATATGTATATTTAATGGAAATATCAACATACAATTCTATATAAACTGTTCAGTTTAAAACATGCAGCTAAGAAACAATCTACTATTCAAAGGACAGAATTCAATAATGTATCAAAACTGCATTGATAACTATGAATTTTATTATGTGGACATCTACTGTGGCATGCATCTGTACAAACCTTTCAGGCAGTGGTCCACAGCTGGGTTATAAATAAAAAGGCATACTTTTTTCTCTCTTTATTACAATGAAGTTTAACAGTACAGAAAAGTCACATGACCTTCATTAAGTATTGTTACACATTCAGACTTCCAATGTACAGGTACTTGGAAACAGCCCTCACCAAACTAGGTTGGGGACATGAAGTCCAACAGCATCTGAAATGCTGTGAATGCATAACTTTACAAATAGCAATGTAAGCTTACAGAACTTGCCTTTATTAAGGTGGTATGTTCATGTAATTCCAGCGCCTTCACAATTTAACAATCCAAATTTACTATACTTCACTTCTAAAAACCTAGACAAAACATGAAAAAGAAGCCATACAGTATAAATTGCAACCTCAGGAAAAGTTCCTGCTTTATTATTCCAAATAATTTTTCCTATGTGAAATAAATTTACAATACTTCCTGGTATGTGAGAAGATAATGTTTGTTAAAGTCACAATGAAGCCTTATTGACGGAAGCTCGGCTATATAAACAGCACACCTTGCAACATTACAGGAGGTCTCATTCCCATTGGAGGTTGAGGAGGCCCACCTTGGTTAGTGGGTACCATTGGTGGTCCCTGCCCATATGGTGGCATAGCACCAGGAAGGTAACCTGGCATGCCTTGATGATGACCACCATACTGACCATGAGGTGGCATTGGGGGTCTCATTCCTTGCTGCTGTGGGATGCCTGGCTGTGGTGGCATCATACCTCCAATTGGTCCAACTGGTGGATTACTGATTGGGGCCTGTCCTAATCGAGGAAGATTATGCTGATAATTATGTAACTGTGCCCTTCTCTCTTCCAGTGATAAATCCTCATCTGGATGGATCAACTTACTGGTTGCACTGGTGGTTGTAGGTGTAGCAAGCTTACTTGTTATTGAAGCTGCTGGTTTTGCTGCAGTACTATTTGTTGTCCTAGTGGTTGAAGCTGTAGACTGTGTATAACCAGGGAATGTAGACTTTGGGGGTTCTGTAGTTTTTGCAGGGGTGCTATTTAAGGGCTTGATATCTGTACCAACAGGTCCTTGCACAGCTGCCTGAGCTTGTGCTGTGCTAGGAAACAGAGTTTAGAAGATGCAGAAAGACTTTATGAATTGGATGAAGCTATACTTGAGCTTGTTACAGGTGTCCCCATCTGTCCAGCACTGGGGAAAAGAGGCTTAGTTACTGGAGGCTGTGAAGCAGGTACTGTTGCTGTTGGTGCAGGTGGCCTATTAAGAATACCTGGTGCTGACACAGCCTGTGCTTGAGTCATTGGAGGAATTCCGGGACAGGGAACGGGGGGGGGGCATACCTGGTGGCATACCAGGCATAAGAGGTGGTATTCCTGGTTCAGGTGGCATCATTCCACCCATTGGCATCATTATGTTTTCACCACAAAATGACTGGGTGTATTTTCTCTGATGATGCAATCCAGGTGGCATGCCTGGCATAACTGGTGGCATACCTGGCATCAGAGGAGGAACACCTGGCATCAGTGGAGGCTTGCCTGGAGGCATTCCTGGTGATTCTGGAACTGGTGGCAGTCCTGGCTGAGCCATTGGAGGGATATAACCTTGCTGAGGTTGAACAGACTGTGGTTGAAATGAAGTCGAGGCTGCAGAGTCATCATCATCATACTCATCAGAATCATCCTGTTGCCTCTTTTTTTTTACTCTCTTGTGTTTTCTGTTCAAGAAGTTGTCATCTTTCATCCATATCTTTTTCTAGAATACCATCCATACCGTATATTTCCAACTCTATGTATGTTCTCCCAGGTATTGCATTCCTTACAGCATCTATTGTCTCTTTATGAACCTGCATGCAATGAATAGCTAAGCCAGGTCCTGTATACAATTTCTTATGACATATATGGCATTTAAAATGCTTTGCCTTTTTGTGCTGTATAAGGATCTTCTCATCATCAAATCTCTATTACAATACCAGCACCACGGCTTCAGCTAATTCTTCTTCTTGCGACCCATAGCTGTGTCCTTTTGGAAAATTAAAGGGAGGAGAAAAAAGCAGGAAAAGGAGGAAATAAATTGCTCACTTTTCTGACCCAATGGCCACCACCTCGTCCCACAAGAAACCCAGGGGGTAGATTTAGTTTCTGCAAGTCAGAGCAGATCAAAAAGAAATAGGGAGTGTAACCACATTTGAGCCATTTTGTAGAGATCTTTGCTGATACATTGTAAACAAGAACAATTATGGTGAGGGTCTGTGGAGAAGCTTAATGAAGATGCATTTGTGTATGAGGAGGTGCCACTATAGTATTTCTGTTTTAATGCTTGAAATATATTATTGCGTGTCCTTCTGGCCCTTTGAGTTATCCAGATGTGTTACCTTTTACCAATGACTTGGTGCTTCTCTCTTGAATCTGTAAAAATCTTTCTTTGGTCTGAATTTTGGCATTTTAAACAAAGAGCAGCTTCATTTGTGACTGTCATAAACTGGAAGCAATCAAGATTCCCCTAGACAGGTAAACAGAGAAACAAAGTGCTCTCGTCACAGAGTGGACATGACTTGGGATGTAAAAGGGACAAACCAAGGTACCAATAGCGTGGCTGAGTGAGCCACGCTGGGAGTTTGTGTCATTCCATTCACATGACATTCTGGAAGGGCACATTGGCTGAGGCTGGTGTGGGGTCGAGCAGGAGACGTTCTAGGTTATTCTGTGATGCTGTGGTGGTGGATATATGCACCACTCCTTGTGAAAACCCAGAGACCCACCAAGAGTGGAACTGGATGTAACCAAGTAAAATCCAAAGTGAAGATAGGGACCTGTGACGGAATGCAGATTGCAAACAAGAATGTACCTGCATTACGAGCACTGAGGATTGAGCCCAGCACTGAGGATTGAGCCCAGGACCTCCTGGAGGCTAGGCAAGTGCTCTGCCACACCTACAGCCCAACCCTACTGCAAATGCATGCCACAACCCCGCTGAGCAGGGTGAGGGGAAGTGACCACCTGGAAACTCTGGAGGTCAGAAGAGACTGGAAGACAAAGACAGAGGAACTGTGCAGAATAGGGTGTGCTGGTGGTGACCAGCCCTGGGAGGCAGTGGTGATGGTAGGAGCAGGGTCTCTCACTGGTGGAGATGAGTGACAGATAGGCAAGGGGGAGATAAGGAGAGAAACACAGAAGGGTCTCTCACTGGTGGAGATGAGTGACAGATAGACAAGGGGGAGATAAGGAGAGAAACACTCAGTGACAGAGAACTCCCAAACCCGGGATTGAGGGGGCAGGCCAAAGGGATACAGGAGCCAACTGAAAGTTCCCAGTGGCCAAAGCTGGAACAGAGCGCTGGATTGTAACCAAAGCGCAGTGTAGGTATTCATAAGCACAGACTGAAAAATAAATGACTGCACTCACCCCGCCCAAAACATAAAATCAAATAAATAAATGGTTGCATGAATAAATAAACGGGGACACCCCCAGGCAGAATGACAATGTCCATGTTCTTGACTTTTATAGGTACTCCCTCCAGAAGGCAGGGCTCAACTCCCACTCCTTCAGTGTGGGTGGCCCAGTGACTTCCTTCCAAATAGGACACAAGGTGGAGCAGGGAAAGCCTGACCCCTCACAAGGTGGTCAATACGGGCAGAGGTGAGTCATGCCCAGGACCTGTACCCCGGCAGGATATGGGAAGAGAGTGACACTCGCCATGGTCTTCCTGCCTGAAACCACAACCCGAGGCTAACCAGGAGTGGAGAAGGCAGCCCCCTACACTGAAGGCCAAGGGACCCCCTGACCAGAATTCCCCCAAACTGCCCAGTCATCAAAACAGGGGGCCCGTCAGTCTAGCAGGGCCTTGGGAGACAGATGACTAAGCAACATGGTGTCCTGGATGGATGGGTTCCTGGGACACAGCAAGGGCAGGGGCAGTGAGGAATCTGACAGAGGATGGGCTTTCGTTAACACTGTACCAACAGCGGCCCCAGAGAATCATGAGCAAGAAGGTCACTGGCACAGGGTCCAGGGGACTGCCTGCCCCTGCAACCCTTCGGTAAATATAAGCTATTCTAAAATAAAAGTTCATTTCAAAACACTAGCATGATTTACTTGTTAATCACAAAATTAAATCTGCCTTAAATTTAGGTCTCCAAACTACCCATGACAATTCCACACAAAATTCCAATTTTAAAATACCTTCTAGTGCCGAGGTAGAGGGACATACTCCCTTGTTATTTTAATGCCCTCCTCAGTAGACACGTCGTGGCTCCCATCCAAGAATTCAGTCTCTCTCACATCTGCTCTCCTTCCTGCTGTCCGCCTCATCTCAGCCTCCTCTCTCGGCCCTACCCACCTTTCAGTCTCATCCATTCTTTAAGAATACACAGTGGCCAGAGTTATAGCTCAGCAGTAGAGCGCTTGCCTAGCACATGGGAGGCCCTGGGTTCGATCCTCAGCACCACATAAAAACAAATAAAGGTATTGTGTCCATCTACAACTAAAAAATTATATATATATATATATATATATATATATATATATATATATATATATATATATATGAATATACATACTGAGCTCCTAATTTGGATATACCAAATTTGCATCCACTGGGAACCTCAGAATATGGCTGTATTTGGAAACTAGGCCTTTGCAGGTGTTATCAAGGTAGGGAGCCAGATGAAACCATTGGATTGAGTGGTCCCTAAACACAGTGAGAGTTCCCTCGCAAGAAGGCCATGTGTGGACGCCCAGGGGAAGGCTGTGTGAAGAGGCAGGGACCAGCATGATGTGTCTCCAGCTGAGGAGCGCTGAAGACTTCAGGAGCCACCAGAAGCTAGTGGAGCCGTGGAGCAGTGCTCCCTTGGAGTACAGAAGGAACTACCTGCTGACACCTTGATTTAGGCCCAGAGAATAAGTGGGCTTTGGTGGCACAGTTCTTTTTGTCCCCACTGTTGCTCTCTCTGAGTCTCCCCTCTCAGCCTTCCAGCACCAGCACATCTCCCGCCATCTGCTTCTGTCCAATCCAGTCTCCTTACAGCTCTGGTCAGAACACCCCAGCAACACTCCTGTCTGCCAGGCAACCAGCGCGAGCTTCATAAAAGAAGGTTCGATGCATAAAAAATTGCTAGTGAGTTTTAAATTAAAGAGGCAGACTCTCATTTACTTTTATTCCCAGCTCCGGGACGGCTTCTCCTTGCTCCCGCCTCCAGCCACCTAATGCGGTGGAGAGGTTTACAGAAGAGACTAGCGAGAGAGGGAGTGCATGCCAGGGAGTGAGCTTTTATTGGGGAACAAAAAAATTCCAGGGAAAATCCCATCCAATGAAGGTTAAGGGGGGCAGCATCCCAAGGTCAGGGCCAGCTATTGGGTCTTTGGGGCAGTGGCCAGGCACGCCTCTGCACGGACAAGCCCTCGTACCTGGGACAGGGTGGGAAAGGCTCTGACACGGCTGTGTCTAAGCGCCTCTCTCCCAGCCAGGGAGGTAACTCAAATCACATGCGAGGATGGCCTCCCACACTCCTGGGCCCTGGGGAGCCTGCTGCTACACCTGCTACAGGTGGTCAGTCCAGGCAAAATGCAACCGCTGGAACGACAGCAGTCCCCAAGCGCCTGGAGCTGGGCAGGGTCAGCAGTGTGGAGCACACCGCGTCTCCTGACCAGCACTGAGGCCTGGCCTGACTCCCACTTTACAACCAGGTCTCAGGAGAAGGAAGGCTGGCCTGCCCTCCCCCCCGCCCCCCGAGGGCTGGGCTTGCAGGCGTGCTCCTCCACACCTGGCTGCTCGTTCCTTCTTGAATTATAGTTCAAATTCAGCCTCATAATAACCTAGCATTGCCCTTCTCCCTAAAGCAGAAATAGGATTTTAAAAGCCTGTGTAATGAAAACTAAGTGCACGCTGCACGGCGTATAAGAAATTTTACCTTAAAATCTACCAGAGTAGCATCAGAAGTAGACAGAACTACTGGAGCTGGGCTGAGAAATCAGGGAAGGATAGAGGGAGAAGGGAGGGAGGGCCAGGGAGCACCCTTGGGATGAGGCTGGGAAGCTCCCGCACTGGCAAGATCACTTCCAGCCACACTCCCCACGTGTGACACCACTGGCCTCTCCCACACCAGCATCACCCCAGCTCCAACAGTGCACTGAACCCCGATTCTGCACGTGATGTCTCTCCAGGCTCCTTTTCTGTCACCAAATCACAAAAGCCTCAGGCTCTGAAGCCCTTCGCATTCTCCCTTAGGGGAAGGAAGGGCAGCTGCCCTCCAGACAGCACGGACTTAGGAGCCCACTGCTGAGGGCCTGGTCACAGCCTGTGGTGCTGAGGGAGGTGGGACCTTTGGAAGGTGGGGTCCAGCAGCAGAAGGAAGCAGGTCACTGGGGGCATCCCCTTACAAGGACATTGTGACCTGACCTCTTTTTGCTCTCTCTTTGCCTGCCGACCACCTTGGGCCACCTTGAGGTGAGCAGCTCCCTGCAGCACGTGCTCACTCTGTGATGCTCTGCCTCACCACAGCCCAAGGCAATGGGCCAAGTGACCGTGGACTGAAACCTCTGAAACCAGGAGCAAAGTAAACCTTTCCTCCTGTAAGCAGGTCACCAGTAGCATTTGGCACAGCAGTGCAAAGCTGGTTGATGGAGCTTCCACTGAACAGGTTCCGCCTGGACCACGAGGACAGCAGGGAAGTGGAGCAGCCGTGGCCAATCACTTTCAGAGAAGTGCTCCCTTTGATGCCAGGCAAAGGGAGGCAGGTGGCAGAGCAGGGAGGGGACTCAGGTGTAAGGTCAGCAACCAGGGCGCTGGTGCCTGCTATGTCCCCCACTGGCAGTGTGACCACAGGTGAGGCCCCCTGGGCCCTGCTTTCCTTGCCTACAGGGGAAAGGCTTCCATCTAAATGTTGCTTAGGGAATTTCCTGCTCTGCAGTCCATGCCCCTTCACAGGTGAGAAGAGCCTCTGTCAAGTGACATCTGAGGCTTGCAGTTGAGCATGCTGCATCCCTTCCCGCTGGCAGACTGTCAGGTCTGAGAGGCCTGAGGGACAGCAGCCAGAGCAAGAGGCAGAGCATGTGTGGCCGGTGGTTTCCTGATGCGCCCCACGCTGACCGACAGTGTCACCAACCACCCGGGGTCAAATTCCCTGCAGTCGCACTCGAGTTAGGAGACTGAAAGATCTCTGGCTCTAACTAAAGCATGTCCAGGATGGCAGCAACGGAAACACTCCCCGAGCCGGGAGTGACATTTCTCCTCTCATCTTTCTTAATGGGAGTTTTGGGATATCTAGATTTCAAGAGGTACTAATCATGATGATATATTTTCAAAATCGCAGTTGCTGTAAATACAGAATTTCCAGTATAAGCTAGTCAAACCTACTAAAGCATATTATTATGGGATTAAGTATCAATCTAAAGATCAACCAATCCCTTTACCTTACATGATATTCATAACTCTGTGTATAATATCTGGTACCTACAACTTCCCATTAGATTGAGAAATAAATGTAATTATACAAAATGTTATTTTTCTATGATTATATGTGGAAATCTGAAGTTTAATTTAGTACATTTGACCATTAAGCATCAGGAATCCCTAATTTTCACTAGGCCAGGTGGGCCACATCTGTAATCCCCAGTACTTGGGAGGCTGAGGCAGAGGATATAAATAAAATAAAAAGAGCTGGGAAGGAAGTTCAATGGTAGAGCACTTGCCTAGCATGCATAAGGCCCTTGGTTCCATCTCTAGTACTGCCAAAAAAGAAAAGAAAAGAAAGGAAGAATTCCTAAATATCTATTTCAAAATCTAAAAGATGTCCATGTTTGGAATAGGAGAAGGCAACCTGGTTTTGCTAAATTGCACAACAAAATAGATGATTGCTGAGTGCTAGGGAAGATTCCTGTCGTCACCTCCACCAGGACCTAGCAAAATCACAGAAGCATTTGTCCTCCCGCCCAGCAACACCACTTCTAGGAATCTATCCTAAAGCCGTCCTGGCCAAAATATAAAACACCCTCTGCACAAGGCCAAGCACGGCAGAGCTATTTGTAAGTAAGATCGCACGACACTGGCTGAGTAAGCCATGTCCCAACCCCATGTGGAGCTCTAGGCAGCTCTAGAAACTCCCAGCACTGCCCTGCAGGCCTCTGGACACGCCCTTGTGAACAGGGCAAAGCACAGAGGAGGGTACCTGGTGCTCACTGCCCCACAAACCTGAAGATGTAAAGTAGGCTTGAACCCCTAACTCTTATTTATTTATTGGTACCAGGGATTGAACCCAGAGGCACTTTACCACTCAGTCACAGCCCAGCCCTAATTATTTTTTATTTTGAGTCAGGGTCTCCATAAGTTGCTTAGAGCCTCAACCTGGTGATTGTCCTGCCTCAGCTTCCTGAGCTGCTGGAATTACAATTATGTGCCACCATGCCTGGCTTCTTACATCATTAAAAATATATATATTTTTAAATGAGCTTTGCATGGTGATCCCAACAGCTCAGGAGGCTGAGGAAGGAGAATTGCAAGTTCAAAGCCAGACTCAGCAACTTTGTGAAGCCCTAAGCAATTCTGTGAGACCCCGTAAAATACTAAAGTAAAATACTAAAAAGATCTGGGGATGTGGCTCAGTGATTGAAGGCCCCTAGGTTCAATTCCTGGTACCTCCTTCCCCCAAAATTTAAATGATCTAAATGCATAAGTTGAGTTTTAATATATTGATCAACAGGTGGATGAGGCTCTCCATTGTACCATTTTTTAATCTGAATTCTGAGGGGTGAGTATAGTTGTGCAAGAATGCTGTAACATTAAAAATTCAATATAATAAAATATGTGGAAAATAGACACTAATGAATTGAATTCATGTCATTTGTTAACAACCTAAATGTCCATCAACTGATGCAAGGATAAACAAAATGTTGCATTTAGTAGAAATATTATTCAGCAATAAAAAGGAACGATGGGGGCTGGGGATATAGCTCAGTGGTAGAGTGCTAGCCTAGTAAGCACTGAAAAAAATAAAAGTGAATAAATACGTAATAGATATGTTACAACATGGATGCACCTTGGAAGGGTTATGTTAAGTGAGGGAAGACAGTGGTGACAGCCCTCGCACTGTAGGATCCTGTTTACAGAAGACCCCTGGAGAATGGGAGGACCCACAGGGACAAGGGTGTGGCTGCAAGCTACGAGAGGAGCCACTGGAAATGACTGTGGAGGAGGGCGGGTTCCTACCTGGGTGATATCAAGATTTCTGTGAATATTAAAAACCAATACGATAAGTGAAATGCATCTCATATTAAACAAAATTTAAAAATCTGCTGTTAAAGGAATGGATCAGGTAATTAGGGAACATGAAGGCTGACTTGATATTAGAGGATGTAAAGGAACTGTCAGTGTTTAACGGTTACTAGGATCAGTAATTTACAGACTTAGGGAAGAGTCCTTGTAGCCTGGAGAGACATACTGACGTGCTGTGAATCAAGTGACACTGGTCTTGGGTTTGCTTTTAGGTGACCCACCACGGAGAGCAGTGGAGGGAGTCCCTGAGGAGGCGGGCAGAGGTGCTGTCCCGCTTCTGTGTACATTTGAACATTTTCGTGTTACAAAGTTTAAGAACAATCTTGACCTCTGAAGAGTTAGGAACATACTCAATATTTTCTATAAACAGTGCAAAAAACCTACTAAGCCTGGCAGGGCAACTATTGAGAAAGTGAAAGTGTGGTGAGCCGTTTCTGTGAACTGTGGCCGCCATTACAAGATGGCGCTGGTTTCCCCTGTAGTCTGTGACAAACAACTCCTTATCAGAATGAGTTGGCACGCTGTGACTTGGCACCCTATGAGAAAAGTCCACGTGGCAGTTGTGCATTGGGGCTTTATCTGCTTTATTAAGGCTGGGGCACACGGGAGTAGTAGTAGTGGCAGTAGTAGTAGCAGTAGTAGTAGTGGCAGTAGGAGTAGCAGTAGAAGTAGTAGTAGGAGTAGCAGTAGAAGCTAAAAGACATGTCAATACAAAGGCCTGAATAAACAGCTGAAAGAAGAAAAAGTATCAAGGACCTGAATAAACTGCTGAAAGAAGATTCCTGAGTTGCGTCTTCCTTGCGGGCAAGGGGTCGCGACAAGTGGCGCCGAGACCCGGGAACCAGAACTTTCAGTCAGTCAGGGGTGGTGCACCGGTTAGTCCTAGGTAAGTGGGATCTGCGATCAAAGCAGGGATAGTCCCAGTAAGTGGGATCCGCGTCCAAAGCGGGGTCAGCTCCTCTACAAAGAAAGAGAGAGCCTCATATTTATTGCAGCTGCACTGTGTACTTTCACTTTTGTTTTCTGTGTTTCTTTTGTTGTGTCATTTCGCTTTTGTTTTTTGTGTTTCTTTTGTTGTTGTGTCCTCTGTAGATAAAGAGAGAGCGGGGAAAAAATAAATAAATAAATAAGACGCTCCTCTGTAGATAAAGAGAGAGCGGGGTTTTGTATTTTCACTTTCTTTATACTGCTTGGAACAGTATGGGTGCTACTCCCTCAAGTCCAATTTTGCTGGCCTTGGACAGGTTACTGCGTTCTAAGGGACTTAAAGTGAAGCAGTGCACATTACAGAGGTTTTTAGAAGAGACTGACTCTGTAGCTCCTTGGTTTGCTTTTTCAGGGAGTCTCACGATTTCCAGTTGGGACAAATTAGGGAAAGATCTGGATTTCGCTTACAAACAAGGAACTTTAAGGGGCGGTACCATTCCGCTTTGGAAATTAGTGAGGGGGTGTATAATGGATGGTAAATGCTAGAAAGCTGTGAGCGAGGGTCAGGCCGTTCTTGAGCAATTGCATGAAGAAAAATCGGAAGGGTCACATAGCGAGGTAGCAGAAAGTATTAGGAGTAAGAGTGGTGAAAAGATAAGGGAGTCTGAAGTTAAACAGAGGAGAAGGCTCTATCCGGAATTGACTGAGTTAAAAACTCCCAAGGACACAAGTAGCTCGGATAGTTCTGAGGAATTAGATCCACCCTAGCCGCTCTCAACCCCGCCTTCTCATCTTCCCCCTCCCTATCAGGCCCACAGAAAAGTCTTAATTGACCTTCTCCAGAATATTCACCATGGCTTATTTTAGGACTTTCAGCAAAAAAAATCTCTACAAAAAGGTTTAATGTAGATAAACTTCCTATTTTCATGTTGCCCTGTTTTATTTGGCTACTGTCTGAAAAAATCAGCATTCCAGGCACTGGACACTCCCTTACTAGTTTTTCACAAAAATATGTAACAAGGCCTCTGGCCTTGAGCTGGGCTTCACAGTGCTGATTACATTTCTAAGATAAGGGAGTTACTAACTGGGCTCCATGGTAACAGCTGGCAGGAGGAAGAATTGGAAATGGAGATAGAGGAACTGGAGGGTCGATTGAAAAAGTCAAGATTTAAAGCACCTACAGCCCCGATCGCTGTCACGTTCCCTCCTTATAACCCCGATTGGGACAAGGACAACCCCAGAAGGCTGGGGGGTGTTCAGTGGCAGCCTAAGACGGCCCAAACTTCCCAGTAATTGAAAACTTGGATGCCGATGGACAGCCGGCCAGAGTACATGTTCCTTTAGCCTTTAAGGATATTAAACAACTAAAGGAGGCAGTTACTAATTACGGATCCCATGCCCCCTTTACATTGACTCTCTTCGAGTCTTTCTCTGCCAATCAGCTGACACCTAGTGACTGGCAACAGCTTTGCATGGCTGTGTTGTCCGGAGGGGATTTTTTGTTGTGGAAAAGTGAAAATCAAGAGAGGTGTCGCGAGCTAGCCCGAGTCAATCAGGACGCCGGCTTCCCACGGCATAACCTTGAAATGTTAACAGGCTTGGGACAATATGCTATCATAAATCAACAAATTAATTATAATCCTGGGGTCTATGCTCAGATAGCTACAGCAGCCATTTAGGCTTGGAAGGCTCTACCTATTTCAAATGCTAAAACAAAAATTTCAAAAATTGCTCAAGGACCCTCTGAGCCTTATTCTGACTTCCTTGCCTGATTGATACAGGTAGCAGAAAAAATATTCCCTAACTTGGAACAAGCCATGCCGGTCATTAAGCAATTGGCTCTTAAATATGCAAATTCCTATTGCCAAAATGCCATTAAATCTACCAGAGCAAAGAGTGTTGATGACATGATTCGAGCTTGTAAGGATATTGATGGAGCTCATATTACAGGACAGGTTCTGGCCGCTGCCCTCAAAACGGAAACAGGGACCCGGCCCGGGCCCCGGAAGCCTAGGTGTATGGGGCAATCCAGGGACGGAATGGTACCCCGGGGAGTGGGCGACTTCGTCACCTCCCAGGGGCCAACCCCTTTCTATCTGTAGACTCCCTAGGGGAATGCCAGGAAGTACAGGATGTACAACTGCAACCGCAGGTCGCAGAGACAGAACAAGCTGCTACCGCAGTAAGATCTTGGCCAGGCGGGGGAAAATGCAGACAAAATCAAACAAAATACAATCGGCTAAGAAAACTTGGAGAACTTTTGCCCTGAAAATGGGCACCAGACTCCATGTTGTTTGCATCACCATGGTAACCATGGGGTGCCTGGCCGGCATAGCTGCTTCCTGGTCCCACCTCCCACACTTTTGCGGGCTTCTGATTGGTTCTTCCACAGTCACTCAGACAGGACTTCTGGTCCCGCTTTCCAGCCACTAACCTGTACTGCTGTGTTTCAGGTTTCTACCGGAGCTGCTCAGAGCCTGTATTTTTTTTACAAAAAAATGCCTACCTGTAAATGCTAATGAAAGATATCTTTTTCAGACAAAATTTAATTCCACAGGTTTCTATGTTACAGTCCTAAATTTAAGCGAGTTCTAAGTTAAATAACCTGACTTTTTCTCTATAGTTGTGTTACTAAATAATGTTCTATTGATAGGAGATATCAAATATGCTTCTTTATATTTTACTTTTAATTTTGAAGGTTATGAGGATGCATTTGCTCGCCACAGGAACAAGCCGGCAAAGTTCCTGTGATGACCAAAAAATCCTTATTTTCATTGCTAACTATAAAAATAAAAATGTATACTCAAGGATCTTATTTCAGTTACATCAAGTGACGTCACATAGAAGAGTGCACTCCTAGTTAAAAATAAATTACAATGGATCCAAATATTTTAAGACCACGTGGTTACATAAAGTTAATACAATTATAAGTTATGTTCTTATTCTTAATATATATATATATTTTAGATATTTAGATAACCTATATTTGTTAATCTATAAATTAATTAGCACATGCCTAATTAATTAGTTAAGTTAATATATATTTGCCTAATTGTTTTTCTTCAACAGAAAACCTATAATTTATGTTTTATATTTACATTTATCAGATACTCTGCCTTTTCAGTTACAGATATTTGAGATAAATGTGTTTACTATAAATTTGCTTTTAAGTAAAAATACAATCAAGTAATTTCTAATTCTCAAGGTTATTGTTCAAACTCATAAAATGATACATTATTATAATTCTCCAAAATATCTAAAGGTTTTAACTTTATTTTCATTGATATTTCTTATCAAAATATAATAATTTGTTTATAGATTCTAAGGTTTTCAAAAATTGTTCCAAAGTATAAAAAGAAATTAAAAAAAAAAAAAAGGGGGCACACATGCCTCCTCCTGGATGAAGAACCTTGGTGTCCTGTGATTTAGAATTAATCAACACATTTTATCTGGGATTTTGGCTGCTAATCAAAGGATAGATTTGCCTCAAGCTCAAGTTGAGGAATTGTCTGACCTAGTACATTTGGGTTGTATTGATCAACGAGCACATTTATGTATAACCTCTGTCAGATTTTATGATTCCAGAAATGCCTCATACATCATCGGAGAGTATTTATCCGAAACCTGGTCCATGGAAGCAGAAAACTTGATCCAGTCTCAACTAACTCAGATTGCTGTTTTGAATAACACCCGTGTCGTACCAGTGACTTTGGGACAATTCACCCGTTGGATTTCTTCTGCTTTTTCCTTTTTTAAGGAGTGGGTGGGAGTAGGCATTTTTGGTGCAATGTGTTGCTTTGGTATGTTTCTCTGTTTGTGGTTTCTCTGTCGCCTCAAGGCCCGCAGTGCTCACGATAAGGCTATGATCATACAAGCTCTTGCTGCTTTAGAAAATGGCAACTCGCCACAGGTCTGGCTTGCGCATCTTAAACAGTAAACCTTTGACATGGTCGTTGCACCCCAAGTTATTATAACATTGCACTGGGATCGACATGTCCTTCTTTTGTCACTCTTCTAATGCTGGAACTTCTACCATATCTTTCCTTTGTGCATACCTCTCCTCCCTGCCTTTCTGCACTAGGATCTTTACTAACTAATCTTACGGTTCAACTACACCTGCCATTTGACAGTGATGGTCATGGGTCCTGTACATGGAGGCGGTTACCATAACACTGTCCTGTTGGCCACAACACGCTGAGCTGATCTTGTAGTACCCAGTGACGGGCAACTTCCACGCTTGCACTGCAACCTAAGACAGGGGAGTGGGGCCTCCCCAGAGACGGGTAAGCAGTGCAGGGGCGGTGGACGACCTAAGACAGGGGCTACTTGATTCCCTTTGACATGCAATAAACAAAAGAGGGGAACTTGCTGATAGCAGGCCTTCCCTGGCCCCCGGGGCCCAGCCCCCAATTCCTTGTTCTGCATGTCAAAGTGGCCAGTTCACAAGGCCATGACATATGTGCTCCACGGGAACGTCTTGGCCTTTATCTAACAATGGCAGATGTCACGACCGAATTTCTCCCCCTTTCTACTGTCCGTGCCTTTCTTTCAGGGTGCTGCCAACTTGTTTGTCGTCGTATTTCTAATCAGTCACAGTTCAGCCTCAGCTGTCCCCCTTCGTCCACCATCGTCACGATACAGGATGCGAGGCAAGGCACTGCACTTGAGTGATCCTTGAAGTGGACCTCAAGGAGAGCATGTCCTATTGCATGCGGGTTGGACATCCACGCCCCGCCCCACGAAAAAAGGCGTCGGCTGATATGGCCTCAGGTTTGGGGAAGGGCCCTCCTTAAGGCTGGGCCATACTATGCAGCCACTTCTGCACAGTGGGATAGGACCTCTACTCTCGCCTGTATTGTCGTAATAAAACAAAAAAGGGGGAACTGTGGTGAGCCGTTTCTGTGAACTGTGGCCGCCATTACAAGATGGCGCTGGTTTCCCCTGTAGTCTGTGACAAACAACTCCTTATCAGAATGAGTTGGCACGCTGTGACTTGGCACCCTATGAGAAAAGTCCACGTGGCAGTTGTGCATTGGGGCTTTATCTGCTTTATTAAGGCTGGGGCACACGGGAGTAGTAGTAGTGGCAGTAGTAGTAGCAGTAGTAGTAGTGGCAGTAGGAGTAGCAGTAGAAGTAGTAGTAGGAGTAGCAGTAGAAGCTAAAAGACATGTCAATACAAAGGCCTGAATAAACAGCTGAAAGAAGAAAAAGTATCAAGGACCTGAATAAACTGCTGAAAGAAGATTCCTGAGTTGCGTCTTCCTTGCGGGCAAGGGGTCGCGACATGAAAGAAACAGGGTCTTCTAGCTAAAGGAGAGAAATTCTCCCCCTGTAATTCACCATTTTGTGAGGAGAAAGATATGGAGAACATGCATAGATGAGAGAGATAGAAAAGGCCATTTGCTCCCTGAAATTGGTTAACCAGGATAAAGAACTAAGTTAATTATTCATTGATTCCATGAGGGTGAATATCCCCAAGTATTGAATTTGTTAGTTGTACCTACCTAATAAAGCCTGGGGAGAGACCATAGCATAATATTTCTACACAAGGGCGTGCTGAATGTGGTCTATTATATTGGAAATACTTTGCAAATAAAATTAAATCTTGGTGGATAGAAGTCTTATTTCCAGCCATGCAGCTATTCATTTCTTAACTATTTGGTTTGATTTGATTCATGCTAATTTTGAGTTCTATTGCTAAGACACCTACATAAGGAAGCAGCCCCCTGGCAAAAAGAATTCCTGGAGGTGCTGCCTAGGGTTGTCCCCAGCCAGCTGAGCAACTGGGACAAATTATCCAGGCCTCCTGGAGGCCGCTTTTTCTTCTATAAAAAGAGCACAATAACACCTGCCACGTGGAAGTGTGGAGAGGTGAAATGCGCCAACACGTCCAAAATTGCTATTGCAAAGTCCAATCAACAGCAGTAGTTATGAGAATTGTTCTGAAGCTCAGTGTTAAGTTAGGCTAGCACAGGGGCTGGCAGAAGATCTTGGTCTTCGTGGCCAGGGTGGCCGAGGTTAAGGTCTGGGGCTGGAGGGTTTCACGGTCTTGGAACGGCAGGACTCACTTGCTGGCTGACTGTGCCAACTGAAGCCTTTTGGTTCTTTAGTAATTATCTGATCTATTAATTAATAAAGCTATTAATTAATGTAATTCTCCAATCTCTTAATGAGTGGATCCACTAGCTGATATAGCCAATAAAATAGTTTCCAAAGGCACATTAAAGTATTTTAAAAGATAAGCTGCCTAACTATAGTCTGAACGAATGAGCATAATTTAAAATAATATAAACTACTTGCTGGTTCCTGAGTAACAAGAGATAATCCCAGATACATGGAAGAATAGCAAATTTTAATCTACATTTTACATTTAAAATTCCAGCACTAACATGGAAATCAGCCATGCCTGCACACAATGGATCTTTTATTAAGTGAACCCCACACCCTGATCCTTGAGAACACGTGGGAGCCAACCCACCTCCTGACATTGCCAAGAGCCCTGCTGTCCACCTCAGAGTCTGCAGTAAAAAAGAAGTGATTTTTAAAACATTTTTTTCCTGCTTATTAAGGACTAGGTACCACAGAACACTTAGAAACAAACTAAAATTATATAAAAAGTAAAAAAAAAATTTAATCCCACACTCAGAAAAAAAAATATTACCAACTTTTGGTCGACTTCATTCCAGTCTTCTCTGCATGACTTTCATCTCTACTTGAAGTGATAGTGTATTCAATTCTATATCCTGCTTTTGACTTAAAATACCGTACAAGTGCTTTCCTTTTATTACCAATTCTCAGCATTTTCTAAGACTGAACAGGACGTAGCCATATGGAAGTAACCGATTTGGGGCCTGCCCTGTTGCCAGCCGGCTGGCCCTATTGCTTCCCATTCGGGGTCTCCACTGTGCACAGCTCTGCAGGGATCCCTGCATCCCTCAAGCATCTGCTCTCTCCACATCGCAATAGCAGCATCTACAGGGTCACTGTGCTCGGCCAGCAGCGAGACCCCCACTCCAGTCACGTCTCTGAAAAATAATAATACGAGCAGGAACGTTAAGAAGATAGGCCTCGGGCTGGTGTTGTGGCTCAGCAGTAGAGCGCTTGCCGGGCATGTGAGAGGCACTGGGTTCGATCCTCAGCACCACATAAAAATAAGTAAATAAAATAAAGGTATTGTGTCCAACTACAACTCATATGTATGTGTATGTGTATGTATGTATGTGTGTGTGTGTGTGTGTGTGTGTGTGTATATATATATATATATAAAATTTTAAAAAAAGAAGAAGATATGCCTCCATAAACTTCAAACTACTGGGTTATCTCTTCTCCACTATATGGTAATCCAAGGTCAGCAAAATGGGGACACGCCGAGTGGAACAAACTGTTCCTATGGTCCATGAGCCCCCAGGCAGCACTGAGGCTAGTGAGTATTAACTGCAGGCTAACAGTCAAGGACACCACCGCAAAGACGGACACATCAGGCACTGGCTTCCAGCTGAACCAACTGAGCACTCTGAATGTTCCCTGGCTTCTAAGGCAGCCTCTTCCTTTGTGGTGCAACCACCCACGCTGTCACCTAGGCAAAGAACAAGGATACACACCTGCAGCTCCAAACATTGAGCCTAGAGTTTCTGTCAGTTAATCTTGGGGTTGGGGGAGTCCCTTAATACTTAAAGCTCAGAATGCCTGTGTCCAGCCTATCTCAAAGCTGTAATAGGAACAAGAGCCAAAATATTGCAAAATGATAACAATAACAGAGGTCAAGCATCCCTCATCCAAAAATCCAAAATGCCCCCGAAATCTGAAACTTTTTGAACACTGACATGACACCACAAGTAGAAAATTCCACACATGACAGGTTGCAGTAAAAATGCAGACATGCAGAATCACTGTAGAAAACTGCTGCTACCACCTGGATCTGGAGTGGCTCCCCAAGGCCCTGTTTTCATGGACTGTTCTCAGCTTGGGACTACTGGAAGATGTGGGCCTAGTGGGAGGTGTTCTGGTAAGTGGGGGCACATTTTTTATCCACTCTGAGGCCATGGTGCATGCAGTGTCACCATGATGTGCTGCCTTCCCACAGGCCCAGAGCCATAACACTAGTCAATCATGGACCAAAACTATAAGCCAAAATAAAACTTTCCTTTTTATGAGTTGACTGTCTCAGGCATCTGTACAGCTAATGGAGAACTGATTAACAAGATGACCTTCTGGTACATAAGGTGTTTAAGAAACATACATAAAAAAAAGAAACATACATGAATTTTGTTAGGATTCATCCCCAAGATATTTCATGAAGTATATGTAACTATTTCAAAATCTGAAAAAGTCAGAAATACTTCTGATCAGAGTGTTTCAGGTAAGAAGTGCTTGACCTGTAATAACACAGCCTCCCAAAACCCTAACATATCTCACAGAGGAAATCCTACACCAAACTGTGGCTAAAGAGTGTAGGGTCAGGCCACGGTGCAATGCCATGGCCAAGGGACAGCTCTCTACAGAGGGGTACCCACAGCTTCTGATGCATATGCTCCCCTCCCCTGTCCTCCCCTGCCCTCCCCTCATTAGCTGCACAGTGCGCAGAAACCATGCCTGCTCCCGGGAGACCTCCCGCTCGTCCACTTTCTGTGGACTCCATCTCTCAGTGACCTGCTGGCTTTCATGATTAGATTCATTTTCACTTATGAAGAGCAAGGTATAAAAAAAAAGTCAGGTAACTATGAAAACAAATCATTTCTCTTAGAAGAAGTTTTACAAAAACCAAGCTTCCTCATAATCAAGAAAATAAAACTCCTGGGCAAGCCCTTTATATTGTTGTTTTAGAAGTTTGAATCTTCATAAGGCAACTCCTTCAAATGAACCCTCTGGGATACAGTCGTCATCACATTTATTTTTGGAAAGCCGAGTAGGTCAAGAATACCTAAAATAACCTGGTTTCTATTTAAAATACCCCGATCACTTTGCAACTCAGAAGGAAAAAAAGATTACTTAAAACAATTATTCAAAATATAAACATCCGCTAAGCATGTGTATCTGACACACAGTGGGGCAGGACTCCACTGAAGGACAAAGAGAGAGATTTCCTTTCCCAGATGTGTGAAAATGCAGCCAAGTACTTGAGAAAAAAATTAAGAGATATACTGGACAGTCATCTCCACATCAAGAAAAACACATTAACTGTGAAGTGATCTGCTGAATCCAAACAAAAAAGAAAGGCATTTTTCAAGGGATCTCAACATGTTCTTACCAAAGGAACCTTTCAGCCATGACGGCAGCCACTGTGAACACGTTGTGGCAGAAGAGCAATGGCACCCATCCAGTGCAGGCCTTGGGGCCCACCCAGTCAGGGAGACGTTTCCGAGGTATTTATTCCCCAATTTTTAAGCAGTACTTACCACAAATACTTTTTAATGCCTCATTCCCAGGAGCCACAGGACATGAAACAGTGACTTAAATTTGCCAGAAATCCACTGGCTCAGACCTCTGCACAGGTGCCCCTGCCCCACCCCATGGCAGAGAAGACTGGAGACAGAAGGGGAGGCCGGGAGGAGTGCCCTAGCCAGGCAGTGAAGTCAGGGACACCATCAGGACTCAGAACTCCTCAAGGAGGGACCCCACCTCTGTGCCCTGGCTGGGGGCCTCCCTGGTGGCGTACATCAGTGAAGCGTGTGCTGTGTGAGCTGAGGGCACAGATAGAGATGGGAGCTGGCAGCAACCAATCCCTGCGGGGCCCTCCGAGGTGCTGGAAGGAGCGGTTCCTCTTCAGGCTCTAGCCCCACAGCCTTGATGAACACAGCTCTCAGCAGGGCATGTGGACAGTCCCTTCTCCGACCCAAAGAGCACTGAATGACCACACAAATGCACACCCCCTAGGCAGTGTGATTCACCAACATTGTGCCAAAAATACTGCCACACTTCACGTGGTTGTTTTGACAGAGCGAATTGTTGTACTGTGATTCTGAGTTTTGCTGCTGTCAGCAATCTCAATGAGACTTGTGCCGCCCTCGTTCCTGAATAATACTCACCTTTGGTAGGTCCTTTCCTGTTGAGCACAGCCTGCTGCTCCTCAGTGATGTTCAGCCGCCAAACCACGTTGGCCAGCGCTGACTTGAGCAGCTGGATGTCGTCTTCCTGCATCTGGACCCGCTGCTCCAAGGAGGCGATGTGGTCTGACACCTCCATGCTACTCGCGGCAGACGCGCTGTCATCTAAGCCAAAGGGAAGATGGGGATAGTTTTAGACACTCCCAGAGCAATCACATCTTCAACCACAGGCTGGCACAAGGCTCCAACTAGATTGTAAATTGTGCATTGTTAATTGAAATTTATAACCTGAAAATGAAAATTGTAATTTATAAACTCAAAACTTGAGAGACACAGACAGAATGAAAAGAGCACAAGAGAAGGCAGATCTGTCCCAGCATTGCCACGTGCTCCAGCCCTCCCTCTTCCTGTGCTCCAGCTCTCTCTTCTCCAGTGCTCTAGCTCTCCCTCCTCCTCTGCTCCAGCCCTCCCTCCTCCCGTGCTCCAGCCCTCCTTCCTGTGCTCCAGCTCTCCCTACTGTGCTACAGCCCTCCCTCCTCCCTTGCTCCAGCTCTCCCTCCTCCCATGCTCCAGCCCTCCCTCCTCCCATGCTCCAGCCCTCCTTTCTGTGCTCCAGCCCTCCCTCCTCCCGTGCTCCAGCTCTCCCTCCTCCTGTTCTCCTTTCATTTAGTCTGTGCCTCTCAAGTTTCAACTGTGATTTTAACTGCTGTTGTCCTTTTCTGCAGGTTGGCCAACTTACTGTCTTTTCTATGACATTAAGAATTCGGAAGTAGAAGGGATGCGGGCATCTGTCCACTTCACCTGCACAGAAGTCTGTTCTGCCTGGTCTGCTGGCTTGTGTTCAGCTATGCTGACGGTAGGCCACACAGGGCTATGTCAGTTGAGTTTGAAGAACAAAGTGCCGAGTGGCCCAGTGTGCTCGGTACACAGCATCGCACCCCCCATGCCCCCCAGGCAGGCACTCCGGCATCCTCCTGCCTTTCCTGTCCTCCCCTTCGCCTATCCTGCTCCAAGGGGCTGGCCTCTCCTCTCCTCAGGATTTTTTTTTTCTGCATTGCCTTTGCTTGGGCTGTTTCTCAGCCTCCCACCAAACCCACAGGGCATGTCGGCCTGGTCCTGCTTCTCAGGGGTCCTGGGAGGGAAAGGGCCCATCCCCTGCAGCCTGAACCGCTTCAGGTAGGCCAAGAGGGTGCTGGCCCAGGAGCTTCCAGGGCCACCAAGGAGATCTGGTTCCTGGAGGCAACAGGAACTCAGAGGGAGAGAGCAGCTTGGGGACCCAGGCAGTCTCCCATGGAGCAGGTCATGAGGGGTTGCAAGATGCCACCGCTGAGAGTGGGCACAACTTGACCTCAGGGGCCTTGTCACATGGACCCTGGACAGGGTTGTTTCTGACAATGGCTACTGCTCTGGGAAAGCAGGGTGGGCATCACCCACCACCCTGGACACTCCCAACAGAGCCCCCATGAGCCCAGAAGGCCCTTGTGGATGGGGGTGGGGGTTGCTTCTGGAGCTGCTTTGGAGGTGGCTGATAAAATCTAATTGCCCCATCGATTGGGCGGAGCCGAGGGAGCCCCTCAGTGATTGAGATGTTCTGAGGAAGCAGGCCCTCTCCTGCCTATGTACAACCTCCTCAGGTACACAGACCTGCATGTGCCCTGTGTGTCTCCTGCAGGGCTTGCTCACCCTGCCAGGTAGCCCTCCACACTCTACAGTGAGTGCAGGTCACATGCTGTGCATAGCAGCCAGGATGCTGTGTGTGTGTGTGTGTGTGTGTGCGCGCGCGCGTGCACCTGCCAGGTCTGCAGCTCCCCGTGGGATTCCTCTGGGCCCTGAAGTGGTCTTTACCTGTCACCATGTCTACTTCCTTCCTGTGGCCCAAGGGGGTGTCCTTCGAGCCACAGCTTCCTGGGCTATGGACAGGAAGGATCCCAGAGGACTGAGGAGCTCAGAGCAGGTCTTGTGACTTTAAGGTCCACCCCTGGTACGTGTGTCTGCCTCCTGTCACTGCCTACATCAGGTGTGACTCTGAGCTTATGCAGTCTCCTCAAGGCAGCTACAAGGCTGGGTCTCACTGCGGGGCACTCCAACCCCAGTATCACCTCCCCCAAGCTGTGACTCTCAAGCTCCCCAGGAGCAGAGAAGCCCAGCAAGGAGGCGGGAGTTGCCACTGTTGAAACAGGGAACAGACTGCAGAGGTTACCCTTGCTGACCCCTGAGCATGTACAGGGAGCAGAAGATGGGCAGCAGGTGTGGAGAGAGGCTGCAAGACCCACTCCCTGCCTGGTGCGCTCGGGGTGCCCTCCTGCTTGCTGGACTCTGACACGCAGCTCGTGATGCCCATGTGCACCTGAGTGCCCTCCATCTGTCCTACAGGGTCTGTCTAACCTGACCCCTCATGCAGGCAGTGGGGACTGCCCCCTGTCTTTGGGGCAGGGCCTGGGGCCAGCCAGCTAAACCAGTGGCAGTGAGGTGGCTGAGATCAATAAGTTATTAGCATCATTCTGTCAGCTGTAATGTGGAGATTGATCAGTGCTCTGGCTGCCACCGCACTTCCCTAGCCTGATAAAAATGACAGATTAAAGGAATAAGGAAAAGGAATTAGGCTCCTGAGCTGACAGCAGGGCTTCCTGGGGGCACAGGTTGGGGACCCCCAAGTACCAAGGTGTCATAAAAGGCTTGAGTTACACAAGGAGCAATCCTCATCCCTGCCACCCTGGGTCTTCAGAGGCAATAGGGTCTGACCTGGAGGCCAGGATGATGACCTGCTATCAGCAGGGCCCCCTGATGTCAGGGTCCTCAGGAGGAAGCAGAGCTTGGGGGTGCAGGGACAGGTTTGGAGAGGGACCTATAGATGTGTGTGGCTTTTATTTTCATTTCATTTTTATGGTACTGGGGATGGAACCCAGGGCTTCTTACATGTGAGGCAAGCACTCTACCAACTGAGCTACATCCCCAGCCCTGTGTGCAGCTTTTGATGTGGAGATGTGATTTCTAGAGGGGATAGTATAGGAATAGGCAGACCAGGAGCCAGGCACCTAGGGTCTGTGTAGGGCAGGTCAGCTGTCCAGGGGTGACCCTTGGAGCGCAGAGCCTGGCTGGGCAGGTATGTGCTTGCCAAGGCTGAGTGCAGGAAAGAGGAGGGTTTGGGCTTTTGGTGCAGAGAGGAGGGCTCCCCTGAGCACACCCCTGGTGTGGGGAGTGACATGTGCCTTCCTGACTGACTCTCTTCCCCAGCACCTGCACAGCCCACCCCAGCCCTTCTCAGAAAGGGAAGGTAGTTCTGTTCTCCAGGAGAAGCTGAGGTGGGCTCATGAGCACACATGGGAATGGACTGGCTGGTTAGGGGCAGCCAGAGGCCCTTGGGGACACAGTCACAGTCACGTGTCACACCCATCACTTCTATTCAAATGCAGCCTGGGGCCCAGGGTCAGGGCTGCCCTGTTTCCTTGCCTTGCTCCATACCTGTCATGATATCCTCCAGCCAGCTGGGCTCACCAGGTGGAAGCCTGGGACCCAGGGCTGGCAAGGCCTTGCCCACCAGCACCCAGGATGCTCCTGAGTGGAGGGGACTGGGGCTCACTAGACTGAGCTGGGGCAGGGGTGGGTCTTCCCCACCTGGTCTTTCCTGCCTCCTCCTCCAGTCCCTGAGACTGGGTGTGGCTCACTCCACCCTCTGCAGGTGGCTTGCTAGGCAAGAGACTGGGCTGCTCCCCGCACGTCACCAGTGACTGCTCTTCAGAGAAGAAGGCCCGAAGCGAATCGAGTGTGAGTCTGAGTACCCTCAAGGTGGGAGCCCAACCCAGGGAGGAGGGACAGGTCACTGGAGGAGGAAGCAGTAACTGAGTGCTTGGAAGTGTTGTTAGACCTTCCAAAAGGGGCAGGTGTGCACAGAGGAGGGACTTGGGTTTCGTAGCAGGGGTGGAAGGTCTTAGGCTTAGGGTGAGGTGTGCCTTCCCTACTTGCCTCTCCGCCTGGGTAGTATTTCAAGGAAAATCCCCTCCCTATGTGCTACCCCAACGCAGAGACTCTGCTGCTGCCAGAGCTGCAACCCAGCATGGCGCCTGAGGACCACTACCACCGGCTGGTTTCCGCTCTCAGTGAGGCTGGCAGCTTCGAGGAACCACAGCGTCTCTACCACCTGGGCCTCCCCAGCCATGGTATGTGACCTCCCCACCTGCCCCCATACCTGTGTACACTCTCAGTTGCCTCTCCACCCCAGAAGAGGGTGTTGGCTGCTGACATCAAGACCAGGATTGGATCTGTCAGTGACCCCCAGCCCTTTGTGGGTAGGCGATGAGGCCTGGCTGCCCCAGGTCTTGTTCCAAGTCCCCACTTTTCATCACATTCTCAGGATCCCCTCCAGGCATGCACATAGCTTACTCAGGGGTGATCCCAGGTGAGAGGAAGGGGTAGGGGCTTGAGTAAGCCTATCTGCCCCCTATCCAGGAGACCCTGTGGTCTGTGCCCATTCTCCTGACTCCCACAGCAGTTGGTGCACAAATTTAAGTCAGTGGACGCTGACCTGTGGTCACATTCAAATAGTGCCAGATCTTTGTCCTGCATGGGGGGCAAGCCTTCCAGAAAGACAGGACGACTAAGAGGCAGCTGTGTTTGGCCACCATGGCCTCCTGGATGCCAAGAGAGGCCCAGCTAGAGGCTGGGATGAGGCTCTTGCCCCTCTCCACTCACTGGGTCTGCTCTGTCCCTTGTGGTCATAGCCCAGGGAGCAGTCAGATACCTGTCCAGCTGCACTCTAGCCTCACAGGCTAGTCTCCTGCTAGGTGAACTTGGCTTTTATGGTAGGAGGTGGATGGGGTACTGTGAAGGGGCAGGATTTCCTCTCCTTGCACAAGGCACCAAGAGTCTGAATAATTCACCAAATGTTAATAATTTAAAAATCTTCCCTTTTAATTGCTTTGCCTGCTCTGCCTGGGGCCCGCTCTGCAGGCCTATGTGGGGGAGGGAGCGTGGTTGCGGCCGCCAGGGAGCTGCTGTCAATCACGGTGCGCACCGTCCAGCCTAGGAGCCGGCTGCAAATAGCTGTGACCCCGGGCTGGAGGGCGGGGGTGCAGGCCCCGCTGGGATCGACGCGGGCAGCTGAGCAGGCTAGGCTCTGCGGGCTGGCACCCAGCCCAGGGCAGACCCACCTCCGCTTTTCGGGTAATTAATTTATAAACAGAGGCGGCGGCTCAGCGGCAAAGGTATGCAAAGGGGGGTGGTGGGGACTCGAAGGCCCGGCCCTGGGCAGGAACACAGTGCATCAAACCACTGCACATCGCCGCGTCCAGAGATTGTGGCTGGTGTGCCTGCAAGGATGCGTATGCATGGGCCTGGTGTGGTCTTGCTGGATGCTGACTGTATGCAACCACTGCTGGATGACCGATGTGAACGGATGTTGGTGTATGCTGGTGTGGAGGTGTGGCCACGTGTACAGGTTCAGTTTCCTGCCTCCCATCTAGGAGACGGTCACCTGGTGGAGTCTGGAGACCCACTCCTAGACTTGTCACAGTGACCTCCAGGAACTGGTCTATGCTCTCATGGATCTGTGCACAGTCCCTCCCCTCAAGGCTCCAGCCTCAGGTTCCACAGCCTTGCGTACCAACACTGGGCTTTCCTCCCACCTCACATTCCTTTCAGGTCCTCCTGCAAACCTGTCTCCCCTGCCCTGGGGCTTCTCCTCTGGCCCCAGTGACTGACATCAGGCCTGACACACAGCAGGGATGGTGTGGAAGTGGGCCCCTGGTTCCCTTTCTCCTGGGCTCCCCTGGGCCAGTGTCCTGTGCTCACTAGGATGAGGGGAGAAGTCCAGGGAAGGCTGGGCCTCAGGGTCGCTGCTGTTGCCCATCCCCTACCCCCCCACCCCCAGATCTCCTGAGGGTCCGGCAGGAGGTAGCAGCTGCAGCTTCGAGGAGTCCCAGTGGCCTGGAAGTTCACCTGCCCTCATCCACAGCAGGTCAGCACCGGAAGCAGGGTCTGGCTCAGCACCGGGAGAACACTGCTCCAGCTCCAGCTCCAGCTGTTGCCCGGTCCTTCTCAGAGAGGTACTGGGGCTTGGTATCTGACTTCTGCAGGCCCCATAGCCTGCACCTTCCACCCACTTACTCCTCCTCCCTGATTGCAGCTGCACAGTCATGTGGGTATTGCCTGCTTTGGGTTTAGGGTCTGTTGGGCAAAAAGTTCCTGCAGCTGGCTGAGCTGGGTAGAGGCCCAGGAAAACATTTCCGGGGCAGTATGTACCTGGGTGCCAAGAACCCTGGGCAGGAATGTGAAGGGTCACTCTTGTTTCTTTGTTGAGCAACTGGGATCCAGCAAATTCCAGGTGCCCCTGGGACAGTGAGGGGGGGATGAGGTTGGGGAAGCAGAAGGCAGAGCGGCTGGAAGTCTGGAAACCCAGCCCAAAGTAAGTCGGGAGGGGTCGGCCAGAGGACTAGAACTGGGGGAGGAGCGAAGCCCGCTTCGCCAATTCAGACACACTAGCCGTCTGGGGAGACGGCCTCCCAGGCGGGCGGGGACAGGGGGCGACCTGTAGAGAGCAGGGAGGCGCTCAGGGATGCCCCCCCCCCCCCGCAGCGGGCCGTCTCCAGTCTGGCGCACCCCCTGCCCTCCACCGCGGAGCTCGGCGTCTGCAGCTGCCGCTGCCTCAGGATTGCTGCTAATTACGCTTTGTGCCCCCGGCAGCGCTGGGCCAGCTACGGGGAGGGGGTGGGGAGGAGGGCCGCGCGGTAATTACCGCTGCAGTCACCACGGCCCTCCGGGTTAGCGCCTCCTCCGAGATTAATTGGCGCCGCCAGGGGGCTAGAGCGGGGGCAGCGCTCGACCTAGAGCCATAAGGAGCGGCACATCGACCGCCCGCAGGGCCAGCAATTAGCGGCGACCAGGATGCGCTTGGACGCGGTTAGGGGAATCTGGGGCGTGGAGGGGGCCGGGCAAGCCACGCACGCCCCTCAGTCCTGCCTTTCACAGGGAGCTGTCGCAGCCGCCCCCTTTGTTGTCGCCCCAGAATGCCCCCCACATCGCCCTGGGCTCCCATTTCAGGCCCCCTTTCTTGGGGGTTTCATAGGCTCTGTGCCAGACTCCAGGTAAGGAATAGGCAGGTGTGCACGTCTTTTATGTCCTATGGGCACGCTCATTGAAACTGGTCCTGTAAGGTCGCCCATTAATGTCGAGGATGGACCAAGGTGGTGCAGAGGGCCAATTCATCAGGCCAGCACCATTTGACCACTTGGCCCTGGTCTGTCCCTTTTCCCCAGGGTACAGCTTCCTGCCCCCCGCCCAGGCGGAGATGCTCCCCCTGCAGCAGGAGCTCCTGCGTAAACAGAACTTGGCCCGGTAGGTGCGGCCAAAGCCGGGAGGGGAGGTGGGTGGCACTAGCCCTCAAGCTGATCCTACTACTCCTGGCCTAGGCTAGAGATGTCCGCGGAGCTGCTTCGCCAGAAAGAGCTGGAGAACACACACCGGCCACAGCTGCTGGCACCTGAAGCGGCCCTGCGTGCCCCAGACAGAACAGAGGAGCTGCAGAGGCGCGGGGCCATGCTGGTACTGAAACATAGCTCCGCGCCGCTTCGCCTTCACAGGGTGTCTCTGGTCCGGAGCCTCCAACCTCACCCCGGGAGCCTGCTGGCAGAGCACCGCGGAAGGGGGGGCCCTAGTTCTGCCTCAGTTCGGCCCAGCGAATCCAAGGAGACAACAGCATCTGGGCTCTGGGCTCAAGATGTCTCAGAAGAGCCCCCAAGGACTCAGATGGAGAGGACCTGGAGATAGCACCCACAGGGGGCCGGGGCTCCACCCCAGGTCAAGCCCTAGGAGGGACCAGCACTGAGGGAAAGGGGCTTCTTTCAGGTTCCACCCTGCCCCCTCCTCTGTCCCTGGGCTTCCCCTACTCGGTCAGCCCATACTTCCACACAGGTGGGTGTGGAGACCCAGGCCAGCCACCCTTGGAGGTCTTGTACGGGGAGGGGGTGCAAGGCCTCCACAGTCGAAAAATCTTAAGTCATGGATTGCATGTCTCTAAGCAACTAAGGCAAGCAAAGGTCAGCAGACCGGTGGGGTATGGGATGGGAGGAACAAAGCCCTAGTGACACTCACTCACACCTAGGCACCATGGGGTGACTCTTTGCTGATGGGGAGGTGGCCACATCCCCTGAGGACGTCAGCAAGTGGACTGTGGATGATGTCTGCAGCTTCATTGGGGGCTTGTCTGGCTGTGGGGAGTATGCTCTGGTGAGGCAGAGCTGACCTGGGTGTGCAGCGGGCCTGTCACTTGCCCTCCTCTCCCTTCCCTACACCCCTCAGCCCCACCTGCTCCTGCCTCATGCTAGCCCCTGCCCAAAGCAAAAGGGGATTCCTTCATTTGACCACTCCCTGAAAGCTACACAGCCTGCTTACTCTCCCTGGCTGCTCTCTGGGCCTTTGCTGTGTGGGACTGATAGGCCTGACCCTATCCCTGTTCTAGGTATTCAGAGAACAAGAAATTGATGGGGAGACCTTGCCCCTGCTGACAGAGGAGCACCTGCTGACGACTATGGGGCTGAAGCTGGGGCCCGCCCTCAAGATCCGGGCCCAGGTAAGCATGGACAGTGGGCAGAGGGCATAAAGGCTCTTTGAAATCACCCAATGTCCTTGGCAGGCACCCATCCAGGCTTTTCTTTATAGGTGGCCAAGCGCCTGGGCCGAGTTTTCTACATGGCCAGCTTCCCTGTGGCTCTGCCTCTGCAGCCGCCAACCCTGCAGGCTCCTGAATAGGAGCTTACCTCCAGAGAGCAGCCCCTGTCCCCACCAACAGCCAACTCCCCCTATGGGGGGAGCCACCCACCCACTAGCCAAGCCTCACCCAAGCCAGAGAATGGAACAGCAGCAATACTCCCAGGGGCCCCAGATGCCACCCAGTCTCTGTGTTGAGTTGGCCAGCAGGCTGCCCACAGTCCCAGCACAGGATGCAGTGGTACCTCCCCCACAGCTTTCTCCCTTTCAGTTTTGGATGCAGAAACACCAAGAATTTTTAAAAGGAAAAAATGTGACTTAAAAGGACTGAATGAGTTTTCAAAAACTTTCTGGGGGTGAATGCAGAGGTCCACAGACAAACCAAAGACAAAGGAGTAGAGGAACCAGGGAGCCACCTCTGTGGAGCAGGCTGCTGTGACCTGGCAGCAGAACCAGCCTCCTGCATAGGGCTGGCTCTTGCTGCCCAGGTCAGCACAGCTCTTGGTTCATCTGGTCTGTCGTGCTGTGACAATAAAGCCCTGTCCACTGTCTACTGCCCTCCTGCTGCACAGACACTGGCCTCAGGGCCTTTGGGGTACTGCAGGAGACCCTTAGTCCTCCTCCGAGAGCTGCAGATCCTCTAGCTCATCCTGGGGCCCCTGGGCCAGCTGCCACAGCTCACCAGGGTCCAGCTCCGCCTCTGTGACTGTGCCTTCATCTGCAGGGAGAGAAAAGGCTACATAAATTCTGCTTATCGGGAGGAAGCCAGTCTTGGAGGTTAATCATCACTAATTAATCACAGCATTAATTAATTTATTGCTGCACTATAAGCTGGCTGCTAGAGCCCATGAGAACAGAGCAGCTGGCTGGGCACCCCAGGGAGGAGTGGGCCAGGCTTGGGGCTGCCCTCCCATGGCTCTGTTGCCAGATGGGATTAAGGACCAGATCCCTTGCCCCAAGAACCACTCACCTTCTGAGTCTGCTATCCTCCTCATCCTGGTGGTCCTTATCATCTTCTTCCGCCCTGAGACCCTGCCGAGTTCTCAGGGACCCATGTGTTTCTGTGAACCCAGAAGAGTCCATGATGAGCCCCCCCACCCAGCGACCACCAGCAGAGGTTCACAGGAGGGTAAGCCACAAGCTAGAGGACCACCCTTCTCTCCACTTGCAGGTGGAAGACCAAACAGAATAGTTAGAAGTAGGCATGCTTAGCAATCAGCACAGAAAACACTGAGGTGGGGACCCCTCTGGCTGTGAGGTCCCACATCCATCCACACCCTCCCCATCTCCAGGAGCACATGCTTCAGCAGGGGCAGCCCCCACCTCTCTCCCAAAAGTCTGTGGTCTCCTCATCCTCAGTACTGTCCAGGTCAAAGAGGTCTTTAAATTCCTTCCTGTCCTCATCCTACCTGTCCTCTATCTTCTGCCGTTTGATCTCTGGGAAGTTCAGATTTTCTAGCTGGAATAATCAGAACCAGAGGAGTAGGTAGGCATGGGCAGGGGGTTCAGAGAGGCCAACACTATTTCCCTCAGAAGCCTCCAGCATCCCTCAGGAGCACCCTGCTTGGCCACTTGCTACTTGACAACCTTTCTGCTCCCACATCCGTATCATCCCTCCCAGGACAGCCAGCACCTTGGTGGCATGCTACTCCAAGTAGTAGTCTCTCAAGTCACCCCAACTCATAGCCACAGCCATGCCCAGGGTCAAAAGCTAAAGCCCTTCTTGCCTCTTCTACCTGCCTTCCTGGGGTCCACAGGCTGGCCTGTGTGACAAGTATGTGTAGCCACTCCATTCCCTCCAAGACCCCTACCCTTGGGAGATGCCTGGCTGTGACAACTCCTGACACCACCCCATAGGATCACCACCTCCTCAAACAGCCATAGTCCTCCGATGCCCCACCCACACCACCACCAAGACCCCATCAAATCTCTGCCTGGTCCTAAAAGTCATGCCAATGTGCAAGATCTGAATCTAGCTGACCCACCCGCTCCCTTGGCACCCCAGATGTACCCGCTCTTTGCCACTGATCTCCAGCTGTATCTCGCGGTCCCTCAGCTTCCGCCAGTGGCTATAGTACCTGGTGAGTGGGGTCCCCTCTTCTCGGGCCTGCTTCTCCCAAGCATCCTAGGGGTGGGGCAGTTCAGAGTCATGTCCCACTATGGGAAAACCTCAAACCCAGCCATTCCCTGACAAGTGCCCTCAAGCAGCACCACCCCCACTTCAGATACCAGTTCCCTACTGACCACTGCAAGCTGGTCAGAGACACCAAAAGAGACCCTCTGGCGGTGACTGTGGATGTGCTCTGCATTCTCCTGCACCTTTTCCAACAAGTGGCGCATCTGCTGGCAGTAGTTGGCCACCTTGCACTCCCGGAGGAAGGACTTGAACTGCAGAAGTGGGGGGCAATCAACCCAGCAGGCAGACAGGAAGTCCAGGGCCCATCAAAACCTCATGGCAACTCCAGGGAGGTCCAGAGCCCAAGTGCACACAAGTGGGCAGTGGGCCACAGATGAAATCAGGCTGCTCTCCAGCCTGCCCATCTCTGTAAATAAACCTCTTCTGGCAACAGCTGCACTCATTCCCTCACATGCAATGAGCTTTCTGTGGCTGCTTTTGTACTGTGGCCAAAGGCCAGTAACCAGACTGAGAAACCATGCAACCATAAATCCAAGAACACTTATTGAAAATACCTGTTTACCCCTACTCTAGTCCCCTATCCCTGAGACCTTTGAATCCAGCAGCAGAAGCTTCCTGACTGCCAGGCACTCCTATCTGGGACCCAGGCCACTGCAAAGTGCCAAAGAACAGCAAGTGACTATGCATGTGTGCACAACTATATGACTGCAGCCTTGCACGCACACACACACACACACACACACACACACACACACACAACCTGTATGGATGGGCCTCAGATGCAGCTCAGTTGTGAGCAGCAGCAGTGACCCTCCCTGGTACAGGCCAGAGACAGGGAACAGCAGACAGAGAGCCATACTCTCACGGGAGAAGCAGAGAGAAACCCCCACCCCAGCCCCAGGACCACATAGGAAATCAGTCAGGGACCAGCCCACCCCAGTGTAAAGACTTCTGCAGGCGGCTGATCTGGTCCCTGGAAGGCTTAGACAGCCTTTCAATGGACCAACATGATGCTAGGATCCTTGGTGAGCCATCCAGACCTGTCCCAACCTGCTGAGTGACTGATAATCTCCTACACCCCCAAGACCAGTACCACACATTGTGGTCCAAGGGGTCCAGCTACAAGGCGGTGCCTGTGTGGAGACCATAAAGGATCAGGCTCTGCTACTAGCCCTGTGAAGCTGGGACAAAGACACCTCCTTTCAGTCCCTGTGTACAAAGGTCACTGAGTCCATTAAAAGATAATCGAAGTCCATCATAAAGCAGGCCCCGGGGATTTGGGGAGGGAGCCAACCATTGGGTACACACCTGTAAGACAGCAGGCAGTGCCAATTCAGGGAAGGCAATACTGTGGGCCTGGCCCTGCAGGTACTCCAGCATGAGGTCATACAGCTGCTCCACTAGGCCATCCTGAGGCAGCAGGGAAGGACCAAGCTCATCAGGGGATGGGGCCCAGATGCTCAGAGTCCTCCAACTCAGGCTGATGAGTCTGCTCCAGGTCCAGGGTGGGGGCCACAAGGAAGTGTCCACACCTCCCAGCCACACTCAGGCTCATGGGGGCTGGAACTATGAATCCACTGGTCTCCAACCCAGGGAACCAGGAAGGTCCACACCCAAACATCATAGGATGGCAGGACCCTCCCATCCACCTCAATGCTCTCTGAGGTCCTGCTGTGACCTCAATGCAGCACAGCCCTAGGCCCATCTACAGAGACTTAGAGGGCAACTCACCAGGTATGCTTTTTCCTGCAAGTTGACATTCGATAGTTTCAGGACTACAGAGAAGCTGATGGGCCTGGAGCTCATGCGGCTGGGTCGTTTGTTGAAGTCCACCTGCTGGAAAACCTACCCCAGCCAATCCCAGTGCTCAGATCTTAGCTCATAAGCCCATCAAGATAAGGGGTGAACAGCCAGAAAGCAGCACACCCCAAAGCCTGCAGACCCCTCCAAACTCTGTTTGCTTTCCAGAGATCTAGCCCCCTTTGCCTCTTCAGTGGATAGGGCAGGACCAGGAGCACTGGCCCTCCCTCAAAGTCGGGGAGGACATAAAGACCAGTTTCAGAAGGCCAAGAAGGTGCCCTCTATAAAGAGCCCTGCCACTTAACCTACCCTTCCCAACATGCAGCACTGAGGCCTGGGCCTGGCAGAGCTTCAACCAGTGTTACAAGGCCAAAGCAACAACAGAAGGACAGAGCACAAGAAGATGGGAGTCTTGGGAGGGTCTGGCAGCTTACCACACCCTCCATACACTACAGGCTGTGCACCCAAGCCTTCCCCAAAAGGGGAGGGAGTGGGCACTGAGCCTGGCCTCTTGGCCTTGATATTCCTCCTCAATTCCTAAGAGACTCACACCCAAGGCAGTGGAGCCCAGGGTACATGCAGGAGCCTGGAGGGGGAAAGGGGCACAGAATGGAAGCCATGGAGAGACCCTAGGTCAGGATGCTGGGCAGCTGAGCTGGGCTCCAGATAAAGATTGATCCCAGCAATAAACAATAAAGTGGTTCCTTCTGGGGGGAGGCCTGACTCCCAAAGGGAACTGCTCTCAATATCCCTTCCTGCCCTCACATCAGGGAATAGTAGGCCCAGATGCCCTGCTCACTTCAGCCTCTGTGATCTGCCTTCTCAACCTACAACTGGGCATGGGAGGCCCCACAAGGTGCAGCTACAATAAACCAAGGCAGGGTCAGTGTTCTAGCACTGTCCAGGATGAAGGAGAAAAAGAAACCATGCCACAGCACTGGAAGAAACTGGGGAGACACCTAGAGCCGGTTGGCAGGGTAGGAGGCCCTCAGTGGGGTGCCAAGGTAGAGAGGCCACAGCAGGGGCAGTTAGGAATCACACCTGGCTGTCACAGGGAAACAGATTGGCTTCCACAACAGCTTCACAAAGCACAAACAGCAACCTGCCTCAGTGGAAGGGAATGGGAACAGGCATGGGTTCCCTTTCCTTGTGACCTGGAGATGGCGAGTCTTTGAACATCCTGTGGGCTAAGGCCTAACCTGACACTAACCTTCCCCCTCAGAGCAGCACTGGTGCTCAAGTGCACATAGTGGTCCAGGCAGAGCCTTGGAAGCTCTGAAACCACAAACCTGGGTTTGAAACCCAGCTCTCCTGCCTGCTGCAGTCCTGAGCAAATATCTCTGTGGCCAGAGTCTGTTCCCTGACTGCATGACATATGACATCTGCCTCCAAGTGGTCTGGATCACATGATATAAAACATGTCAGATACCAGCTCAGAGTTTCCCTGAAAGTAACCCTCAGCCAAGGTCACTATGTTGACAGGTCATGGCTGGTGAGATCATACCTGCAGCAGAACTGGGAGCAACTTTACAGTGAAACAGCAAACATGGAGGGCTCAGTAAGGTCCAGTCCAGAACCCAACTGAACCTCTGAGGACAGGCTGCTGGAGACACAGCCCTTGTCACTGGGTGCCTGCCTCCAGTGGGGATTCAGAATGGTAAGCCCATCCTGGCACAGGGCTGCCACAAGGAGAGCCAAATTACCAGTTTCCAGCAGCCATAAATCCCCAGCAAGGCTAAGAGATTGAGCAGGCAAAGAAGCAACAGGCCCAGAGTACACAAGGAGCCAGTTCCCAATAGTTGTGACAGGGCAGCACCAGCATAGAGGACCAAAGAGAGGGGCCCAGAAGGGTGAAGAGTTTCAAGATGGTGAGAGTGGCATGGAGTGTTCAGGGCCAAGATCAACAGAGGAGGAAAGTGAGAGGATCCTTGGATGAAGCCACTTGAAGGCCATCAGAGCCATGGGAAGTGTAGAGAGAGGACGTGACCAGAGATTCTGGGCTTGAGGGGGGAAGGGAGGGCACAGAGTCCAGGAGTCCTTGGAGATGTGCTGATACTGGTATGAGTAGGGAGATGACAGCCCAGTGATCTAATTCTGATAGACAAATCACCCAGAGACTCTGGGCCATGGTGTCTCCATCATAGACTGAAGATCCTCATAAGATCTTCCTCCAAGGGCAGTTTGGTGACAAGAAGTAGACCCAGGGAGAATTGGGAACAAAATGTCTCAGAGATATGACTAAAATTATAGTTCCTTACCTGTGATCCTAGACCAAGTAGGGACTGTGGAAGACCAGGGATGTGGGCAGGGATAAGCCTGGGCTAGCCCCAGAAATAACCAGATTGGGGATGGACAGAAATAGAAAGGGAGAGGAATTGAGGAGAAGTCTGCCCTAATCCCTAGGGAATTAGGATCAAAGCTGAGCTCAACTGAATGAGGGCCCCTAAGAATAGTACTTCCTAATCCTGGAGCCTGTGAGTGTATTATGGTTTGTAATCACAGGGACTTTGCCCAGGGGATGATGTTAAGGGCCTGAGATGGAGGATTATCCCAAATTATCTGGATGGTCCAAGGTAGGGGAAAGAGGGAGGTGGGAGGTCAGTATAAGAGAAGGAATGTGAGAATGGAAGGAGATGAGGGAGAGAGAGAGTAGGGAAAGAGAAAGAAGAGAAGATGGGAGAGGGAGAGGGAAAGAGAAGAGGAGAGAGGGGGTGGGGCAGAGAAAGCCAGAAAAATAGATTTGTAGATGCTGCACAGCTGGCTTTGAAATTAGAGGAATGGATCAGGAGTCCAGGGATGTGGTATCCTCTGGGAGCTGGAAAAGGTCAGGCAATGGTCTCTTCCTGAGTCCCTAAAAGGAGCCTGGCCTCCCAACACCTTGGTTCTAGATCCCCAGGATGCATTCTGGACTTCTGACCTCCAGGCCTGTGACAGAATAAATGCATGTTTTTTTGAGCCACTGTAGTGCAGTCATCTATTTCAGCAGCCACAGAAAACTCCCACAGGAGCGAGGCACTCATTGAGACCCCTCCACAGCCCCTGCCCATGGTGACACAGGCATGACCATAGGCCCTGAGCCCCAACCCTGCTAACTTCCATGGTAGATTAGAGATACTGGAGCTCAGGGACTGCCTGAGCCAGTAGGGTGGGGCTGGGCCACAGACTCACCATTCATTCATGGTTACAGAGTGGCTGGATCTCTAACCCTGCTAGTCACTGCCTCACAGAGAAAGTCTCAATACAGGACCTAGTTTTACTGCTAATATCCACAATTGAATGAAATACTCCCAATAAATAATGACTTCCCTGTCACCAAAGGAAGATGGCAGGTGACCTTCTGTGCCACACACTTTAAAGAATCACTATGTTCTTGGGCCACAAATTGGTCACCTATGTGTACATCAGAACCCAAGTCCCCTCAGTGCTGAAGCCTTGATAAAACATTTTTCCACCTCTAACTGTGGTACAAGATGTTCTGTCTCATTTCCCTCAAGCAATGTCTTAGAAATTATGAGCACCTATTTCCTTGTACACACTGGTTCCCTGGGAGTTAGGAGCTCATTGTTGGCAACTGTCTGAAGTTCTTGGCAGACCTTTTGTGTAGCAGTTTTCTCTTTATCTTGCTCCTATTTCTCTTTTGTACCCACACCTACCCTTGGATAAGGAATTGAAGTGGGCTCTGAATTTAAGAGTTTGGGAAGCCAATGGCATTGGTGTGCCCTGAATTCTGTGGACAGACTTGTTATCAGGAATGGGGGTTGTGAATATGTGTGGGTAGAAGATGAGTTGGGCAAAGAGGATGAGGGGATTCCAGGAGTCCACCCAGAAGAGAGGGGCACAGTTTATTGCCCTTGTTTGATGCAAGTGATAAACTGTCTGTGAGGGTCAGGGCTTGTGGAACCAAGCCTTCCCAAACTGTTCAGGCCCTGGACTCACCCTCCCTCTGCTTCCCAATCCTGAGAATCTCCCCCACCCCTTGCTCCTGCCCTGGCTTGAAACTCTGGTTTTGTGGCATGGATGCCTATGGCAGCCACTACAGCACCAAGAGGGGTCCAGCGGGCAAAGCCAGGATAGTAGAGAGGCAGAATGAGCCCTTGTGCAGTCCTGGGCCTGTGGTCTAGAATTTCTCCTCAGGGGTTCTCAGTCTGTGCATCTGGAAGAAGGGTCAGGAGGAGGAAGACACTGAGAGAGAGAGAGAGAGAAATAATATGAGTGTGTGTGTGTGTGTGTGTGTGTGTGTGTGTGTGTGTGTAGTGGAGGGAGTATATGAGCAATTGATACCTACTCCAACCCTGTCATAGGGTTACTGAGGGCCCTAGCTATTTGGTTGTGCCTGGTCAGTGAAGTTCATGCTTCTAGGTACCTAGCCTGGTGGGCCCTGACCTCTGACCCTCAAGCAAGTCTGCCCAACCTTTTGTAGCCACCCATGGTATAAGTCCTAAGAACTGTGCATTGTATCTCCTCTCCAGCCCCATGAGAATTCTCTCAGGGGCCAGTCTCTGCACCTTTTAGTGTCCTTGCCCTGTAGCTAGCTGCACCTACACCCTGATAAAGGTCACTAGCATCCTCTTTGTGACCAAATTCTAGATGTTTGCATTTACTCACCACCATCTACTCATTTTTCCATTCATTTCTGGCCTTCAGACCAACTCTGAACCAGACAAATGAAGGAAAGTGATCCTCACCTTGGGTTAAGTGCTTTAAAGGACAGGCAGTCACAGAGCCAGCACTGGAAGCCCAGCCAGCAGGGTGGGCACACAGTCCCACACCTCTGCGTCTCTCTACACCATCTCTGGAGTATGTGGGTCTGGCTGGGTCCCACTACACTGTGTGTTTTGTGCTGAAGTTTCTTCTTTTGTGACTATATTTTAAAAATTTGCACATTTGAAACTATTCTTATTCATCATGCTTTACTAGTGTGTGTGGAATCCCTTCCAGAAAATGCACTATAATTTATTTATTCAAACCTGCATTGGCCTCTTATACTGGCCACAGGCAGGCAGCTGGACTCTAGAGATGTGTCTCCGCTCTCATATGCATACCCCAGCAAGTTCTCAGCTCTAAGGATGGCCATCTCTGCAGAGGTTGTTTCAGGGCCACTTCTTGCCTACCCTTTCCACATAGCTTCCAGCCTTACCAGCTAAGTCTAATAGTCTTCCCTATCTCTGGGTGGAGTCCATATCCTTGCCCTGGTGTGGGAGGATAGAGACTGAAATGATGGTGGCACTGACCTGCCTTGTTTGATGGCAGTCTGATGCCTTGTTCTGATGGAGGCTTCCCATGGCCCCTGATGACCCTCCTTAGGGTAGCCATACACAGGTAGTGGGGCCAGGAGGCAGGCGCTATTGGTAGACCTTCCTAAGCAGCCTTGGGGAACTGCTGAGTGGATGGAAACCAGAGTTCCCAGGTCAGCCCAGTTGGGCCTGGCACACAGTGAGTCCCATTCAGCATTCTGATACATGGACCTGGGCTGATCTGGGATACAGGGGTGTTAACAGCTGATTTAGTTTCATTCATATAGCCTACCTCATTCCCAGGGGTGCTCTCTGGCTCTTCAGTCAATACCTCAGTGAATGCTGACCAACTCCCTGCCATATGTGGGACCTATACAGCCAAGAAGATGGTCTTCAACTCCCTGGGCTACTTCCTGCTAGCAGCTCCACATCACTCCTGTACACAGCTGCACTCCACTGGGCATCCAGGACCCCCTAATTCTGTCTATGTGATATCATATCCTTTGTATTGGACATCCAACCCCACAATCTTGGCCTGCCCACTCCACTAATCCCCAAAGACAGATTCATTGTACAAAGTCTGACCTTCTCCCTGTCCATTCCCTTTTATTCCTCATGGCAGGCCTGCCTTATTAGATCACCCCCTCTACTTCCTGGCTCAAGACCACACCCTGCCTACTATCTTATTTTCCACTAAGATGGTATTTTCCACCCCTCCTGCCTAAACCCTCCCAAGGCTACCTCTAAGTGAAGCTTTTTCTCCTTACTTTCAGGGCCTGGGCCTGAAGGTCTCATGTGAAAAGCTTTTCTTCCACCTTTGCTGGGGGAAGCTCCAGGTGCTATTTTCTGTCACTCCATCTCCGTGTCTCCCAAACAGTCTAACCCTGACATGAGAGAGCAGAGAGCTATTTGTGGGTAAAACAAAATATAATTCAAATTAAATGAACATAATGATGGATGATGAGATATCTCATGTGTGTAATGCATCATGATAGAAATATTAAAATGATGTCACAATTCTATAGAAATGTCTCACACCTTTGCAATGATTAGGGTAAAATGTACTTCTGACAATCAGTAGTTGAATTTAATTTAAAATTGCAACATTGCTTCAATTTTTATTTGTATATCTTAACATGAGACTCTTGAAAATTATTTTGCAAATTTGACAATTTCCTCAGATGTAAATTGATGCAGTAATAGTAATATAAGGTTATTTGAAGATTAATTGATACAATGAATTTCTAATTATAATCTCTTACAAAGTGCTTGATATATAGTAAAGTGAAATAGAGCTTAAATTCTTTCTGCTTAATAAAATGCAATGAGCAATCAAATCCCCACTATTTCCTTTTACTTAAAGATAAATGTCAATTTTAGCATCTAATTTTGTCAATGGCAAACCAGTATTTTTCAATATGCCCATTTAAAGAAAAATATTTTGACTTTCCATTTAGATTTTCTAAACCCGTAAATTTTTCTTTGCACTTATTTTTCTTTTTATTACATGTATTTACAATATATAGAGCAGAAATACTATATATTACAGTAAATATATCATGCATTTCTTATTAATTAAATTTTTAAAAATATTTTAATGGAAAAAAATGTGGCAACTTTAAATGTTGACCTTGAAAGTGAAATATTTTCCTAGTAATATAAAGTGTTATTTGGTCATTTTTTTAATTTTATGTTTTGTAGTATTTTAAACGGTGTGTAATTTTAATTTCCAATATGATAATTAAATCATTGATTAAATATTGTGTTATCGGTTATCTTTCTTTTTTATTAAAGGCTTGAATTTAGAAATTATGATTCAAGTTAAATAATTCAACACAATCACAAATTTATAGGATCAAAATTATGGCAACTCTATCAGGATTTCAAGATGCTTTTAAAAAGCAAAACAAAATTGGAATAATAAAAGTTACTTAACACTTAACTGTAATTCTTGTGAGTGCCTGGTAAAAGAAAGAAAAACATTCATCACTGTAGTTAAGCAGGACTTAGAGGTTAGAGTGCTTGTCCTCAATGGTGACAAAGCAGCTTCACACTCTCCCTCCAGCCTGGCTAAGGCATCAGGTTTTCTTGAAGATGCAGCCAGGGTTACAGTGCTCTGAGTGCTGACACCATCTGAGTTCACCACAGAAGCAAAAGCATGTGATGTGAAGCCTCCTGGAGTTCCTGATAGTTTTCTCCATATTATACTAATGAATTTATTATGAGTAATTCGAGGTTTTTGAGAAACAATAACAGGGATGTGTTGACTATTGGATCCAGAGCTGTAATAGTGTTTGAAAGCTATCCCTTTGAATGCCCTTACTGAATGATAAAAGTTAGAAAAAGTATTTGATTAATTTCCAATTGTGCTTTCCTTTAACTCAATCTCTAGAATCATGGCAGTTTTCTTTATTTTTCATAAGGAATTCAATCTAATTAGAATTACATCTAAATCTAATCATTCAAGCATATTACCTAGAAGTTTTTAAACAATCACTTTATATTAAATAACAAGAGATGGGAATAAAGCTAGAGTATGGCTTTTTTTGTTATCCAGCAAAGACAAGCTTCTTCTTCATTCATGTTTCTGCACAAATTCCTTTCAAAGACAGTACTAGTCTTCAATATCTGATTTCTGATTGTGATCCTAACTCATGAATATTTGTGAAAGCCTAAAATATGTGAAAATGCATAAAATATGTATTCAGAGCTACTACCACTATTCAGTGTTCTTGAAATGATTTAAAAAATCTTTAGTCATGTTTTCATTTTATTTTTATTTTTTTTACATTTTATTATTATTATTATTATTATTAGTTGTTCAAAACATTTTTAAAGCCTCATCTTTTACTAAGTATTTATCTTCACCAAGAGAGTACAGCACAATAATTTCTAAAAAATGAAGAGGAGTAGGAGGGGGAGGAGAGGCAGGAGAGTGGACTTCTAAAATTTTGGAACTAGATTCAAAGAGAAAATTGACAAAGAGAAGACATTTTTGTTGAAATTTTGGATATTAATATAAATAAAGTTTACTAATAGGGATTTTAGAAAATAAGCTTTTAAGCAAAAATGTAAAGAGGTAGAAAAAGACATAAATTATGAAAATCAGGGTATTGAACAGATTATAGATATGAATACATTTATGGTACATTTTTTCAATTAAGTTGTTGCTGGGTCAAATCGTGACCTTAATTAATATTTGAGGATCATGGTTGAAAAAGCCCTCTTTTAGCATAAGCATCCTAAATAAGTAAATGATATACAATTCTGTTTATTCTATTTTCAATTAATGCAAACAATGGTATTTATGATGGAAAAACAGCCACCTTTCCTTGTCTTGTAGTTTACAGTTGTCCCTCTGTATTCATGGGAGAGTGATTCTAAGCCCCACCCCAAACACACACACACACTAAAATCTGCTGGGTTTCAAATCTATTATATACAGTAGTGTTATATGTTTGTATTATTTATTGCATATCTTCCTGTATACTTTCAGTCATTTTCACACATAATATCTCAACAAAATATATTTTTTCAATATTGTTTAGGAACTAGTGTCAAGAATAAATTTGTGTACATGTATAGTTAAGATTCAATTTATTTCCAGATGTCTTAAAACTCATAATTGATTGAATCTACTTCTACATATCACACAGGTATTCAGGACTGACTGTACTTCAAACATCATATAGTATTCTAATTATGACATTAAATGTTATAAGTTTCTTCATAAATATAGTATTTAAATAACCCCAAATTACTATATCACACTTCATATTTTATTATCCTAAATCATATAATAATTAATTTAATTGGCCAGATGACTATGAAGAATTATTAGTACATGGCCGACACTGCCAGATGCTTTGGATATGATGCCACATATTAAAATTGATGTTAATGTCTGACACCCACAGTTAAAGCCTAGACAAAGAGTCCCTTAGTGAAGTTTTATTCTAATGTAGGAAACAGATGTTAATTGTAAAAGACACAAATAATGGTCAAGTTATACTTATAATAAGACTCAGTGTCAATTACAGAATAAGTATAAATTATGTCAAGAGAGTCAAAAAACTTATCAGAAATATCACAATCAAATTAAGATTTCATAGATGAGGAAGAAGTTTTGGAAAAGAGGGTCAGGAAAGTCATTCCACTGAAAGGGAAAAGCAACCATAAAGGCCTCTGGAGAGGATGAATAAGGATAGGTGACAGGGATTAAAGTCAGCATACCTGTAATCAAGAGCTGTCGGAAACTGTGGCATTGAGGAGGATGAAGAATATAGTAGGCATTCCAGTCAGGATGCATTGATCAAGTCGTTGAAGCAGGGTGATTATATGATGAGAATGGAGTGTTCCTACAGGATAAGGGAAAATATTTGTGGTTTACATGGAATTCACATGAAACTGAAATTATACAATGTCAGGATTTACAGGATTGCTTGGACCTATGTGAAAAGCCACAAAACATGGTTCCTATTGGTGACATTAGGTGCATTGGTACTAGTTTCTGCATGGACTCTGTTATTCTCTGAGGGCACAACTCATATATTGTGTAATGTACATAGAGCTGGGAATTGGTTTCTATACTGGCATATAACACAAAGCAAATGAAATATATAAGAACTTGTGTTATATTCATATTAGAACTCTCAATGTTGCTGGGCTATTGGTGGAGAGCCACAGAAAATGAGATATATCAATGTCAAGATAAGCAGGGTAGTGTGACCCTATGTGGAAAGCCATATAACTGGTATTTTATGTTGGCAAGAATGCCAATGTTTCTGAATTGATTCAAAAGTTTTGTCATTCCATACAATTTTTAATGCTGACCATAACTTTCTTCTAGTTTTACTCTTATTAAAGGTTACAAATTTATAAAACCGTAAACTCTTCCACATCTATGATCATACCATACATTTATTTCTTGCATTTCTATTCCTGTGCATACGTGTGTGTGCATGTGCCTGCACACCTCTCACTTTCCCAGGGCTGGGAATTGAATCCAGGGTCTCACACATGCTGGGCAAGCCTTCTACCACTGAGCTTCACATCCAGCCTGGGGTTGTGACTCAGCTAGATAGATAAAGCTCTTGCTTTGCACATGTGAGCCACTAGCTCAGTACCACATAAAAATAAATAACAAAATAAAGTTCTAAAAAATTTTTTTTGAAGTAGGGTCTACCTAAAATTCCCTGACCTTGAACTTGAACTTGCAATACTCCTTCCTCAGCCTCCTAATAACTGGGATTATAGATATGTGTCCCCATATATTGCCTGTGTCTATTTTTTTAATTTAAATTTGTTTGAATTAGTTAAATATGTCTAATTTTTAAACCATTTTTTTATTTTGAAAAATTAACATGTGAAATTATACGAAAATAAACTATATCCTCATTTATATTGATTTATATGGATAAGCACCCATACTTCGCTAAGAGCTCCCAGTAGTGAAAGTTGAGTTTTCTGCTTGTCTTGGTGGGTGGGTTTCTAGTAAGTGGCAGGCCTCTGGGCCAAGTAGCTTGATGGGAGACTCTGCACACCGATGTTGCAGCCAACCACAGACACTTATCACAGGGTTCCGGGCTTCTGAATTCAGACAATGCAACCTACTCTCAGCAGCCCACATAACTCTCCAAGGGAGGGCGCTCAGCTAGGTGTTTATATACCTCTTGGGTCAACCCCTTTGGTTCATATTTATGCTACTAAGGATTTGGAAAAAGTAGAGACGCTATTGGTCCAAATTTAGGAATTGCTCCTGCCACCAGCCCCCTGTGTGAGGGCAGAGCACTTGCACTTGTCCATTAGCAAGTCCACCAGACCAGGAGACCTCCAGAACTTGAGAGGAGGAGGTGGAGCTGCCACCGCCTCGCCTCTGCCAGGAAGCTGCGGAGCGCAAGAACTAATGGCGCCTCCAAAGCGCAGGAGACAAAGCCGCTGCTTCAGCTAGAGCTTTGAAGCCAGCTAGAGGTGTAGGAACCGCTGCAGTGCGGGAGCCAATGCTGCCGCCAGAGCATGGGAGCCCCTGGCCCTGCCGGACCACCGGAGTGGCTGGAGTGCAGGAGCCCTTGACTTAGCTAAAGCACAGGAGCCAAAGCCGCCCCCAAATCATGGGAGGAGGAGCCACTGCTTCCGCCGCCGACGCCACACCAGAGCATGAAATCATCGGGTTCACGGGAGCCTCTGGAGTGCAGGAGCCAACGTAGCTGCCGCCCAAGGAGAGTGGGAGCCGCTGGAGTACAGGAGCCAGTGACACTGCCACGAGAGCGCGAAATCTAAGGCTACAGGGGTGATGGCCTCCAGAACTCAGGAGCCACCAACACTGCCGATAGAGCCCCGGAGCTGCTGGAGTGTAGGAGCCAATGATGTTGCAGCTGGGATACAGGATCTGCTGCCACCAGAGTTGAGAGTCGCCATCTATGGGACCCAAGCCAAAGGAGGTAGGTGCTGGGAGCCCCACGGGGAGGGTGCAAGCGCCTTGGGTTTGAGGATAGCGGCTTCTGGAGAGGTACTCTTTGGCGACAGGAGTTGCCACATTAGAGGTGGGCTCACCTAGGATGGGCATCTTCATCTGCAATGCAGGAAGTGTGGCCTGTTAGTTTGGGGGTCTTGGACTGGAGGTAAGGGTACCTTTGGTGTCTTTAAGCTTTCTGCAGGGGCGGATGCAGCATGAGGATCCTTCAGAGGGGGACATTACCTTGAGGTGTCTGAGTGAAACCCCATTTTGTGGAGGTACAGGTATCAGTGAGGAGATCTTAAAGGAAAGATAAGATCCTGTGGATAGGTCTAGTGTGGGGGGTTGTTGATATGGAAAGGGGATGCCTAAGGTAGCCCAGCCTTCAACAAAGGGGAGAGGTTCAGTTGTGACCATAAAGACTTCCTTCCATACCCCAACATTCTTACTCCTGGGGGACAACTCTAGGAGCCAGGAGGCCCCTTACTGAGGGTTCCAGGTCAGAGTGTGTGGACTGCTTCTTTGGCATGTAGGTTCTCCTCACACCCTGCTTTCTATGACAGGAAGATAACAGGTTTCTGTTGTCCCACTGCCTTTTCACTCTCCCTTGGGCCAGACTGGAGCTTAGCCTGCCTCTGGATTCATAGGTAGCCACCTTCCAGGTCCCTGTAGAGGTTGGGAATGTTTATACTTGTGGAGACTAAAAAGAGACTTTGCATGTCTGGACTGTGAGTGTGGGTAAACAAATATGGTTGTGTGTGCATGAGGACATGTGCCTGGAGTATGCATATATGAGAATGAATGTGCATCTGTTTGGAGATGTCCAACTGTATACCTAGGTATTGTGTGTTTGCTTATCTGTGTGCATGAACTGTTTTTGTGAGTCTATATTTGTGTGATGCATAAGTTTATGGGAATGAGTAAGGCTATGATTGTGTGCTTTTGTGGTGTGTGTATATTACCCTTCCCTTGTTGCACCCCGTCACTCAGCCTGGCACCTTGTTGCAACTATGTTTGCATCTTGGGAGTTGGCAGCCCAAGAAAATGGGAATATGAAATAAAGGACACAGAATAGAGAAATGGAAAAAAAAGGCAGAGGGCAGAGTGTGGGGTAAAGGTGTGAACAGAAATGGCCAGAGCATGCAGGGAAATCAGGGGCATAGGAAGTGGCTCTTCCCAGCCCTGAGTGCTTCCATTTGGGCAGATGCTGCAGTCACTGCCCAGAGGCAGCATATGACATGGGGCCACAAGTGCCTGTTGTCAGAGAACTCTGGGAGCTGGGAGTGTGCACCTAGGGGCAAGTTGGTACCATCCTGGATCCTGAGTTCTTCATTGGTTTGCAAAGGTGGTAGCAGCATTCCTGGGAAGATGGGCCATGAAAAGAGGTGTGGCTTGGAGCAGGGACTGGAGAACCTAAGGACAGTGGCTACCTGAACACAACCAAGAGATGGTGGACCACATGATCTCAGGATATTGGAGCAGCACGGAGGACCAGTGTGCAAAGGCCACCGGGAGCTCAGTTGCCAGGTAAAGACTGCACTCACCATCTGACACTCTGTCAATCTAGTGGCAGTAGTGGATGACATGGTTCCTTGGTTTAGCTCCTTGCTAAAGGAGGAAAATATTTTTGTGTTAGTATAAAATGTTTTTGCTAGAGGCATTAAAAGAAGGAACTGTGGAGAGAACAAAAGAGGTTGTTCTCTCAGTTTGGGGCTGGGGTCTGGTAGAAGAGGAACTTCTGTAAAATCCTAAAATATAATTCTCTGAACTAAGCCTCATGATTATTGACCTTTAGAGGTTTTACTTTATGTCTTCTAGAATCAAGATCTTCTTAGAGGCCACACAAACACTATCTTTCTCAATTCCTTTTGCTAGATTAAATTTGAAAAATTTATTGAATGTATGTGGATTAATCTTAGACATATACTTTAACTGAAAGATTGACACATTATGTAAACTAACCCCCATTAGGAAATTTTTACTAATTTTCAGAAAGCATATGACATGTAGATAGTAACTTCCATCTATTAAATTGTTTGTGAATGTGTTTAACCACTCACTCACAGGGCACATGCTGATTAAGGATCTGCACTCTAGTATTGCTTCTCCCAGGAATTTATTGAACTTCTACTTATTGGGTTCCAAAATAACCAGAGTTTCTGGTAGGTGGTAAATAGCAATACAACAGAAGAAACATTTAACTAATGTAATCTTTTCATTGTATGTTTACTTACATGGGCAGGGAGCACAGGACCATACTTCCCACTCACATTCAAAGCTCTACAACTAGTGTACACAGAACTCTGAATCTTTAAAAAAAGTAAGTCCAGCTATTTCAGAAATTTATATTAATGAATAACATGGGATGCTAATTACATGTTGTCTGAATAGATGATCTACAATTTTTTTCTTCAAGGGAAACTAGAGATCTCTCACTAAAGAACCAATTTTTCTAGTCCCAAATTCAAAATATAACCAAATAATAGAAACTTTTCACTTATATAAAGAAGTATAGCGTTCATCAAGATAACAAGTGGATATTTTTACATATGGGATTTATAATGGCTTTTAAATTTGGAAGAAATATGAAACTAAGTAACATTTTTTTCTGGTAATTTATCCATTTCTTCCACAAATACTTATTTAATACCTATGATGTGCCAAGCTTCACGCCAAGTAGCAAAGATAATAATCATGAACATACTAATGTCTTGTCCTCAAAGAGACTAGATATAGTGAGAAAGCAAGCATGAAATATAGTTACAGAGCAGTGTAATTCTCATAAAGGATATTTAACCCAGTTTCTTGAGGAGAGGAGATAAGAAAGTCTCAGAAACCAAAAAAAGTATTTGAGGCAGGGGGTACAGTTAATGCAAAGTCTGGAGACAGAGTTCATGTATAATAAACACAACTAACAGCCTAAATTATATATGATAGATATTTGGATATGCTTGAAACTTCAAACACTATGTGATCTGTAAAGAGAGTTTTGTAAAATAGTTAAAAATAAAATTTGATTTTAAATATGCTGAATCCTCATTAAAGCCAGAAATGCCATATGCTACTAAAAACTCCATCAAAAAAGGAAACTAATAGAAAAAATACTTAGTTTAGAAAATTATTACTTTCTATGCCTTCTGCAAAGATGGCTGTAATTTGTTGGGAGAAATAATAAATATTTAGTACATAATTTTAAAAGTTATAACCAGGAATGTTGTCATATCTAGATTATACATCCTGCATTTTGATTAATTTATTTTATATTGCAACAGTTACAAATAATAGTTCAACATTGGAATGTGGGCAAACTTTCACAATGCCAGTGGCAGGGTGGAACCTAGGTATCTCTGTATTGCATGGGCACAAACAGCCCCAAATTCAGGATAATGGGACCATGGTACTGAAGTAGCATTGCTAGAGGTTTTTCATGAATTTTGAAATACAGTCCCAACCTAAAACTGCTACAGTCACTAAGTTATTAAGTTTGATTCTGACATCCCACTTTGTGCATGTTCCATGTAATGATTTTATGAAGAAATGCTAATATATTACACTACGGCATTTCCTTTAAAAATAGCATGCTTTCAGTGTTAAGATTTGGACTGAAGGGTTTCTAATGGGCTCACTCAATGCCTGTACCTAGGACAACAGAGTTTTTCAGTCCTTCAGGTCTAAGTTCTGGGACAGGCATGCAACTTGTACATATGTTGGTGCGCACAATGACACCAATGATGTAATTACATTTGAAATCTTAGCATTAAAATAATTGCAGAATTAAAATATCTATTATCCTAATATAAAAGGTTAATATTGCATAATCAAACTTAGACTATAAAAGTTAGTATTGGGGATAAATGTGTATTTTTAAACTTTTGGAAATATATAATATTGGCAGTTTCTCACAACTCACTCATTGTAGATATTTGCATGAATATTAGACCATTTTAAAGCAATAATGTGTTAACATAATACTCAATATGATTTATATTTATTTCCAAGTATTATTGCTAAGGAAGGAAGAAAGAAGAGATTAATCCCAGTTGTTAAAATTGGTTGTCTGTATAAATTGGCCCCTAAGGGGAATTTTCCAGATCGGTTTCCTTATTCCTTGACAAGATCCAGTCAAAATCACATTTGTCTCTGTCGTGTTACTTTAGCAGGGCAAGTTGAATGAAGGGAACAGGTGCCCATGCATATGAATCAGTGATCATGGCAAAGCACTTATTAGCTGTGGCAGGGCACAGGAAGGCATGAGGGATTAGCGGGAGCAGGAGCACCAGGTTATTTATGAAGGTAATAACAAGGCTCTTGGGGCTGTGTGCACTCAGGCCATAAAGTTTACCAGACAAGCACATCAGGATGTGTAGATAGATTGAGGGGGAGTGACAACATGAATAAATATGAAGCACAGATTCTCACCTGTAGAGTTATTAAAAGTCCACTGCAAGAAGATGAACCATTTTAATATATTAAACACTCCAGGCTGCTAAGGGAGAGTCACTGTCACCACCAATGTCATTGTTTGAGGAGCTTTTCTTGTCTCTGTTTTTAATTCTCTTTCTCCTTTTGGAAATTTGAATTTGTTTTCACTCCAGCCACATCTGAATCTCAGCTCTGTGCACAGGCTTAGAAAAGCAAAGAAGCACAGCCTTTCTGCATGAGCTCAGTTAGCCTCTAATTTCTGGGACTTGCTGATCAACTTGTAAGTCAACAGGGAGCCTGCAGTTAGATGAGCTTACTGTATTTTAAATATTAATTTGCTTGTCCATTTGTTCTGAGTCCTCTGTACCTAGCTTCACTGAGCTCAAAGCCTAGCCATAGAATTGTATTGGGGGTACTGAGCCTTGAATGGCTCTGTGGGAAAGGAAGACACTGAAGCAGAAATCCAGGCTTAACCAATATAATATGGAGGCAGAATGTGCAATTTTAAATTACCCTGATGTTATTAATTTGGGAACCACATAATCTGAGAAAAATAATTCTACATTTGCTAGAGTATAAAGAGCTCTAAATTGATATAGGCAACTCTCAATAATATTGCTTCAGGGTTAAACCTCTTCCTTCTAAGGAAAGGTCACTGCATGATTCAATATTTTAAATCCTACTACAACATAATGACATTTTATGGAGGGTTTGCAAATGCACACTAAGCTGCCATACTTAGAACAGTATTTTATTTTAGTATCTAAATCAGCCTTCTGCAGAGGCCTAACACTGATATTTTTTATAACTTGACTCCAAAATCTGTAAGAGGGAAATTTTTAAATTAAGGAAAGTCTCACAAGTATTCTACCTCAGAGTCATTAATCTTTCTCTCTACACTTGGCCACGTTCCTTAGGAAGAAAGCAGGGAGACGGCGTTTCTTTTCTTTTATTTTTTTTAGTTGTTGATGGACCTTTATTTTATATATTTGTATAAGGTGCCGAGAATTGAACCCAGGGCCTCACACATGCCAGGCAAGTACTTTGCCACTGAGCTACAACCCCAACCCTATAATGGTTTTTCTTAATATCATATTTTAGTATAAAAATGCTAATGATTCTGGCATAGCCACTTTTGGCTTGGTTTGGAGAACATCCTGACAGTCTTTGCTCATGCTCTCTGGGAACTTGCAGGGACAACACATACACACAATGTGTCTTATGCACCTTTGCCACCTATTTTATCCAAAGGATGGAGTGCTCATTTCTCAGGAATTTTTTTTTTTTTTTTTTTTTTGGTGGAGGGGGAAGGAGAGTCCCAGGTATTTTTTTTTTTAAAGGGAGAGGGAGAGAGAGAGAGAGAGAGAGAGAGAGAGAGAGAGAGAGAGAGAGAATTTTTTTAATATTTATTTTTTAGTTATGGGTGGACACAACATCTTTGTTTATATGTGGTGCTGGGGATCGAACCCGGGCCACACGCATGCCAGGCAAGCGCGCTACCGCTTGAGCCACATCCCCAGCCCATTTCTCAGGAATTTAACAACTTTTTCTGTGGACTTGATTCATAACCATCTAGTTTTTTCCAAAATTAGTTATCATCCTCACTACTTTGGAATAGTGCTTGTCATCCTGTGACTGCTCCTGTGGGCTCCATGAAGTGCTGCTTGTTCTCACCACTGCCAAGGTGACAGAAACCCATTATAGCTTGTATTCATGGTATTGAGAGCAGGTCTTGAAGCCTGATGAATGGAGGTGCTTCTGGCCAGAGGATTCCACTGCCCACCTTTTGCAGTCATCTGACCAGTCCATCTGTGCTTGAGGTCCTGCCCTGCTGGGATACCACTTTGGGAAGCCTTGCTGTTGAGAAAAGTTAGGATTCTGCTTCTGAACAAACCCATAACCTGCAGAAGTGCTCTTACTCACTGCCATGCGGTGGGTATCTTCGATGTCTCTCACTCCTTTGTAGGTGCAGCATGCCCCATTCTGTGGAGTAGCACCTCTACTATCATCATGGGTATGATGGGATCCCTCTGGTTAAACAACAGAAAACTGGTTTTATTTTCTTTTTCTGTACTGAGCCAACAGTAAACCTGGCTTCTTGTCTCAAGACTTCACATATGAGTACAGTGGAAATGGTCCTTTAAGGAAAGTGGGAGGCACAAAAAGATTTCAAGAAAAAACAAAACCATCCCCCAAACTTTTGTGTTTACTTGGGCTGAGACAGAACCCCTCTGTGGGCACTTGCCAGCAGAAATGCGAGCTGCCAGCACAGCCTGGTCTGCCCTGTGGTGGAATGTGCCTTGTGCCATGTGTGCATTTGGTGGCTCTGCTAGGAGGCAGCCTGTGCAAGCTACTTTGCCATCTCAGCAGATGGTGCCTGGGGCCGGAGTTTGCTCACATGTACTTCTTGAGGGCAGCATTCAGCCAGAGAGGTTCTTGTTCATGATTGGAAGTCTGCTGGGAACCTTGGGGAGCCTGCTTGGTGTTCACACTACTCCTGTGTTTCCATCATAAGCTCTGGGTGGAGACCACTGTGCAGGCAGAGGCCTGGAGGCTCAGCACAAGACCTGTCTTTGGTCTTCAGACTCTATAAGTCAACAGGAGGTGCCTGCCTCCCTGCAGGCCTCTCACACTGCAGTCCTTGGGGCACAAGCTCAGGAAGGGGCCTGGACTTCTCAGCCTGACTTCCTATCCTGGCTCACAGGTGGGGCTGCACCACTGAGGATGGTCCCTCTCCAGAAAGCTTGCCTTCAGAGGCCAATACCTACTCTGCCTGCACCCTGCCAGTCTGGAGGCAAACCCTTCTGCCTCCACACCCACACTGTTTTGTCCTGCACAAACTGAAACTTGTTTTTTTTTAATATTTATTTTTAGTTGTAATTGGATACAGTACCTTTATTTATTTATTTTTATGTGGTGCTGAGGATCAAACCCAGGGCCTTACATGTGCTAAGCAAGCTCTGTACCACTGAGCCACAATCCCAGCCCCTGAAACTTAGCTTTTTATCTCTCTTCTTTCTCTCCTTCTCCCCCTCTTCCTCTTTTTTTTAAAGATTAGACCCAGGAGGTGAAAAATTGATACATAAAAATTTATCAACTTAAGGGAAATACTAACATGAAGGGTAGAAGCAGAATGGGATTTTTGTGGGGGTAGAAGCAGAATGGGATGTTTGTTTCTGCTAACATTCCTTTCAGAGGTCTTGAACTGTGTAAAGAAGTGAGATAATGGGGTTTAGTGCCATTATGAGTGCTTTGCCCCTGCTAGGTGAAGGGGACAGCAGCCAAGACCATGGAGAGACATGCTCCCAAGGCATTGCCAGTGGCAGTTGTGGGAAGAAGGTGTTTCCTGGAATGTAGGTTGGAGTAGTGACCTGCTCATGTGTGACTCAGGGAGGTACTACTGTGTTCTTACATAGAGAGGCCATTCCCTGACTCCATGACACAGCTGTGGCTGATGGTGCTAATACTCTTGGAGGCTTTCCAAGAGCCTAATTTGAGTCCTTTGTGATAACTGCGGTTTGTGGTCCAAATTATCTAACTCCACACAAGAGCAACAGTCATGACCTTGAGGTTTGCTCTTTGGGACTAGAGGTGCTGATCCAGCAGGGTATCAGACACCCATGCAATTGAGCTCTGGTCCAGGGTCCAGGAACAGGCCAACCAGCTTTCTTCCTTTTCTGAACTGAGCTTTGCTTTCTCATCTGCAATGTATGAGAATCAGTGTGCTAATGCACAAGCTTAGCACAACAGAAGGCCCCAGACCATCCATTCCTGCTGAGTGCCCACCCTGTGCATGCCCCTCCAAACCCAACACCAGACACCCTGACCCTGTGGCTCAATTCTGGAGAGCATTTGGTGGTGTGTTTCAGTGCATAAAGAGTTGGCATGATGCATCACTCTGTTCAAAAGAAGAAGAAAAAAATACACCAAGTTTAAAATAAAACTTGGATCTCATCCCCAAACTGAGAATGTTTACATGGAGCATATTGATCACATGAGAAACAAATGTTCATTTTGGTCTGAGCAGCCCATTTATCTAAGGCATTGTAGAAAAGAATGAGCACCTGAAGTATCAACCACAATTTCCTATTTGAATGGGGAATAAACCAGGCTTGCCTTTTCACATTAGGAAGCCCTGTGATGTGCTCACCAGGAGCCAGTGCCTGCTGATGGTGTGCATGGGTCCCCAGCACTGCTCTTCCACCCTCCTGGGGGCTGTCACAATATAGTCCATCTTCTTTCAGCATGGTGTCACCATCCTGGATCAGCAGCAGCTCAGTCTCTATAGCTGTTAACTGAGAATAATGCACCTTTCAATCAATCCTCTAATGGGCAAGCCTCAAAGAACAAAGATGTAGGACTATAACTATTAACTCCCTGCAAAACACTGAGGTTAGGAGCATATTTACAAAGAGAAATGAAAATGAACAAAATTGTCCAAACACACACCAAAAATAGCCAAGAGCAATGTGGGTGTGGTCAGCCCTGAGCCTGGCTGTGGGGATGCAGGTGTGGTCAGCATGGATCCTGGCCATGGGGTTGAGGGATTGCTGAGGGACAGAGCCAGCTATGCTTCTAGGGCATGGGAAGCTCACTGCTGGGCAGGTTTTAATCATCTTCTGAACAGGCAGCATGTCATCAAAGGCAGGACCACCTCATCGTAAGGCACAGGTAGAAATCATTTGGTGTTGATGAAGGATATAAGTGATTGATATTTTTTTCTATTTTTTTTCTTTCTAAATGCTTTTTAAAAAAATTAGTTGTAATTTCACACAATACTTATATATATATTTTTTTAATTTTTATGTGAACCCAGCGACTCGCACACACTAGGTGAGTGCTGTAGTGTTGTGCCACAACCTCAGCCCCTCTAAATGCTTTTTATTGTGTCTCTCTTAAAGTTTTCTTTGGACCAACTTCACAAGAAGTTATATTTTTATGGTTATCTTTTGAATTCTAACATCTACCAATTTGCTACAATAAAACATAAAAATATATAATGTCTTTTGAGTATATATTGTGCATGCATGGGTGGAGAAAAAGCAGAGAGTGCCTCAGTTACACTGAAACCCATAGCCCAATGTGAAGTGTGCCTGAGGTCCTATCTCATCACCTGAGGTCTCATCTCATCACCCTGGGAAGCTCCATGGAGCACCAGAACACATGTGGATGTTAGACCATCATGGCAGCAGGGAAGAGATCCCCACAATGGCCACACAGTTCATCTGCTGCCTGGACTGAGCTTCAGCCTGAAGGGTGGGAGCTGTACAGTCCTGATGTGGGAATCTGATGGGGGTCAAGGGGGACGGAGGCTACTGTATCCTGCTGGTCCAGCCCTGAGCTGTGTGTCCTGTCCAGGGCAGCATGGAGCACCCCAAAGACACAGACCCTTGTAGAAGTGTTACAGAGTGCCCAAGGGGCTGTGCAGGTATAGCTGCCCAGAAGGAAGCAAGAACTTCACCCCCACTCCAAGGTCCTGGGTTCTGGAGGCTGCAGCTCAACACAGCTAACCTTCACTTTCTCATGGGTTAACCCCACAGGGCATATTTTTAGACAAAAGAAATCACCCTGCAGAGAGGAAAGCATGACAGGAAGCCAATGCATGGTTCACCCTTTCTCAAGGGTCCATCAGTATCCAGAGCTGTGGCATCATGAGCAGTGTGTGACCCTGATGCTCTCTCCCATAATCACTCTTAGGAAACTCACTGATATTCAGAGCCTCAGATACCTTCTGAGAAGGACTCATACTTGTGTCTGAAGCCTGACATCCTGCATCCTGCATCCCATCTATGCAGCACGGACCCAGTGTTCCCCTCAGCAGTGTTAGCAATGTCTAGGGCAGGCCAGCTCTGCCTGACTCCAGGCCTTCCCTCTGACATTGATTTCTCTTCCATAGTCCCATCTTAGTGATGATATTCCCTTACCCTGAGTGCCAGGGGCAATAGTTAGGAAACAGTGAAGTTAAATGTTTTCAAGGTATGGAGAGGGACAGAGGAAGGTCTGAGGCTTCAGAGCTAGTGCACACCAAACATCCATGAGCATGGTAATGTTCCTGTAAACTCCAGTAGGGCATCATATGCTGTACAGTGCTGCTGGGGGCATGACCATCATCAGGAAGGGACAGAGACATGGAGAGCAAAACACCATCACCATCAGCTCCTGCTGAAGCAAGGGTCAAGGCCGGGAATGGTAGGAAAACTGGAGCACACACTCAGCCCGGCAACACAACTCTGAAAAAGAGTGGAAGATGTCACCATGGGGCTCCCAGGGAAGGGGCTCTTGAGTGCTAACCTTGGCATCTCATGTTCTCCTGATTTAATTAATGCTTTTGGAGCATAATGGAAAATGTGGGAGCTATGGAAGGTAGTGATGTTGGAGGGGATTTTCTGAGAAGGTGTGGTTCAGTGGTAGAGAAGGTCTGGCACTAGGAGTTCCTGGAGAGGAGACCACAGGCCCTACAGGTGCCTAGGCCAGCACTGAACTGCTCTGTGGTTCACAGCACAGCACAGGAGAAACCTCCCTGGCATCATGGCCCTAAACCCCCAAGTCCATCCACATGTCAGGCACCATGATGTGCTCACGAGGACACACAAGCACCGTTTCACAAGGGTTCACATGGTTACCCTGACAAGTGCCACAGCGGGGGGGTGGCATGCCTTATATGCATTCCTCCCAGAAACACACCCAAAGACAACAGATACATATGCACCATCACACACCCTGTCATGTGCCTGAGTCCACTTGGAGAGCTTTCAGTTTTCCCTTTGACTAAAAAATAACAATTGGCCTGAAGCATATTTATGATACACCACAAGCTGGAAGGGCTTGGATGCAGTCTGCAGAGCCTGGAATCTAGGCTCTGGAGGACCTGCATGTCCTGCCCTGACATCTTGCATGTTCTGAAAGCTAACTCCACACTACAGGCTGCACACATGGCCTCTAAGCCCATGCGCTCCTGGGCACAGCAGATACACTGCTCCCACATTAGAGAAGCATGTCTCAGAGCATATTCAATTAAATTACTAAGTGCATATCTTTAGTTACAAATTCTATTTGATTTCAAAATTCTTCCCTTATACTTCTCAGCACAGCCTACATGTCCCAGCAGCCCTCTGTCAATTAGAGATACTCAAAGGCTTACACTGGTCTGTTGGTGGGGGTTCTCCAGAAGTAAGCAGCAGCACACCATTTCCTTCCTGGCACTGAGGTCTGGTTTTCTTCCCTGGTTTCCTGGGGTTAGACCACAAGGAGAGAAGGATACAAACAGCTGTGCTCACCGGCCCTGAACATGCCAGCCCATCTGCTGCCTGGACATTAACCTAGATGAGCACTTACCACAATTCCAAGATACATTTTCTTCAATGATATGATGGAAAAAATAACAACATTACAAAAAATAAATAAGTGTGTGTGTGTGTGTGTGTGTGTGTGTGTGTGTGTGTGTATATATATATATATATATATATATATATATATATATATATATATCACTTCTGAGCCCAAACTACCATATTACTAGTCTATATAACACATTTGTGTTGCTTGTTGCTTGTGTTATTAAGTGTGACATCTTCCAAAGAAAATGGTTCTGTGACTAGAAAACAATGTAAAGTTTAAAAATAAAATTTCTAGTTCTTTAGATGAAGGGATATTCTGTTGATTCACATTTTTCAGTTGCCATGACAAAACACCTGAGAGAAACAAGTTAAAAGGACAAAAGGTTTACTTTGTTTTTTGTCTGTGGTCATGTGACTTTATTGTGTCTGGGTCCTTGATAAGGCAGAACATCAGGGTGCAAAGCACTAACATCCAAGTGGCCAGGGGACATTGAGAGAATTTACTTATATCACAAAGTTCCCCAAAATCATTAGCATGTGAACCCATCACTGTATGAATCCTGACAGGTCAGAGCCCTCACAAGACTGTCACATCCCATAGGCCAACATCTGCCTTAGGGCCAGACTTGACACTAATGTATGACTGTCAGGATACTAACTGTTTTAGTATCTTTGATTTAGCTTTGTTGAGCTTCTCAAATTAAAGAAAATTAACCTTAATAATTTCTCACAGTACATGGGATTTACCCAAATGGTTTTAGTAAAACTAGGATTGAATAAGTAAGGATTGATATGGAGTGTGTGATCATGGCCAGCCAACTGCTGCCCGTGGAGTGTTGAGATATATTTATTAAGGAGTGGCAGAAAATCCTAGGCTGGGAAGGTGGGGTGGCAGCAGAAGCAGGCTCCTCCTCACCTGTCCGTGTTCTGGCCCATGGCCTCATTCCCTGTATGGGGCTCAGCCATGGTCCGACATGGGTAGGAGGCCCAAGCGGGGGTCAGGCCTCAGTCTGGCTCCATATATTCTGTCCATTTCCGCATGGGATCAGAAGAAGGCTCTTCCTTTGTTTATTCTAGTGTTCCTTGTTTTTAAAGAACTAGGAAGTAAGAAAAGAGATGGATATGCATACAATCCAATGGTTGGGGTTCCTGATCCCCAGTGGGGCAGAATCCCAAAGTATTGTCAGCCCAATCCCACTGGGAATATCCCAATTGCTATAAAATCTTCTTGCATTTGTTGTTCCCAGAGCATCAAGGCTTTCTGGGAAGCCGTGGAGTGAAGGGTTCAGGAGTTCTCAGTGTCTCTCCAATCTGAACCCCAGAGCTAAAGTAGCACTAGCACTCATCTCACTTCCACTGGGGATGGGGAAGGAGCTGGATTATCCCTGGCACACCATCCTCTGTCTATTTCCCCCTGGGGCTTAGCAAGCCGTTCCATGCCCTGGTATGATATCCTAGGGAGCTGAGCACTCCAGCACAGGGGCCTTCAGCCTTGGGTCCACACTGTAGCAAGTGACCCAGGTCTACACACCCAAGGGTTTCATCTTCAACCGGATCAGGATTCAGTATGACTGCAACAAGGTTGGTGCTGGCGAGAGAGTGAGGGAAGGCACCCTGGAGGCCACCTGGTGCCCATACCACCCTTTCCTGGGTCATGAACCTCCTCAAAGCCTCCACTGGAGACCCCTCTGGATCTCTGTGCAGCAGACCCAGAGAGCGTATTGACATCCCTCCTACAGCTTCAGAACGTCCAGTGCAAGGAATAAAGCACTTCTGCTGGGAAAATATCACGTATTCATCTCTGGGTAGAAGTAACCTCACCTTGCAATTTCTGTTCTTAGTGTTCAGAAAAGGAAATAATTGTTTGCACAAATGTTAAGCTTGCATTTCTTTCTTTCTTTTTTCATAAACTAAAGAATTTACATAATTTAAATATACATGTGCACATACATAGCTCCACATACAGAGAACAATTCTAATAGTATAAGTAGGAGAGAAATATTTTAAGAGAAATATTTCTAAATGTGAGCTAGTGAGCACATAAGAAGAAGAACAATTACTTTCCAAATGACCCTTTAAACAGTGAATGTGAAAATTAGTTGCAAGACAGAATTCTCCATTACAGTAGCCACTCCACACACTCTGATTGCTCTTGTTTATTCACAAGGCAGCACGTGTTATCTCTATCAACATTTAAGAATTATTTACAATATTCTGTTGCTTGCTACCTTAATAACATATTCCTTGCAGTTAAATTCAGAATGGTTGGTAGTTTTTACAATGTTTTTCCCAATGTCTATAGATTTTCTTATAATTTCCAGTCTTAGCAATAAATTGCAGAGTGGAGAGTTGTGAACCCCTGGGAATCCTGCCCTCAGCACTGCATCATTCCCCTATTATCCCCACAGGTGGAAGTTGTTGGTCCTTTTCATAGCTCAGATCCATGATACCAGGACACAAACACTCAGAATCACACTTTGGAGTGTACATTCTAGAATGTTCAAGACATTCCTTACTGCTTGTTCATGACACAGTTTGATTTTCCAAGTGCTATGCTAACTCCTAAAGAGAAAAAGAAGAGCCAGGGATAATTTTGCAGAGGAGGTTCTCAGGTTCACTGGCAGTGGACACTTACTTGCACATCATCTGGTGGGAAGGCTTCTCAGCAAAGCACCACGAACCTGGGGAGCAATGCCATAGGAAGGGATGTAAACTGAGCTGGGCTTTCCAAGTGGCAGGCCCATGGTGGGTAGGATGCACAGTGACCAGTGCTGAGGATGCTGTGGTAAGATGCCTGCTCCATCTCTGTCCTGGGCTTTCTCCCTGTGGAGAGTGGGTCAGGATCCTTCCCTGGCAAGGGAAGACCTCAGGACGGTGAAGACATGCTCCCCTCAACCCACACAGGAATGCCACATCACATGCAGATGGATTTCACTCAGGTTTGCCCCAGGAGGCCAGGGCAGGAAGCAGGGTAGGACAGCAGGAGTGAAGACCACACTGCTAAGCATGCCTCCAGGTGGCCTGGGCCATGTCCCCTGCTCCTTCAATGGCCAGATGTCATGTGTGACCATTTGTCTTGACACTGGCTAAATGCACCACTGTGTCTGTCTTATTTCACAGGGCAGGTTTCGGTTTCCTATTCTGCAAGCTTCACTTTGAAGTCTGCAAAATATAATTTCATTGTGCTGTGCACTACCATAACAAAGTACTTGGGTTGTGAAAAAAATACAATGTACCTGGTCTGGTATTTACTAGGAAAATCTATTATCTAAAGCATATTTCTTTCTCAAATAGCTGTGTTTTGCTGGAAAGAAACAGACATTCTAGACTGGATTCAGTGAAGCAAACAACAGAATAAAAGCAGAGTAGGAAAACTTTATTGAATTTAAAACAACAAAATCTTTCTCAAAGGCATTAACCATAATCCATCTGGGCTCCAGGTAAAATCATAGCTATTGATACCGAGAAGACAGAGAATCTACACACACACATACACAAACACACACACACACACACACACACACACACACATACACCTGCTCCAATTATTGGCTGCCTTTGTATTTAGAAGCAGAAAGTATCAAATCATTTGTTCATATTGATAGTCAGGGAAAGTATAATGCAGAGACATAAAGGTTACCATCATTCCACAAAGCCAAAGAGAAGTGGGTCAGCTGTTCACCAGGCACCCGGTCAGACATGTGGGGGGTGCCCTGGATGGGGATTTGCCTGTCCCATTATAGAAACCAGAAGGGTCACCGCTCAGGTCTTGTCTGTGGGGAAGAAACCTCCTTTTTCAACAGATGGGCATCATCAGCCCCAAGAATGTGCTGGCTTCACCACAAGGCACAGTTGAAACTATTTAAGTAACAGCCATCGCCTTTACAGTGCTTATGGGGTTTTCATAACAGAAATGCTGCCGCTTTCTCTCACAGGATGTTTGACTGTGTAACTGTAGCCCACAACCTGCCATGACCTATCAGGGTATCTTGGATGCCAGCACACTCATGGACAGTGCCCCTGCTTCATGCCCATGCCACAGAAGGTGGCGGCACCATCATCTAAATCTTGGATTGCAGCATGTACTTTTTAAGTTCAGAGAGGCCACCAAGAGCCTTGTATGATTTTGCTTTGATAAAACAATAAAAGCTCTTCTAAAAGCCTGGCTGTGCAGGAGTCACCAGTTATGGTGTGTTATGAAGGTAATATTTATTCAAAGTCAAAACAATTAAAATTGTTTTGGGGGTGGGTGTGAAGCTCACACCTGCCCGGGTACAGAATTGGTCCAGACTTGCTCTAGCTCATGTCAGGTGCTCAGTCCCCCGAGGACCTGTTCCTGTGACTAGGACTCTCAGTTCATGGGTCAGCCCGCATGCACGTCCTTCCCATGAGCACAAGGAACATATTAGGCTGTGTTTCCCCTTGTCTTCTCATGCCCTGTCCCACTCATTTGGGCCCATTGTGGGTTCTGCCATTTAATCACCACAGTTATGGCACAAATGCCCATGAGCGCTTGCTCCTTCAGAGTGCACTGACCATGATCTCCCCCTGAGGGCTGGCCAAGCTCCTGTGCCTTACTGGCAATGCCTTCTCCTGGGTTGGTTTTCTCTTCCCCAGCCATAGTGGATGGGTAGGATCAGAGGCCCTGAGTCATGATTAGTGGCCTTATGAGGAGACCAGCACTCTCTGCCTGCATCTCCAGGAAGGCTTTTAGAAGACATGCCAAGAAGAGAGACTATGACCAGGCAACCAGGCCTTGGCCTCCAGAACTGAGAAGCCAAGTCTGTGTAGCCATGCTGTGATGTTTTCTTCATCAGCCCAACTGAAGGGAGCACACTCAGTTGCCTAAAATCTTGATTCCAGACCATGTTGCATCTCAGAAACCCTAATTTTAAACAATCTGTTGCATCCTCTCCTGCCCTTGCACACTTGCCTCACTCTCCCTTCACCTGCAAAGCCCAGCTTGAGCCCAGGGATCACACACAGGCCTGGAGCATACTCCTGCCCCATGCAGACTCAGGGAGGCAGAGACTGAGTCCTGTTCTCCATAACAGATCGCAGAACGGGAACTCATTGAAGCATCTGAATAGACAAGATCCCAGGATCCTATTAGGAACCCCAGAAAGAGAAACAGCCCTTGTCACAACCTCAGGCCACATGGCCAGTCAAGAGGACATCCCACATCCCTTTCTCCTTCCCATGGTTTCCTCTGAGTCACTGAGCTCTTCTCTGCTGCACTCTACTGTCTCTGGTCTCTGGGAAAGGGGACCACATTCCCCTGATTCTCCTCCCTCTGGGGCTCACTGGATCATACATTGTATCCTCCCTGCAAGTGGCTTCCACAGCCATTCATGTGAGGGTAGTTGAGGGCATCAACACCTCTCAGCTGCCAGAGGGGATACATCCAAGTTCTTTCCTTCTTGTATGGTCACCTTGAAATGTGGGCTGCTGTCTATCAGCCTGGGTCCACAAGTGGCCTTAATGGCAGTTAGTAGTAATGCAGAAAACTGAAATGGCTTTTCATATGTGGAAACTGAGTCAAAAGAGTCATTATGTTTATTTGTCTTTCAGTAACCCAGCGAGTTAGCATTTCCACTCTACATCACTCCTTCTCCTCAGTTAATGCATATCTAGCATCTTAGAGAATTAAACAGCAAACTGGTTTCTCTTCACTAGTTGAGAAGCAGCAGAAAGTCTTTATAGATTACTTTTCAGCAGTGAATGATATTTTTTCATATACATATCTATGTACTTTTTAGACCAATCTATTAACTACAGGGGAAAAAAGAAATAACTAAGGTACTTCAATGACTAATGCTATTATAAAATGACAAAATATATAGAAAACTTTCAGACATGAGTAAAACGACAACAAGTCGTAGTTGTAGTTTCCAATCACTGTCTTAAGTATTATTTTAGGTAGTACAAAGTGTTACCTCAATTCTTACTTTAGAATTTCTCATGAGTATCTGAGAAGTCCAAATTAACTAGTTTCACAAATATATACTAAGAACCCCCATTCCTTTCATTTCCCAAGGTATAGGAGCTTTGAAGTGGATTTCAGTGCAAAAAAGTTTCCTATAATTTTTATTTGCTTGTAATTGTCATTCTTTTCAGTTTCATCTACTTTTTCTAGAATAACAAGGAATATTGATTAGCCATAAGAATTAAGATAATCAAATATATCACACAGTAAATTAATACTTTAAAACAGCATTGTATAAATAGTATCTCAATCTAAAGAACATTCAACAAACAAGCAAAGCCATAGGATTAAGTTGCATTTAAAATATAACATTTTATAGGTCCTATTTGCAGCCATTTTCCCCAAATATTTTATTTTATTTTTTTTCTTTCTTTATGAACATTTATAAACCATTACACATTTAAGAACACTTACATTAGGAATGTGAATAGTAAGTCTTCCTTGCCATTTCTCTCAATGAAAACATATTTTGAAATACAGAAGATTTTCTTGCTTACACCAACAAGAGGAAACTGGAATTCAAAAAGGTCTAATGCTCAAGGAACAGCATCTTTCAAAAAAAATAATTGTGGACGGCCTTTTGAAATGCCCATCAGTTTTGCCATTGCTAACAACAAGTGTGGCTTTTATAATACTCCAGAACTAGGAGAAAAGTCAAACTTTCGTTACTCTCCATTTGTGCCTTAAAAAATACAGGACTTAAACACAGAGCAGAGGGGTGAGTACTGGGGTGTCTCATAGGGGACGTCTCATTGGCAGGATCGAGGTGCCCACCGTTTCAGATACTTGACTTCTTCATGCCCACGAGGTCTTAATCCTGGGGTTCTTCTGAAAAGACTCAAAAACCTGAAGTAAATCAAATCACACACACATATACACACAAGTACACAATATTTACATTTTAAATTCTTATTTTGTGAGATGGCTTGAGAAAAACTGGCATACGGGTTTCCTGAGGGATTAGGCATTTCTCCTTATTTCTTGGTTTATTGCTTCCCTGTCGGGCTTCCAGCTTAATAAACACGTAGCAAGCTCTAATCACCAGTGAAGAAAAATGAAGATACCTGACAAAACACAACACACGGGAGACACTTGTTCAAATATTTTCTCCAAAAAAAAAAAAAAAAAAAACACGACTGTCCATTTCACTTATTTTGATTTGGGGTTCCATTCAAAATATATATCTATAAAAAAATTCTTAGCAACTAAATGAAGACTGGGTTCCATTAAAAAAAAAAAAAGCAAAGAAGCCTGCAGTGTATGTCTTCACTGAATTATTTTTTACATGGATTCAAGGTTTAATTCTACTTGTATACACAGCATCTTTATTTTCATCTACCGCATTTAGAGATCACATGGTATGCACATGTAGGCTTTAAGGTCTGAGTAGAGTATGTCTATCTCATAACATGATCTTGAAAACTCATAAGTCACAGCCCATTTAGTTCATGATTATGAGGATGCATGCAATCATCTTCAAAGCCGTTGCCATCCACACTCAAACAATTCACCTGGCATCTTGTAGAGACCGTCACCTTCCCCCCTTGGCATCTGTCTTCAGGTGAATCAAGTGGCAACCCAGAGGCCAGCGCTCAGCACCAAATGGTCAGTGTCGCCCCCCATCATCTCGCTGGGATCCCGTCACCAACACCTACTCAACCCCTAAGTTGGCACCCACAAGAGCCTTCCCTGCACCCCGCCTCAGCCACAGAATATCACAGTGAAGCGCTTAGAAATGCAAGACATGTTGTGGAGCACGATGCCCAGGAGGAAGACCAAGACACAGGCCACCAAGATGACAGTGCACACGCCCGACCAGGTGGAGCTTTTCACCACGCCCCGCCTGTCCGGCTCCTCGGCCACCGCCTCCTGCGGAGCCCCGCCTTGCAGCGGCTGCTGTTCCACAGGGATGGTCACCACGGTGACGGACTTCTGCTGGCTCCCGGGGAGCAGGCGGCAGCCCATGTCTCCTGGCAGCAGTGTGCCCTCCTTGGAGATGGGCAAGGGCAGCATGTAGCACCCATTGCTAGGAAGTTTGATGAAGACCGGAGTGTGCTCGGAGGTGTGCGGAATGGCGATGACGGCCAGGACCTCGGGGTCATAGGGCAGCTGCGACACGGAGAAGCCAGGGGGCAGCTTGGTGATGCCGAGGCACCAGGGGGACCTCACGTCCTTCTGGCTCGTCCTCATCTGCTGCAGGCACACCGAACAGCAGGTGTGTTTGCAATTCAGCAGCTTAGGCCTCCAGCCGGGGGCTGTAGTAGTTGAAGCAGATCTGACATTCCAGCAGCGAATCCTGGGACAGCGTCTCCATGGTGGACCGCGAGCAGCAGGGGCAGCGCCAAGACCCAGGGCAAGGAGCCGGTACTCGGAGGCCTCCACTCTGCCTTTTCAGTGCCGCCGAGGGAGCTCACAGGCATCTAGCATTCGTGGGCGTGTTCATTTCTTTCTCCGCAGCCCGGCTCAGCCAGACGCGCGCCGCGGGCCGGCAGCCGCCCGCTCCTCCCGCGGCGGGCTGCGGGGCGGCGCGGGCAGCGCGGCGGCGGCGCCTGCAGCCCAGCTCTCCGCCGGGCCCTTCGGGCGGCGCCCCACCTGCCCGGCCGCCCTCCGCATCCCCGGTCGGACACCGCCGCCAGCCAAATATTTTAATTATGTACAGTGAGTGATTTTTTTTTACCCATTAACATTTGTCTGCCAAAACTAATCTCAAAAAAGATAGCAAGCTATATTTTCTAAAAATTAGTTTCAATTGGTAAATTTCCTAACTCTGTTATTAGCCTTCAATTATTTAGATGATTAGATGATTAATTTCAAAAGCATGCTCCTAGCTTCCTAGTAAACTATTGAAGTTCTAGACAAAAATGAGAAAGGACCTCTCTTAGGAAAATAAATAAGTGTTGGATATAACTATGTAAAAATGCAGGGAAAAGGCCTAAAAATCCATGTTTTCAAAATATATTTCATGACAATATTTTGCTGCTAGCAAGCAAATGAATTTGCTCAAAAGTAGACAGCAAACAAAATAAATTTAAAACCAAATAGATTGAATTCTTTTTTCCTCTTTTGAACTCCCACTCACTAAACATGTTATTACTGTATTATCAATTTTAATTATTTTCCATTGATTGGGCACTTGACATATTAAGAACCTTATTGGATATAGTGAGAACTCATTCATACACAGTACCCTAAAATAAATTAGGTTGAGGGGCAGTAACCTAGTAAGAACAGCCTCTGTTTAATTCCTGGAGGTATCTCAGGAATTAAAGAAAACTTTAGAGAAGCTAAGAAGAAAATTTAGAAAGTGACCAGAGAGGTTGTGTTAGGTCACTATTTCTCAAACATTAGCAGACATCTGGATCACCTGTAGGATTTTTGTAACAGTGTAGAGTTTGGAGTTCTACCACCAGAATTTTTTATCAAGCCTGGGGGAGATTCAAGAATTTTCTGTTATAATGAGTTCCTACTAGATACTGTGGTCTGGGGACCACTCTGGAGAACTCCGGTGTTTGGGAGATGGCTTTCTCGCTTTCTGGCCATTTTTACATTGTCCTCAAAGTATTCCTCTTCTCCATCAAAGTCATAATTGAACCTGTCTCCACATGGATTCTTCCTTGTGGCTCATCTCTCAGGCAAGGAAGAGCCCTTCTTCAGGCCCTTGGAGGCTTTACAGCAGCAAAGAATTTGCCACTCAGCTTGCAGCTTGTATGTTTATGTTACTTATGTAATTTCTTTTCCTGAGGAGAGAAATGATTCTTAAAGAGATGTATTTTATTGCTTAACAGTAAGTCAGCTGTTTAAAACTAAATTAACTAATTTCCAGAATGTCAAGTTAAAAGAGTAGCACTGAAGCCTGAAACAGCTGCAGAGGCAATTGCAGAAGTCTGCGCTCAATCAGTGGAAATCTGAAGCAGCCAAAGCAGCTTTATCTTTAAACACTTAAGTTCTTTCTTCTTTCAAATAACTCATATTCGTTCAACTGTATTGTGATACTCTAAAAAAAATGCCAACATTGTCATTTCTGTATGCATTTTTTAAACCAGTTCTTCTGAAGAGATGAAATTAAATTTTCAGTCTCTAATGACATAAACTAGCCCTCCTAATATCTTGCTGTATATAACACATGCTCCCATTCTCCAAGACCTTAAGGGAATCCAGAAAGATGCTAAAGAGGATGGAGAGGCTGCCTTTCTGTACACTGTACACTTTTCTGACTCTTAAATTGAAGGGACTTTATGATTTTGGCTTCCCCTCTGCAGGTTCCCTGTTCACTGGCCCTGATGTAGCTTTCCAACTGGAGTGACCATATTAAAATATCTGTATTAGTTTTCTCCTGCTGCTATAATAAATTACCACCAATTTGACATCTGAAATGAATTTATTACTTCACAGTTTTGTGATTTTGTAAAACTTCACCAGGCTAAAATCCAACTTGCTATAAGGGTGTGTTTTCCTGTTTGGAGGTTCTAGGGGAGGATTCATTTCTTTGCTCATTTGCGTTACTGGTAGGATTTAGTCCTTTGTGGCTGTGAGCAAAACGTTGTTCCCAGCTATATACGTTCTTTGAGCTTGGTCCTTGTCCTCCATCTTCAAACCAGCAAACAGTTGACCATACTGTGCTTGAAATGTTTTCCCCTTTCCATCTTGTCATATCCCTCTGATCTTCATAGGAACAATTCTCTGCTTTTAAGGACTCATGTAACTAGACTCGGTCCAAGTTAATCTAGGATACTCTTTACATCTCAAGATCCATATTCTGAATCATATCTGCAAAATTTCTTTTCCATGTAGCATAATGTATTCATGGAATATATGTCTAGGAATTAGACATTTTGGGGCTTATTATTCTTCTTATCACACTCTTTAAATAAGGCCATCTCTAAAAATAATTATGGCATATTTATTAGTCAGCTTTTTATCACTGTGACAAAATACCTGGGAAAATCAACATAAAGGATGAAAGGTTTATTTTAAAAAGATCCTGGGGCAGGGAGCAATTCCAAAGATCTGGTCTCTCAACTAGTTTCCATCTCCTACAGTTTCTACCACCTCCCAACAATCCATTCAGTTATGATTCCATCAATGGAGATGATGAAGTTAGACTCTTGTTATCCAATAACTTCCCAAATGTCTCATCTCTGAACATTTCTGCACTGGGGACCAAGATTTTGTTACATGAGCCTTTGGGGGATATTCCAGATCCAAACTATAATAGCATCACGACAGGAATAAACCAAGGCACATCATCACCTGTATGCAAACTTAAAGTTAAGAGTCTAAAATAAGATGATGATGATGATGATGATGATGATGTGTGTATGTGTGTGTGTGTGTGTGTGTGTGTGTGTGTGTGTGTATTTGTATGCTGGAGTAAACCAGTTAGCTCTATCATCAATTGGTTGAGTTAAAATAAATATTTTAATAGTTACATCTATTGACAAGGAAGTTGTGATGAAGTGCCAGAGATGAATCACACAACTGTGCCTTCAAGAAGTTTCCAGCTAGTTTTCAATAGATGCATTTATGAATGTCCAACTGCCCTCTAAATATGTTCTACTTCTATGTGAGTTAGTGGGGATATACAAACATTTGATTTCAAAGTGAGGACACTGGTTTCAGAAGAAAAATAAATTTTCCTTGACCATGAAGGCACACAGAGAGCAGGATTATAGAAATCTATTATCTCACCATTAGGCTGACAAACCAAGCCCATTGGGTATTGCTGGAGAGAAGATAAAACAAATGTCCTATTTAGAACATTCCTTTAATTAAGAAGTAGAATATTGGGGGTTTTTGTTTAATTAACCACACAGTACCACATTAACCTTTTCTGATGTTCTTATAAAGTTGAAACTGCCTTCCCTGAGGTAGAATTTTTTTCAAATGCATTCTGCTCTCCTTTTAGACATAAACAGATTGAAGAACACAATAAATAAATAAATAAATAAATTAATAAATAATAAATATGAAGATGCTATAGCTACTCTTTCCATTAAAAGGTAATTAAAACTTTCAAATTTTGCATATATTCATATATGATTGTATAATGATTTAAAATGAGACAATTAGTACAAGATATTTATTGGCTCTAGTTAGAAATGCTTGCATCTTTTATACAAATTAATGTTTTATATTTATCTACATTTGAATAATACTGCAATATAAGACTTTATAGCTTGATAATCTTAATGCAATTAATTTGTCATAATCCTATTCATACCAGAATGACTATAATTTTGAGTTGTGCATTATTTTTATATTCTTATGATCAAATTGTATCTTATGCATTTTGAAATATTTTTGTTCATAAGCTGTAAAACATTTGTACAAAGTTTAGGTGGTGTTTCTAGATAAATGTATTTAGAGATATGTATTATTAAAAGGCATATACAAAATAGTTTCATAAATAACAATATACTTGCATGCTCATCACTAAACACAAAATAGAACATTATGAAGTACCTTAACCTTAAATTCTTTATAATTAAATAATTTAATTCTTATTTTGAATACCACATTATTTCTTCTAGATATTTAAATTTTAATTTTCATAATTGTGACTTATATGAATTACATGAAATTGAGTAATGCCAGACTTGAAAGAGATCTATGAAATAAGCCAGTTTCATTACAGGAAAAATATGATCGCAAACAAAGGAAAGTTCCTTTAATTATGTGAAATCAAAGACTCAGATATGAGTATCCTTGGCTCTGGAATATAGAACTTCTAGAAGGAGAGGGTCTTTCACTGGACCCCTGAGATTTTGAATTCCCCAGATAAATATGAACATTTGGGTAGTTTGACGTCTTCCTGATTGCAATGGTGATTTCCCAGTCAGGAGACTCCTCATCATCATCTTCTATCTCTGATTTCTTTAGAGCTTAAAAATTGGGACCCTAACTGAAGTGATGACATGCTGTGGCATGAGTCTTGTGAGTCTTGTGTGCTCACACCTCTACTCCCCAGGGACTCATGTCTGCCCATTTCTAGGCTTAGAGTTGGTTTCAGGCTGTCTCTTTCAGACCCCAGGACAACATCGTTATGCCAAGTTCTGCCCACAAGAATGTAAGTGTGTGTGGTTGAGAAGCCAGGCTTCCCTCTTGTGCAGTTGCAAGAGCATCTAAGACCCTTCAGTTGTCAACAGATAGAGTTCTACTCAGGGACTCAAATAAGAGGCCAGAAAGAGGACACTTCAGACTGGGAACTGAAGTTACTACTACCTCCTTTAATCGTGGACCTTTCTGGGTGGGTTTTCCCAGGACTTTGGCATCATGGTCAATGGAGTCAGCCCTAGACTCACAGGAGGCTGAGTAGGGAAAGGCATGCTGTGGAAGTGGTGAAGCCCCAGAGTTTTTCATCTTCAAGACATTTATGTGCTTGAGAAATTTGAGGAGTAGGCCCCAGCTGTGCCTCACACTTATACTTGTAAGATGTGCCTCCAGCACCTGCCCAGTGCCAGTATCAAGGAGGGAGAGCTCCTGGGAGGTGTTCCTGAAGGGCTTTGCCATCTTTTAAGGATGGTCCATCCCAAGTTGCACTGTGGGTGTTTGAACTTCCAGGTAGGACACAGACATGGGATGGGCCAAGCCTGGAATTACAAACACTCACAGGAATCATGCCCTGTTGTATTATCTCTGGTCTCTGTGAACCAGTTTCTTGTACAGCAGGGCTACTGTTATCGGGAATCACTGAATTATAGGAATACCCACAGTTGTCCTTTGTCTGACCTGTTCTTGGGATGTTGTCCCAGGATTCCTTCAGATTCAGAAACAGGTAGATATTGGGTGGTAGTCCATACTGGTATAACATGAACCTCTTCTGAAAGTGATGCTCCAGTTTCTCCTGAAGCTCAGAGCTGAAGAAATCCCCTGGGGGTTTGTTGATGGGTTGGTCACAGGAGTGAGATAGCTGAAAACTTTCTGAGACTTTAGGACCAAATAAGGTAAAACTTCTCTACTTTCTACTTGTTTCCTCAAAAGGTGGTATTCTAGGTGTTGAAGAGCAGAAACCAAAAGCTGGTGGGTCCACTCTTGGATTGTAGGGCATGAAAACCCACAGGCAGTATTCAGAGGAAGATGGCACGGCAGACTTGGGAAGGATGATGTGAGATGGTTCTGATGGTTCTAAATAGGGGGTACACATGGCAGTCAGTGTAGAAAATAAATATGTCCCCATCTGAGCCAGTGATGGGGACTAGGACCAGGACAAAGTTGGAGTCACAAACTATAGTTAGACAACAGGGTGGAGCAACAACTATGAGGAAGAGAGTGGCCCAGGTGCACCCTACACCTGCCCTGGAATATGGTTAGGAAGTTTATTGAATTTAATGGAGGAAAACTCTGCTGAGGGTCCAGATATGCTGATAGTAGCCACTAGGGACTCGCTGTGCAGAATGGGGAGGCCACAAAAGATCTGGCTGCCTTTCTGCAGTAAATGGTCCTCCAGGACCTTGATTTAAAAGGGTGCTGAGGAATAGAAAACTGCTTTGTGCTGCCTTTTGTGTTCCAGAAGGGTTGTGGGATTGTAGTGCCTTGCTCCCTTTCCAGTGACTGTACTGTGCTTCCCTGAGAATTCAGAGAGTTGTCTGGTTCATCTTTTGTCTTTACATTACAAATTTTCCTTTCTGCTCCCTTGCTGATCAATATCTCCAGCAGTTTCTGGACATCAGGGTTCATGAAAGACGTCCCTTCAGCCTCTACCTGTGATAGTGGGTGGTTTGCCCAGAATGAGTCCTCTGGTGGGTGGAAAGCATGACTTCTCTTGGATTCACTGTATGGAGAGTGGGAGAGGTCACAGACTCTGGCAGCCATCTGCCACAAGGAGAGGAATAAGATGGGATAGGTGGATAGAACATGGCCTGAGATTGCTGGGTCAGGAGATGGCAATGGGACAGGAGATGGCAGTGGGACAACTGATGGCAATGGGACAGGAGATGGGAATGGGACAGGAAAAGGCAATGACACAGGAGATGGCAAGGGGACAGGAGTGGCAATAGAAAATGAGGTGGCAACCAACAATTGTTGGATGGAGAGGAGCTCTCTGGCTTGGTTCCCAGTGAGAGTGTTATTGAGTCACATTGAGAAGGAGTAAGGATGGGGCCTTTCAAAGATACACAATGGGCCATGGGATCAGGAGGACAAGATCTGGGAGAGGAAAATCCATGTGACTGAGGTGAACTTTGTTCTAGATGAATCACAGACTCTGGTGACAGAGCACTCAGTGACTGTGACTCAATAGAAACTGAGAAAGTCACTATATCTGGTGAGAAAGCAAAGGCCAGATGCAGAGGGTGCTTGCTCAAAGAAGTCAGGGAAGCCAAAGGAAAGAAAGCAGTAGCCAAAGCATCCTCCATAGGTAGTGTATGCGATTGTGAACTCTAACTGACTCTGGTTTCCACATCTTATCTGGGTCATCTCCTCTTAAGAGCTAGTGAAATCTGCTGTCATCATGGCACTTCCCTAGGTGGCTACATGAGTAAGAAGGCACAGGATATAGCCAGGAACAGATGGGGCCAGGAGGTAGGGCAGGTGGGGAAGAGGTGGGCATCTGTGATCCATGGCTCCCACACTCTGAGTTTTCAAAGCCCCTTTTCTCCGATAACCCATAGTTTTAGTCAGATACTTCCCCAACTGAGGCTCCCCACTCCTCCATGAGAACTTGTGCTGTTGGGTCATATCATAGGCAGCAGTATGAAGGACTCAGAAAGAAGTGGAAAGTTACTCATCTTTGTAGAAGTAAAACTAGATCTTCAGTCTCTTCTACTTTCTTCCAGCAATCACTATAAAAAGGCAGACTGGGTTATTGTGGAGAAGGAAGGGTGAGTGGAATGTCTATGTGGAGCAGACTGGGAGAGTAGACTCTGGAGGACCAGCATTATTGTTTAATGTGTAACTTAATGACAAAGCAGAGGCAGTGCTTTGTCATTGACTTACACTTCTTCTAGCTCCTGTTTTACTCCCTATGGGGAGAAAGTTTGGGCCATCTCAGAGAGGACTCACTCTTAGCGACATATGAGCCTGTTCACACTTTGATCAGGAATTCCCACCACCATATCCAAATAAAACTGGGGGGTACAAATTGCAGTCAGTGTAGAAAATAAATACATCCCATCTGGAATATGGGGGCTGGTTAGAAAGGAAAGTACATCAAATATTACAAAACCCAGGATATAAAATAGATTTTGATATATAAACTTTATAAAGAACGGTATAAAGTTAGAGATGTTCTGTTCTTTTTTAATTTATAATTTATTTTTTAAATTTTGGTTGGACAATACCTTTATTTTGCTTACTTATTTTTATGTGGTGCTGAGAATCGAAACCAGGGCCTTGCATGTGCTAGGCTAGTGTGCTACCACTGAGCCACAACCCTAGCCCCGAGTTGTTCTGTTCTTACAAAAATTATTAAAATTTTAAAATATTTTGAGGTGTGTTGTCTGTTGAATTATTTTATGTGCATTGCAAACTTGTCTACAATATTATCTATGAAATATTAGCAACATCTGTTCTTTCTGTTAACATTTTATATTTCAAGTACTGAGAACTAACACCTTAACCTATCTCTCCTTAAATTTATAAATTTATTAACACATTTTAAGGCTATAATGCACACATCTGTTACTCTCACTACCATCTCTTTAGATACTAAATTATATATACATACATACATACATACATACATACATACATACCACTGCTTGGCATTTCTTCAAATGAAATAAATTCAACAATTTAAAAAGACACCTGAGGGGCTGGGTTGTGGCTCAGTGGTAGAGTGCTTGCCTACACCACATACAAATAAATAAAATAAAGGTCCATCAACAACTAAAAAATATTTTTAAAAAGAATTTTAAAAAGCACCTGAATGACCATGTTTAATGTGACACTAATCACAATAGGTAAGATATGGACTCAGTTGGGGCTGGGGTTGTGGCTCAGTGGTAGAGTGCTCACCTAGCATGTGCGAGGTGCTGGGTTAAAACTTCCCCACCACATAAAAAATAAATAAGTAAAAATAAAGGTATTGTATCCAGCTACAACTAAAAATATTTAATAGAAGATATGGACTCAGTTAAGGTGTCCATCAACAGATGCATGAATAAAGCAAATACAGTATATATACATGACGGAATATTATTCAGTCAAAGAAAAAATAATTCTTCCATTTGCAGGAAAACAGATCTTGTTAAATTAAATAATTCAGCCACATTAAGGAAAGTATTGCCTGTTTTCTTTCATATGTGGAAACTAAAGAAATATCCATAAAGAAGGACAATTAATGACCAGGAAGCAGTTAGCAGGGAGAAGGAAGTGTGAGCAAGGGTAGAAAGAAGGTCAATTCATGATACATGCATGTATGGAAATGACACAATAAAACCCATTAATTTATGCAATTAGTATATGTACACACACACACACACACACACACACACGCACACACACGAAAAACAGGAGATTATGACAAAGATACCTAAGAGGGAGGATGATGTGAAGACATAGGAAGAAGATGAAATACATAATCCAGGGAGAGAATTCTCAGAAGAACACATCCTAATGACATCTGGATCTCAGCCTTTACCTCCAGAACTGTGAGACAATAAATTTCTATTGTTCAAGCGACTGCACTTTGTTATGGCAGCCCAAGCTGACTACAACACATCCCTTTCTGCAGAGAGAAAGATAAGGTGTACTCTGCCTTCCCCCATGGTAACTCTCAGCCCTATGATGTGGAAGATGGGGCCTTGCATGAGTTTGTCACTGTGTTCACAAGCACCTGGCACTATTCTCATTATTTGAATATTTTGATGACATAGAACAGCTCTAACAGTATGAAAACTGAATGCCAGAATGGGTACAGATTGGCCAGTTCCAGATTGAAGAAAATGAAGATGGGTAGAAAATTAAGTGATGCCAAAAAGTAGTAATCAAGATAATGAATGAACAATTTTCAAAAATCCAAATTAACACAAAAACTCTATGATGAACTCCAAAACATTAAACATTTAAATACAGCAGGATCCACTAGATGTTATTCAAAAACTTAACCACAGAAATATCACAGACTGCAGCCAATAAGAATGGAATCCTGTCCATAGCGCTGGAGTTGACCCAGAGGGCTTTAGCTGACAGGAGAACATGGAGGTGTAGTTAGTGTCAGAGGAGATGTAGGGACAGGCTGACAGCAGGGGTCCATTCAGGACTCTTCACCAACCAGTATGGAAGTATTTTTATATTGTAATAATCTACACAGCCACACTGCTTGAACCATGGAACACCAGCCTTTGATTACAGGTGGAATCAGTCACTCCAGAGCATTCTGACACTGACTGGAAACATTTCTAACATAGTAAACCACCACTTGAATGAAAGGGTCAAAGTCAAATGAATTCTATGTAAATTTCTATTCCATGTAAGCCATACATTCTGATTATTGCTACTATTAATATTAATTAAATTACAGAGAATGTTGTCAACTGACTTTTGGTGATAACTTTCCCTAAAACTCAATGAAAATCAGTACAAGGAATTCTGTATCAGTGTATTATTTTTTCCATATGTTCTTCATTCTTTTCTTTTCTTTTGGTGGGGGGACTGATTTGCTCTTCATGTATTTGGAACTGTACAATAGCTAACTTTCAAATGCAATCTTTAAAAACAAAATGTGGTTAAAAAGCCATTTTAAAGTCACTTGATAATTTCTGAAACAACTAGGAATTTGAAAATGTGCAATTGAAAGTGAAATTACCAATGCAGTTTTTGAATGTATTCCTCAAAAACAGGAAAGAAAAAAAAAGCTTCAGTTTTGCTCTCACAAAGGGCCTTACTCCTTGATGGCTCTATTCCCCTGAAATACATGTTGAAGGGTTAATGGAGCCTTGGAAGTCACACACCCACTTGGCTCTCTGCTAGAGGTCAGGGTCACACTGGGCTTTCCAAACTTACTAAAACAACATCAATCTGATTAAATAGACAAAACATGTCACTCCAGTGACAATCACTCTTTAATAATAATGTCTGCTGGCAGTACACAGAAGAGTCCATAAAAAGAATTTCCCATGTTTGAACCATTTGTTATTAAATTCACATTCCTACAATGGACACCTGAGATGCAAAACAATTTCTTCTAGTGCCCTACAAGTACTTTGTTTTGGCTATAGGCAATATTTACCAAAACCATGTGTGTATGTGGAGAGGGGTTACCATGTTCTATGCACCGCCACTTATTGCTCACAACTTCCTGAGTCAGGTTCCTGCTCTAGTCTAGTATGTGCACCAGATGGAAATGAAATCTGCACATCAACTGTTCCACTGGCATAAGAACCACATTGGGATTTATGTTATCTCCACTGGAAAGTAGGCTCAGAGTAATATGGAAAAATGTTCAGTATAATATGCCCAGGACATACTTAGTGCTTGCATAAGTTTTCAAGTTCTATGGCTATGGGCAAAGGCAAATGCCTTCCTACATTTGCCAAAACATTTAAACTGATGTCATAATTTCTTTACCAAAAATCTTGCCTGTTGGGGCTGGGGTTATGGCTCAGTGGTAAAGCACTTGCCTAGCACTGGTGAGGTCCTGGGTTTGATCCTCACCACCATACAAACAAATAAATAAAATAAAGGTTAACCCCCCACACACTGAAAACAAACAAACAAACAAAACCCTGTCTGTGTACCATCTCCCTGCCCTCAGGGCCAGGTGTACTTTTTAATTCTAAGAAGCAAACTAGTAGGAGAGGTGATTCTATTCATAGTGACAGCCCAGAGGGGCACACCTCCCCATGGTCCAGACATGGGCCCCAAACATGTCCTGCTAGAGAGCTGTGTGGTAAAATCAAATCTCCAGTTGTCCCTCCTAGGCCCTGCTGAGCATGGTATTTCTCTTACAAGGAATTCTTCTCCTAACAGTTACCTCAGTGCTTAGGTAGGGGCTGCAGGTCCCACTGGGATTCTGGTGCCAAATTGGACTTTGTAAGTTCTCTTTAGGGGAAGCCTCCAGCTGGAGGCTCAAATTGTTCTTTCCCTTATAAAGACTAGATTGTTGGGTAAAATCACGCTGGAGCAGTGGGTATGTGTCTGTGGCCAGAATTCCTGCTCTGTCCTGGTAAGAGTGAGGAGTGGGTATGTGTCTGTGTCCAGAACTCCTGCTCTGTCCTGGTAAGAGTGCTGTCCCGGATGCCTGACCTCCAGCTGCAAAGAAGGAGACAGACAGCCCACATGGCATTCATGGTGCTCCTGTCTCAGTTTCTGGACAGTAGCTTCTTATTCAGCAGCTAAGTGAGGGTCACCCCCTTCTTCTGGGTGCCCTCATATAGCTACAGGAACATGAGGTCATTGTGTGACTGGCTCATGCCAGGATATTTCTGCTGGTGCTACTGGTGGAAAAATAGCCTTGCACCCCTCCTTAAAGTTTCTCCTTTAGAATTCTTGGCAGTGCCTAGCTCTGAGATGCTCAGAGAGCTCTCAGACAGCTCATTCCCACCAAGCTTAAGTGGGGCTGGGCCACCTCATGCTGCCACCAGAGGATTCTTATCCAAGTTGAGGTGTCTACTACCTTCTTCTTGGGCTCCAGAGAAGCTGGATCAACTTCCACCAGTGGGGAAGAGGCCACAGCTGCCTCTGGGCAGCCAGATGGGGCATCCTGGTAGGCTCTTCCTAGTCCTGCATGAGGGCAGTGTTGTGGTCCTGAGAGAGCGAGGTGTTGGAGCTCCTTAAATGATGATAGTATACTTCTGTGATGACTTGAGTTTCAGATTTGAAGATTCAGTGAGCTGCTGAATGGCAACTTCAATGACCTGATCAAAGTGATTCAACCGCAGCAGTTCCATATCTGAAGAAGAGATGCACCATGGCACGAGATGGCCTGGATGAAGATGTCCTTCTTAATGACCTTCACCTTGATGGATGCCTTCAGGGAGACTCAGACCTCAGCCAGGACACCTTCCCTACATCATAGTAAGGCTTGGTCTTCACGGTAGTGAAAGTGGTGACCATGGTCCCCCATGGCATCACTGTGTGGTCCTATTCTATCTTGGCAGCAGCTACAGGGAAGGGATTTGTCAGGATTTCAATTCATTGGGTTCTATGTAAGAAAACTCTGCAGTGATAGAGCCCAGTTCTGAGCTACTGAGGGTGGGCCCACTGATCAGAAAGAAGATCTACAGCCTGGAAGACTGCTTCTTGAACAAGTTCAGAGGACAGTGGTCAGGGACAGCAGACCTTCTGAGGACTGCCAGTCCTCTTTAATCTGCAGGTGTAAATCCTTGGACTTTGTGTTCCACTCAAAGGTGAACTCTTCCTCCCAAATGAGGTGAGGAGTGTTCTCGGCTAGGGTGCTGGTGAACTGCTGGACAGTATCATTCATCTGGGAAATGCATACAGGCTTAACACTGCCCAAAGTACCAGGATCATTTAGCAGTGAGGTGTGGATGTTCTTCACCAGTGGCTTTAGTTCATGAGCCCTTGGAGGTTTAGGAGGACAGGATTCCTGAGCAGCAGATGAAGTGAACTGTAGATTCTGAGCCTACTCTATGTCTGTGGGCTTGGTGCTCAGAACCATGACAGAAAGATAGAACCCATAATGTGGTTCAAAATATCCTTAAGGGTTTCAGATACTGCATTTGTCTCAACCACCTGGCCCTCCTCTGTTGCTCTCAGCTGGATCTTAATTGTCACTTTTGGCAAATGGATTCAGGACCACCTAATATGGATGTCTTCTCTCTCTTCTTTCATTTGTAGCTCCAGCTGTAGATGAACCAGAGACAGCTGCATGTCATACAGATGGTGTCCTGAGCCCACAACCCAGGTACTGCCTTCCATGTGACAGGCCACCACCTTCTTCTGGGCTGACTGGACCACACTGGAGACTTCTCCAACTGCAACAATGGGGAGACCTGCAGGGGGCCTCCCTTTCCTTTTGGCCTCCTGGTTCAGGGCCATCACTTAGGCTACCTTCCACTGGTTCTTATAGCTGTTCAGCATCAGGATCCAAGAAAGCAATGTGTGGGACTCCCAGCACTCTTCAGGCTCTGCCAACTGCCAGGATGGGGGTCACATGCTGGCCAGGACACACCACATCTGGTTCAGGCCAATCATGACCAAGGCCACAACAAAGATCAACATCAATATGCCAGGAGCCTAGCAAGGCCATTATGTTGGTGCATATCCTTCCTGCCTTGCACGAATTTCCCAGGACACAGAGCCTATGGGTGGTGAGCTCAGGCATCCACTGGTGGCCATCCAGGGGCTGGAGGGAGGTCCACATGCCCAAGCCTGATTAGGCCAAGCCTGGCTTGGTGTGGAGCCATGAGGCCTGAGGCCACATGAGACAAGCAGGGAGGGAATACCTGGCTGAAGCCAGGTGGCCAAGGCCAGGTATTGCACCCCAAGCCCAACACACCTGGGAAAAGGGTACACAGAAGCAGACCTGGCAGAAGGAGCACCTGACTAGTGTATCTTTCTTCATTCTTTTATAAATTGAATTTCTGAAATATCATTGTTATTTATAATTCATTACTGATATTCAATGAAAAGCACCATCAAACTAACAACATCATTCTTTACAGAACTACAAAAATATCCTCAAAGAACAAAAGACCCCTGAATTGCAAAAACAATCCTGAGAAAAAAGAGAAATGTTGGAGACTTCATAACACTGAGTTTGAAAACATACCGCAGAGCCATAGTAACAAAAATAGCATGGTCAGATCATAAAAGCAGACATGTAGACCAATGAATTGAAATAGACAGCATAGAAGTGAACAGACACAGCTACAGCCATCTGATTCTTGACAAAGTAACAAAACCATGTGCTAGAGAAAAGGCAGCCCCTTAACAAACAATCCTGGGAAAACTAAATATCCATATGTAGAAGATTGAAACTAGATTCCTATCTCTCACCTATGTCAACTCAAAATGGATCAAAAACCTTAACAAAATACCTGAAACTTTGAAAGGTATTGATATTGCCCAGTTGGATGGCAATCATCAAGAATGCAAAAAAGAAAAAAAAAGAAATGAATGCTGTTGAGGATGTGGGGGAATTGAAAACTCACACACTGTTGGTAAGAATTTAAATTAGTATAGCCATAGGGAAATCAGGATAGAGGTTCCTCGGGATACTAAATATAATACTACTTATGATCCAGATAGGGCATTCCTTGAAAGAATTAAAGTCAGCAAGCTATCCTACAGTTTATTGTTTCTTGTGAATTGCAGCACAAGAGACAAGTTATTAAATCAGACCAGGTGTATATGTCAATATATACATGGGTAAAGAAAATGTGATACACACACACACACACACACACACACACACACATACATACACACAGAGTGGACATTATCCAGCCATAGAAAACAATAAAATCATGTAATTCCTAGAAAAATAAATGGAATAGAGACCATAATATTAAGTAAAATAAGCCAGACACAGAAAGACAAGTATTACACAATTTCCTTCATATGTGAAATCAAGGGATGAAAAAAGACATGAAAGTAGCAGAGACTTATTAGAGAAGATGAAGAAGAATGGGGGTGGTAGAGGATCATAGGCATGGGTATTACTCTTGACATACTCAGAATTAGAATTGCACACTTTGAAAGCACCCCTTGTTGAATTCTCTGCCTGGTGTTATATCCAGACTACAAAGCTTTTTTAACTCTATAAAACACTGGTGCTCCAGGGTATTAGTCAAATTTTCACCACCATAATAAATACCTGACATAACCAACCAATAAAGAGAAAAGGTGTATTCTGGCTCACAGTTTTGGAATTCATGATTTATTAGAACTATTTTTTTTTTGTCACTGGTGTTTGACAAATTATTGCAAAAGGAGGGCATGACCAAGCAAAACTACTAGTCTCAAGCCAGGAAGAAAAGAGAGAGAGGCAGGGAATGGGGGTCTTAAATATCCTCTAAGAGGACACTACTGATAACTTAAAGATTTCCTACTGGCTCTAATATCTAACAGATTACATCAGTTCCCAAGAGCACCACACTGGGAACCAAGCCTTTACCTAATGGACTTTTCTAGGACATTCCAGATCCCAACTCTAATATATCCAAAGTATAACTCTACCTGCATAGTGTGCAATTATCACACACTATAAAGTCCAACACCCACAAAAAAAGAAGAAAAAAACCCCAGCAAACTAGCATCCTCCAAGGATCATCAATCTCTGGTGAACACCTCCTAGACTCTTTCCTTCCTTGATCCAGGAACTCACTTGATGCTAGAAACAAATATTATGACATCTTGGGTGAGACACAGGTTGAGTCCACACCTCCAGGCCCTTGATATCATGAAGGTGAGAAACCACTCTTGCCTCTTCCACAGTCAACGTTTCCCTTGGTCTCCTGTGACTCCAGGGCCAACTCCATTGGCAAGGTTGTCAGTTTCCCAGAAGGACTTTATTGGAAAGGTCCAGGAGAAAAGGTGATTTAAAAATTGTCAGTTCCCACCCTGCAGAGTCTCCTCCCTGATTCCTCACCTGCAGAGATGCACAAGGCCAGGGCAAAAATTCCACTGGTTAGCAGCCATGAGCCCTCAGTGGTCCCTCCAACTACACAGGAGGACCAGCTACCTTCTCAGCCTTACACTTACAGTCTTTTGGGCAGAACCCAGCACAGTAGGATTATTATGAGAATTTCAAGAGGCAGCCTCAAGCCCAGTCCAGGCTTGGCAAAACACAGGTATAAGCCATGAGAAAACTGTGGAGGTGTAGTCTCAGGAGACCCCTGCTATGGTATGGCAATATTGGAAATCAAAGTATGCTCCCAGACTTCAAGATCTGAAGAGAACAGGAAGACAGAGGTGAAGAAGGAACCTCCAATGGGAAGTGACAGTCCCACCCCTCCCTACCAGAGAAATGTTATATCCTCCAGAAAAGTGTATTGAGAAAAGAAAGAATCACTTTCTGCAGTCGCTACACTCAAATAAAAAAGGCAGAGGGTAGGAACATTCCTCGCCACTGCCCAGATCCAGTATCAGTCACAAACAGACTGTGAATGGATAATGGGACATTATCATGACATTACATCATGACAGTTGTTCAATGAATCCTGGTGGACAAGTTGGGGCATCAGCATGGAAGTGGTCCTCCAGAGTTAAACTGACATGAAGAGGAACCCCAGACCCTTGTAGTAAGCAGTATTGTCATCAGAGAGCTCCTTTCTACACAAAGCAAAAGAGAATGATGACTGATATGGCCTGTAGTCACCATGCCAGCCCCAAGGGCCACAACCTTCCTATTAAGAACAGGTAAATCAGGGAGATTAGGATGGCAATCAGGCCTTGCTGCTCAGGGAGCAACCGGCCACTCCCTGCCAGCATTGGCCAAGTGGGGCAGGCATCCCAGGCCACCTCCATCATTACCCAACATACTGTCATAAAAAAAGGTTTTATCTGGTCAAAAATATCGTATTTTTTAGTTTACATGTTAAGAAAGAAAAGTTTTCTTTCAGAAAAAATATCAGTCCATACAGACAATGACTATTTTGCCTCATGTACACTCTATGTTCTCATGGATTCTTCCTATGGAGACCTCTATTGCTTTCTATAAATTTTTTTTCTCAATAGAGATAGTGGCATATGTCTATGCCATGTTGAGTCATAGGGGAGGGGCCAACACCCTTGTTTCCCCTTCTAGGTAGAACTATTTGTGCAGTAACAGTCCAATGCTGTGACATGGTAAGTTCAGAGTGAAATGTTTGAGAAAAATATTACACGTTTTAATCAAGGAAGAAGGTAGAGTGGCATGGGGTAATCTTAAGTGGTACCATAGCCAGAAAGCTCATGTCCTTCCAGTGCAAACCACCAGCTTGAGGTATGGGACATCAGGGGCTGAGTTGTTCACCCCATTCCACCATAGGTGTCCCTCTGCACTGGCTCCCAGACCACAGGTCTTGAGAAGCCCCTTTAGTTATGACACAAATGCAAAAGAAAGCAAATCCTTCAAGTAGAAAAGATAGATTTCTGAAGGGTATATTAATAAGCCTATACACCACTGGCTCTTGAATTACAGAAAGGATGAGTTGACAATTGGTGAAAAAGCCAGGACTAGGGCACTCTGCTTATGACTTGTAGCCTAGTGATATTTATACATACATACCTCTAGTAATGCTCCCTGGAAGAATTTGGGACTTAAATGGACCTGGGGTCATGGAGCAGTAATCCTTGACTGTCCCATAGACTTCCAGGGGAAAAGGCAATCAGACATGATCTGTACCTACAGGGGAAGTGACCTTCTCAAAATTTTGGAATTTCCTGTGTAGGGGAACAGATCAGGACTGGTCCCTTTGGGGCCTTGCTCTGCTTGCAGTCCAGATTTTCTCTTCTCAGAGCCTGTCCACATGGGAAAGCAGAAAATCATCAAAGCAGGGAGAGGATCCATTTCTCTAGTGTATTCCATGTTGTGCCACATAGTGACAAGTGGGCATTGTTCCATGGGCCTCATTCATTCCCTGGTGGGGAGTCCTGCTCCAGGAGGCACCACTGAATCAGAAAACATAGCATGAGTTCTACTCACATGCCTATCAAGATCCTCCCTGTACCTGAAACAGAGTGGCCCTCAGGGTGAGGGTATAGCCACGTCAGGCCTTTTATGAGCCTTTCACTCTTCTTTTCAGAGTAAAAGTAGATATATCCCCAAGCCAGGCACTGCTGGATCCTCATGGACCCAAGTGGAAAAATGATGTTAAAGGACTGTTTTCTGTAATCCAGCTTTGACTGTGAACAAGCTGAACTCATGGAGGTCTTCAAAACTGACTTTGTTCTCTACACACTGCATAGGCACACCTTCTCCAGTCCTTGGGTGAAATCTAGGGGCCCCATGGCTTATCTGCTTATGTTCAGATAAGGAAATATCCACTGATTCTCTACAGGGATGGAATGAGATCTGGTTGCAGTAATTATACTGCCAGTCGCAGGCTTATAGTCAAAACAGGTCACTGCATTGAAACATGAAGTTTCTATTTCAGAAACAGCCAGTCTTGCCAGAATCCTGCAGAGTCTAGCCAGCAAGTAGCAAATATACTTCTCCCTTTACATTTGGTACATCTACCTCTTCCAGCAGACCAGCCTAGTGATCTTGTCTTCTGACCACTTCAAGTCCAATATCTACCCTAGAGTAAAAGAACAAGAAAATATCACTTGATGGGTGCTCTCTTCCCTGTGTCCACAAGGATTCTATCTGGATTAGACATGCATTCAGAGGGGACTCCTTCATTGGCATTCCCTGTGGTTTCCTGGGCCTCATTCCTCACAGTTTTCCCCTGGACTGTCTCATCAAGTAGTATTCTTGCTGTCACCCTCTCCCTCCCCTCCCCAGAGCTCTCAAGCTTTGGTTTAACTTTGAAACCTGTGGTGGGAAAGCAGTTATTCCCAAGGCAGCCTCTTCTTTGTTTCTGGGTATTGCAGCTCTCTACTCCTAGATGGCTCAAAGATGGTCAGAAAATAGTCTTTGACTCCCATCAAATGCCAGAAGGAAGGCAGCCAGGTTCTCATGCTGGTTCCTAGATGGGAATTGTTTTAAGAAAAATGAGAAAACTTAATTTAGCAAAACTTGCCTAAAGAAAGACAAGGAAAAAGAAAAAAAGGTTCTAGAACCAGGTTGTACTTGGGACCCAAGACGATTAACCCTACCACCTCTGCAGATTACACTCACCACCAGAGAAAAGGAAGTGCCATATCAGAAATCATCTGATTGGCTGCAGTCAGCATTTCTGACTATATGTGTATGGTCAGATTAGTCCATAGCACATGATTGTCTAAGCTGAACTGCTGTGATTGGCAGAGTCTTAGTTGCTTGGTTACAAGTGAATTCCTACCATTATGTTAGCTTATAGTTTATTTGATGTTACAGTGCACCATACGCAGAGTCTATTTTGGGATAAACTTTATTACCCAAGTGTGGTGACAGTTATAGGACAAATTTATTTTAGAATTAGCCCCATTTTGTCCACCATTAGTGTGGAAATTGAAACTATCTTCACAATTGGCACAACCAATCTGCTTAATTTCAGGACAGAGTTTACAATTGCACAATGGCAAATTAGTTAGATGAGCCATGCATATTGGTGCATGCCTATAATCCTAGTGAGTAGGAAGTTTAGAAGGATCACGAATTACAGGGCAGCCTCAGCAACTTAGAGACTGGAAGCAGTTTCACAACATCCTAATAAGAAATTTTAAAAAAGGACCTGGCTATGGCTCTGTGGTAAAGCATGCCTTGGTTCAATCTCCAGTACTGTCACCCCCAAAATGTTAGATGGATTTAAGTTTTACATTTTTGTTATGCCTACCATAACAAGACCACTGGATTTGCCAAGGTAGCAGTGGATGAGTATATAAATTGAGAACAACAAAGAGGAACATATTAGGAGGAAAAAGACAGTAATACATTGTTTAACATACTACTCCATGATCCAAATGAATCAAGGCCAACAATTAAAGGTTCAGCCATTAGAGGTGTTTCTGAAATAGGATAGAAGAAATATAGGTAGGTAGAAAGGAGAAGAACAGAGAAGGGAAAGAAACTCTAATATTAAATGATAAGCTTTACAAACACCATCATTTTTATTCCCAAAGTTTGGTTTCCTCTGGACATAAACTTGTTTAAAGTTCCTAAACTTTCTTCCCTCATGAGGTAAACACATGCTCCCATGAGGTGTTGCCCTCACTAGAGGCCCAACACTATGGGGTCACTCTATCTTGGGCTGGAACCTTTAGAACCATGAGCCAATAAACTTTTCTAATTTGTCTTCCCTTATGTCTGATGTTGTAGAACATCTTCTCATGTGGGGGGGGGGGGAGGGTGGTGGGGGGGGGAGGGTGGCAGCCAGGGGGGAGGGTGGCAGCCAGGGGGGCGGGTGGCAGCCAGGGGGGCGAGTGGCGACTTCAGCGGCCTCGCGTTCCCGCCGCCGCGGCCGCAGCCGCCGCCGCAGCCTCGTTCCCGCCGCCACAGCCTCGTTCCCGCCGCCACAGCCTCGTTCCCGCTGCCACAGCCTCGTTCCCGCCGCCACAGCCTCGTTCCCGCCGCCACAGCCTCGTTCCCGCCGCAGCCGCCGCAGCCTCGTTCCCGCCGCTGCAGCCTCGTTCCCGCCGACCGTTAGCCCCGCCGCAACTGACAGTCGGCTGTGGTAGCGGCGGCAGCAGCTTCGTTCCTGCCGGGAACTAGGGCAGCCGGGATGGTGTCCACGTTGGCTTCAGCCAGGGCAGGGCCGGCAGCTTCATTCCCACTGTGAGGTAAGGCGCGGGGCTGGGGTCCACAGTGGGGGGCAGTAGGGGCGGGTGGCAGCCAGGGGGGCGGGTGGCAGCCAGGGGGTCGGGTGGCAGCCAGGGGGTCGGGTGGCAGCCAGGGGGGCGGGTGGCGACTTCAGCGGCCTCGCGTTCCCGCGGCCGCCGCTTGGTTCCCGCGGCCGCCGCTTGGTTCCCGCGGCCGCCGCTTGGTTCCCGCGGCCGCCGCCTGGTTCCCGCCACCGCCGCCGCCTGGTTCCCGCCGCCGCCACCCCCGCGGCCGCCGCCTGGTTCCCGCCGCCGCCGCCGCCGCGGCCGCCGCCTGGTTCCCGCCGCCGCCGCCGCCGCCGCCTGGTTCCCGCCCCCGCCGCGGCCGTTGCCTGGTTCCCGCCGCCGCCGCCGCCGCGGCCGCCGCCTGGTTCCCGCCGCCGCCGCCGCCGCCTGGTTCCCGCCGCCGCCATCCCCGCGGCTGCCGCCTGGTTCCCGCTGCCGCCACCCCCGCGGCTGCCGCCTGGTTCCCGCCGCCGCCACCCCCGCGGCCGCCGCCTGGTTCCCGCCACCGCCGCCGCCTGGTTCCCGCCACCGCCGCCGCCTGGTTCCCGCCGCCGCCACCCCCGCGGCCGCCGCCTGGTTCCCGCCGCCGCCGCCGCCGCCGCCGCCACAGCCTCGTTCCCGCCGACCGTTAGCCCCGCCGCAACTGACAGTCGGCTGTGGTAGCGGCGGCAGCAGCTTTGTTCTTGCCGGGAACTAGGGCAGCCGGGATGGTGTCCACGTTGGCTTCAGCCAGGGCAGGGCCGGCAGCTTCATTCCCACTGTGAGGTAAGGCGCGGGGCTGGGGTCCACAGTGGGGGGCAGTAGGGGCGGGTGGCAGCCAGGGGGGCGGGTGGCAGCCAGGGGGTCGGGTGGCAGCCAGGGGGTCGGGTGGCAGCCAGGGGGGCGGGTGGCAGCCAGGGGGGCGGGTGGCGACTTCAGCGGCCTCGCGTTCCCGCGGCCGCCGCCTGGTTCCCGCGGCCGCCGCCGCCTTGTTCCCGCCGCCGCCGCCGCCGCGGCCGCCGCCCGGTTCCCGCCGCCGCCGCCGCCGCGGCCGCCGCCCGGTTCCCGCCGCCGCCGCGGCAGTCGCCTGGTTCCCGCCGCCGCCGCCACCGCCGCCGCCGCCTGGTTCCCGCCGCCGCCGCCGCCGCCGCCGCCTGGTTCCCGCCGCCGCCTCGGCCGCCGCCTGGTTCTCGCCGCCGCCGCCGCCGCAGCCTCGTTCCCGCCGCTGCGGCTGCAGCCTCGTTCCCGCCGCCGCCGCAGCCTCGTTCCTGCCGACCATTAGCCCCGCTGCAACTGACGTCGGCTGTGGTAGCGGCGGCAGCAGCTTCGTTCCTGCCGGGAACTAGGGCAGCGGGGATGGTGTCCACGTGGGCTTCAGCCAGGGCAGGGCCGGCAGCTTCATTCCCGCTGTGAGGTAAGGCTGGGGGCTGGGGTCCACAGTGGGGGGCATTATGGGCGGCGGCAGCTTCATTCAGGCGGCAAGGTAGGAAGGCAGGGCTGGGGTCCTGGGGAGTGGGCAGTTAGGCAGCTGCAGCGGCATCCAGGTTCACACCAGGCGTCCACGCCACCGGTGTCCCCGAGCTGCGGGGCCTTTTGGCTGCTCCTATTACTTGGTGGCTGGGTTGGCGAGCTGTCCCTGTGGGGCCTTCCCCACAAAGGGCCCCGGAGCTGTGTGGACGCTGGCAGCAGCAGCGGCAGTCCCTCACCTATGAGGGCGCAGACATTTGTTGCAGTTCTTGGGGCTGTGTTGTTTTTCCTTGTGCTTTTACCCTTCTTTTCGTTAATTTTGGATAAAATGTCCCCCGTGATGTAAAGATTGAGCAAGGAACCTTGGTGATGTGGGTAGCTTTGCCGAAAGTGCAGTTTGGATTCTGCTTTTCCCATGATGGCAGCTGGATGAATCCTCACTGCTGGCTGTGGAAAAGGCTAGGGAAGCTTGTTAGTTGAGTTTTAAATTTCCCAGTGTTGTGTTTAAAGGTTTTACGTGCATAGAAGAGGAATGTTCACCTTAAATAAGCATATGAGCGGTTAACAGGGAATATTTTCCTCTGGGAAAGGGAATTTGGTAGCTCTGACCCATGTTAGTCTGTGAATATTTAGACGTGTAGTGACTTTTTAACATTTTTCATAAAAATCGGTTATTTACAGTTATGTTGTTAATACTCCTTGCCTTAAGTTCCCCGGCAAATCTTTTTCATGCCTTCTGAGAAAGTAGTCAATTCATAGATTATCCAAGGAATGGAAAAAAATGTGAGTGGGTGATTTTGGACAATCCCTGAGAGCTGGCATTGTAAGATTCATCCTATCCCCAGTAACATTTTCATACAATAAATGTGAACACTTTTGAAGCCTTTTTATAGAGATACAATTTGGGAATGATATAAGATAAGGAAAAGCTGTTGATTGATTTCTTAGATTAACATTTCTCCTCTCTTCTCTTTCCTCTTTAAAAAAGTTTTCCAAGTGATAACTTCATCAAATGGCCAGTGATAAGCAAATGTCCGATGATGACAGCCCCAGCACCAGCAGTGGCAGTTCAGATTCGGACCAGCAAGACCCTGCTGCTCCAGAGCCTGAAGATCATGAAGAAAGAACCTTCTGCCACCCAGCAGAAGAAAAGCACCAAACTCTCTAGCAAAACCACTTCTAAGTTATCCACTAGTGCTAAAAGGTAACATTGTCAGGTTGTCTTTCAAGCAATTGGATGCTTTTATTTTTACATCAAGAACAATACTCCAGAAATACTTCATGACCAATTTTATTTGTACTTGAATGAATTGTCATCCTTTAGGGAGCATGAAAACGTCCTCACTAAAATTATGCTTCTTAGCAAACTTATTCTGTACTTTGGTAGTTTCAGCAAGAGTCCTAGAGACTGAATTCTCATCCTGACAGTTTAAGGAGTTGGCAAGGAAAATTTGTGAAACTGAATTGGATGATACATTGGGGATGTTTCCTTTTGTGAGTTATACTCTTGAGTGAAATTAGCACATGTCCACGTGGGTGTCAGTCCAGGCATCTGTGGTGGCAACTTCATAAAAGGAAATGTGTCACTTTTCATGAAAGGAAATGATCAAAAAAGTTTATATTTGCTAAAAAATGTTGAATGTCAGGCCTTGGCTTTTTTTGAAAGCAGATTTTAAATTTGCTTAGTTTTACGAACAAGTCTTTAAATCCTGCATAATAGGTATAAATTTTTTTGTAGTTATAGTTATCCCTCCTTGTTCTTGTGAGAACAAATAAAACAGAAAAGTAGCCATTAACAATCTCAGGTGTCACTTTGCTGTTAAAACATTGCACATCTTTAAAATTCGTGGATGTTCTTGATATAGTAGTGAAAATCAACAGCAGGAAAAAACATTTTGTTGGTTATAAGTGAAAGATTATTTGTTTCCTGCTGACTTTTATTTTCTATGATGGCAAAAAAAATCCATCAATGGGACTCCATCAGTGATAGTGGTTGTATTGATTGGAACTCTTGTATCAAACATAAAGTGTACCTATAGCATTACCTAATGTTGATGTTTTGTTGTTTTTCATTGATCACAACTAAAAGAAAAAGGAAATATAAAAACTGATCAATTATTGCATTTTATATTGATTCATGTTCTTATTTTTGTATACATTTTCACAGTCATTGCACCATTAATCAAACTCTAATGAACTTGAGAATATTATATTGAATAGCAGCAGTCTTTGAAATAATTTAAAATTCTTCTCAGTGTGCTGTAATCTTGTGGAGAGAACATTAAACAACTTTTGAAAACATTTTAAATTTCAAGAAAATCAGAGAAATGCTCTTTTTTCCCTTACCTCAAGGCCCTCTTTCCTCCAAGAGTATGAAATTTAAATTTACGTGCTGTACCTAAGATCAGAGAAAAGAAATGGTTAAGTAAGATTGCTAAAATAGTCCTTGGAAGTTTTTCATTGGTAAAGGTATTTGTAAATTTTAAACTTTTTTTAAACAGATAAAATATTGACAAAACTATTAATGTGCTCTTGCAATAGCTTTCTAATTTTTACCACAGTAAAAGTGGATTGAAGTCATTGTCAAAAATATTCTAGTGCTTTTCCTCCTTCCATTTTGTCTCATTTGCATAAAAGCTTGAAAAGAGAATTTCTTTGGTAAAAAGAGTTTTAAAATAGATTTTAGGGGCTGGGGATGTGGCTCAAGTGGTAGCGCGCTCACCTGGCATGCGTGTGGCCCGGGTTCGATCCTCAGCACCACATACCAACAAAGATGTTGTGTCCGCCGAGAACTAAAAAATAAATATTAAAAATTCTTTCTCTCTCTCTCTCTCTTCTCTCTCACTCTCTCTTTAAAAAAAATAGATTTTATATCCTTTTGTTGAGTAGTAGTGGAGGACTTTCTCAAATCAGGTGTAAATGACTTACCTTTTACAGTAGCAAGTGAGAAAAAAGCTGCAATTTTCTGTTAAGGAGTTTGGGTTATGCCTCTGAGAACAAAGAGGAAGCAGCCATGTTAGCATTACTGAAGGCAAAACCAGCCTTGCAGTTACCTGCATGATGGTAGAGGGCATTCTGATTTTCTGGTTATTCTGTAGACTGTCTCAAATCCTTTTTGTCTGTTCCCATTTCACTAACAGAATTCAGAAGGAGCTAGCTGAAATAACCCTTAACCCTCTCCTAACTGCAGGTAAGAAACAAATTTTGTTATTTTGATTTCTAAATTGTGGAACGATATCAGGAGATGAATGTATTATCCTTGTATGTATGTGCAGCAGAAGAGGCTAGCTAGCTATGTTTGCTTCCTTAAAGCTTTGCAAGTGCTTTAAACAAAAATTGCCTAGGTGAATTAAATTAAATTAGGGGAAAATACTCTTTAGCATGTATCATATATTCTGTATTTATGAATATACTGATCTTGTGCTTCTTGCTGAGATTTGTTTGAGTGGTGTTGATTTTTCTGTTGTTTTTCTGTGGAATACATTTATTCACAAGTATTTTGTAGAAACCTGTAAGGTTTTAAATTTTAAAGTTAGTGCTTGTGTGCAATCTGAACTGATTTTCCAAATTTAGAAATTGTTGAATATGGTGTTACAAAATGTAAAAGCATTAAACAGGAGTATAGTTGTTTCTGTTTGATTTACTCAGTAACTTGCCTAAAGGACAAATTTTATGTGCTAAGCTATGGTTGTAGTGTCACCGCTGTTGACCAGTGACGAGTTCTTGCTTCCCCAATGTTGTAGAATAACACCAAAGAAGCACGCCGAGGCAAGGTCAGAGTAGAAATTAGAAGTTTATTAAAGGACAGCAGAAAAGACTTCTCCCAGAGGAAGAAGGGGACCCAAGAGGTGGAATCCCTGGAAGTGAGGTTGTTTCCCCTTTTTATAGTTTTGGTGATGGAATGTAGGTTGGAAGGCCTGAGGGGTGGGACACAGGTGGTCCAAAGAAGTAGTCTGAGCAGGAAGGACTTCATTAACACTTCTTTGAGGTGGACTTTGGCCTAGGGCCTTTTCGGACTTCATTAACATTCCATGAGTTGTCCTGTGTTTTCCCTGAGTCATTCCCAGCATGGCCTCCATTTTAGATTTCACTCGATATTAGACCTGATTTACCTAACTACACTGACTACCTAACTTTTAATCTGGCTTCAGTAGTTGTTATTGTCTAGAAAACACATTGTTGGAATTATTTACATTTTAAGCAAATATCCTAATGACTTGGGAAAATTCTTAGCAGTAAATTAATTGGAATTGTGAGAAGAATCAAATTCAGTGGAACTCAGAATTTAAGATTGGTTGACAAATTGTATTAAAAATAGCTGGTTGATTTTTTTTTTCATTTGTGTCTTATATAGTGTTCTGTTTATTTTTGAATGGTGACTGTATGGTTGACAAAATTTATCAAATTTAGAGAGCAATATTATAAATAAATTGCATAGAAGTATGTGCTCAAGAATGAGAGGGGAAGGGATGCTAGAATTAAGGCAGTGTTATGATTTGATATAAAAAAATATTTTGGTGTTTAACCTGTGTTTTTGCTACAAATTGTGTTTGCTCATGTTGATCAGCACCATCTCTGAAGTCTACTTGAGACATACATAATAAGGAAAACTCCATTTGCTACTTATTGTGTGTGTTAACCAGATTCCCAGATAAGTGGGATCTGATCCTGATTTATCCAGTGAATTAACAGTTTTGCTTATATTTGTAGTCACAGCCATTTCAGTTTAAAAAGAAGACATGAATGTGAACTAATTATAAACAGAGTGGTATGTCAGATCTCAAAATATTACTTAAAAAGTATACTGCTCAATAGTGTAGCCACTAGCCACATTCTGACTATGGACCAGGTTGTTGTGGTTAGTTGAAAATGTGATATGCTCTAAGTGTGAGATGCATACTGGATTTTGAAAACTGAATTTTGTAATAAATATCTTTAAAATATTTAGATATTTATTACATCTTGAAATAATATTTGGCATGTTTAGTGTTTTAAAAATTGTATTTTTATCATTTTAGCATAGTTATTAGAAAATTAAAAATTACATGTGTAACTTGCATTATAATTTTGTTGAACAGTATTGCTTTAGAGAAGAAGTAAATCAGTATTTCTTTTAGCCTTCTAAATGGTTTGTCAAATCTGTACCATTTAGGAGGTCAAGTTAAATTTGCTCTGTGGAAGAATCACTTAACTTTCAGAATATATTCTGATAATTTCTGTTGATTTTCTGCAAATGGCTTAAACCAGTGTATGAATATACATCTAGAGAACATAGTAGACATATTGAATGCTTTCAGAGCACTAATGTACTGGTACATTTTGTAAAGGAATGTACTTTGAGTGTTTAACCCAGGACTATTTCCACAAGGTCACAGGATTATTTTAGATGAAGTAAAATAATCTAAAATAATAATAATAATTCTGTGAAATAGAAAGTTTCACTTATCGCATATTTTTTCTCTTTATATACCAGATTTCATTTAAGTTCATGAAATAGTGCTTAATATTTAGTGATTTAACTAGTGAAGCAGTAAAACTTTGGGCTTGCTTGTGCACAGTAACATGGAATACTTATATCTATTTCCTTTTGCCACAGTCTTTGGTGACTGTTGACTATTGAAAAGGACATCTTTTAACTTCTCTAGTTCTTTAATATCTGAGTGTCTTTGTGGCTGTGTAAGTGATTCAGGAAAAAAAACAAACAAATGTAAAATACAAGTTTCTTAGGAAATTAGAAGTTGTTTCTTACTACTTTGGGGAGAGACTTTTTTCCATACATCTCATATGTAAAATAATGCAGATGCTTTTGTGTTTCTTTGGATTCTTCTGGGTAGAGGTTAGTTCTTGTAATTTTGATAGAAAAGCCTACATTTGTATTGTGTTTTTGCTTTCATGCCAGAAAATGCAATAGATTGTGGTATTATATTTCTTTGAACTCATGGCTGCATAAATGAGAATTTTAGCTTTATGGTAATTGTATTATTTAGATTTTGTTAATTTATGTTGTAATTAAAAATGGGATTCCACAATCATAAGTATATTTAGAATTTGTGGGTTAATATTGCATGAGACTTTTGAAACCTTATGCTTGCTACTTCCAGGTGCAATTATTTAATTATAGCTTTTGGTAAGGTGTGTGTGTGTGTGTGTGTGTGTGTGTGTGTGTGTGTGTAAACTTGTCAAAGTATGTGGCAGTTAATTATCCCTCAGGGAAGAAATGTTAAGTGTACCTGGGTACATTCAGGAAAATGTTGAATGAGATATAGGAAAACCAGAATTACTTGTACTAGGGAGATTTGTCTTAAATCCCATCTTTTGTTTTAATTAATAAGTTATTCTTTAGTTACATAATTAGGTCTAATATACACATCCAGGATGGCCTTTGGAAGATATCATTGTCAAATTAAATGCATGACTTTAAAAGTGTTTGATTATACGTCAATAGGAATACTTCTTTTTCTTTTAGTAAAAAAGGTTGATAAAGATTTAATTTCTAATGATTAGATGGTATTTTAGGTTTTAAGTATTGAAGGCCTGTGGGCCAATGCATTTTAAACCCAGGGAAATAATATATGTTTTTTGGTTTACTTTTATACTTTTTACATTCTATATTTTAGATTACGATATAAAAATCAATTCACCAGTGAGCATGAAGGGAAATTATTATGAACATCCCTTTGTTTTACAGAAAGTTATGGATGAGAGTTGTTTAGTAATGTGTTGACATTTATGTTCTATTTATCAAAGGATGTGCTTCCTTTTCCACTTAGAGTCAGCACTTGTGTAAACAGCAAAAGTTTAGAAAGGTGCTGGATTTCTAAGTTAACCTTGAATTTCTTTTCCTGTATAGAGGGTACAAACATGTACTCCTAAATATTAATGGGTTTGGACTGAATCTATGTTAAAGAAGATATTTAAGAGTAATTGTAAATCGTTTTTGGATGAAGGGAAGGCCTTATGGGGGGTAGATATTACAGTTTCAAGTTTATATTTATCATATGTTGACTATCAAAACCTGAAATCAGCTACTATAATACTTGTAAATATTATAATACTTGCAAATTTTGTTAACTTCCCTTTTTTATAAAGATAGAGAGAAAGAGAGAGAGAATTTTTTAATATTTATTTTTTAGTTATTGCCGGACACAACATCTTTGTTTGTATGTGGTGCTGAGGATCGAACCCAGGCCGCATGCATGCCAGGAGAGCGCGTTACCACTTGAGCCACATCCCCAGCCCTTAACTTCCCTTTTTAAAAGAAAGAAAAAGAAGTAGCATAAGTTCTAAATCAGAAGTTGGCAATTTGCACATAAGAGTAATTTTCTGAGGATAAACTGTGTTTCTGATGGTTGCCATATCTCTCACTATTGTCCAGTGTAGATTAGAACTTTGCTAATTAAAGGGTGATCTTCAGACTAGCAACATCTGTATCACAGGTGTGATTGTTAAAAATCAGAATGTTGTTTTCCCCTAACCAGAAGTATTGAGTCCGAATCTGAATTTAATAAGATTGCTAACTGAATTGTGTGTCTATTGAGGTTGGAAAAATCCTGCTACTGAAGCAAGACTGTTCAGATCCATGCTGTGCCACTATTGGCATGCCACTTTATATAAGTTATGGGATATTTTTGTTCTTCAGTTTTCCAAGTTGTAAAATGAAGATTAAGTTGATCTCCCCATTATATAATTGTTGTGAGGATGAAATGAATTTGTTGAAAGTTTTGTTTACCACATAAATTGGATCCCTAAAGTGGATACAGCATGATAAAAGTAGGTGAGACAGTTTAGCAGCATGCCCTCACTCTTGCTGGTGTTTGCTCCAGTGCATCCACATCCTACTTATAGGAATAATTACATCATAATTCATCATCTAATTATTGAGTACATATCAGTTTGTTTTTAATGTGAATAAAAGCAGGTTTTTTTAAAAAACTTGAGTTAAAACAGAAAATTAGCCTAAAAGTGTTGATCATAGATGAACAAATACTCAATCCCTTCCAAAAAAATATGTGTAAACTTAATGATACTTAAAAAGAATGCCTTGGGGTTGGGGCTGAAGCTACTGGCAGAATGCTTGCCTAGCATGTGTGAGGCACTGGGTTTGATCCTGAGCACCACATAAAAAAAAAACATAAAATATATGCATTCTGTCCATCTACAACTACAAAAAATGTTTTTAAAAATATTTATAAGAATACTATGACTATGACTGCCCAGTAAAATATAATAAATTTTTAAGATAGTTGTATTAGTTACTATTTTCCCCTCTTTAAATATCCCATTTTAAGAGTTTGTGATTTTATTCAGAATGCAGTAATTTCAATATTTGTAAAATTTACACTCATAATAGTATAGTTTACCAATTACTTCAACATAATGTAGTGTAATTCCAGGCAAAACAGTGAGTTGGAATTCGAAAAAAAATATTAAATAACTCATATTCTTTACTTTTTTCATAATTGTGATTTTTAATATTATTCACTTAAAGATTATTTAGCTATCATTTCTATTTGCTTATAGGAAGTAGTTGATAATTACAGTAATTCTAATTGTGTCTCCCATATATGCCAATGGAGCAGAAGGACTCAGTTACCATTGAATGACTCAAAACATTTATCCAAAGGAGTGATTGATTGAAAATAATATCTCCCCCACATAAGGTCACATTTTTATTAGCTGTCTATTATGTTCAATGACGATAATGTAAGGAGAAAGTGGGTGAAAACCTTGGGTACTTTTTAAAAACATAAATGGTTACTTCAAAGCAACATGAAGGAAATTGTTAATTTTCTTTCTGCAAGTAAATGATTGGTACCTTATTCTCTCCTTGAATGTGTTGCTGTAACAGAATGTAGATTATGTTTAATTATGAGGAAAATCAACAAGTCTTGCTTAGAGTACAAGAGCATTCAGATTGAGAAAACTGAATGGGAAAACTTTATCTTCCATTCTTCTCTTTTCTACAAATATGATATAACAAAACCACTTGTAGATCTATAAGATCTACAGGCATATAAAGTGATGATTTTTTTCTTTCCATATTTCTTTAGACAGTAATTATATTTGGGAGGGGCCGGGCTTGTGGCTCAGTGATACAGTGTTTGCTTAGATAGTTCGACACCCTGCGTTCAATCCTAATCACCACATAAAAATAAATAACTAAAATAAAGGTATGTGTCCAACTACAACTAAAAATTAAATTAAAAAAATTCTGTTTGGGCATTTCATTAGAATTTAAAAGATGAAATATCTTTAAACATTTAACGTTTCTTTTGCATCTGGATCACGGAAGTTTTTGCCTCTTCCCCCATATTCATAGTCTAGGAGATAGTTGACAATACCTGGAGACATTTTGCTTTTCAAAACTTGGGGAAAACGGCTCTAGTATACAAGAAATAATTGTCTCCCTTCAGGAGATCTTAATGAAATAAAACATATATATGTTTCTGTTATGTTTTACTAGGAATATTGAAGTAACTTGTGACTACAGAATGGAAGTCACCTTTTTATTGTCTTAGTGATGAAAATAAAAACCAAATGAAGAGCATGGCTTTCTCACCAGTGTGTAATTTAGTGTCGAAATCTAATATAATGTAATCATAACTTTCTGCAATCATAGAGAGTAATGTAATTGCCTCTTTGGAAAAATGTGAGAAGAGAGTATCAATATCAAATTTGGAGAAATGGTAGGAGTAAGGGAAGCATCTGGAAGAGATGGGAAGGATCAGTCTCTAACCACAAATTCTGTACACCTCTAGTTCTCCCACCTCCTACCATATATCAGGCTTTCTAAAACTTTACTTTTTATTTTTTGCCTTAGATAACTTAGCTAAAAATTATTCCAAAATTATGTAAAATAAATGTAATTTTCCATTATTAAACTTTTGTTTTCCATAACACATTAAAAGGAAAATTAAATAATAAAAACAGACATAATAAATTCTTGTTTGATATAATCATTTAAATATCTTTTTTAGACAGCAGTAATTCAAACAAAAAAATACTTCCCTTACTTAAAATGTAACATTTTATATTAATGAATCAGGAGGCTAAAACACTAAAATTGTTTCAGACTCAGTAAATCCTTCAAATATTTCATCTATAGAGGGACAGTAACACTTAGTGTAAATTATAAAAGGTTTTTTTTAAAATATATAAATTCCAGGTCAAAATATATCAAATCAAACATATATCAAGTTTACTTCTCAATTTGCTTCTCTATGTAATCATATTTTGTTGACTCTAAATAACATCGTCTGGTAACTGATAATGACATTAAAATTTGTATCATCTCTCTGCTAAAATATAGTAAACTCTACTCTGAGCCCCTCATTCATAGGTCTTACACCTGTTATCCCATCGTCAGCAATAAAGCCAATGAGATTATTCTAAAATGTAAATGTCCCCATGTTATTCTTGTCTTTGCTTATAAAAGGACCAAGCAATGTACTCTCTAATTTCTCTTTTGCCTATTTTTCTTTGTTATAGAAATATATTGTGCATTTCAATCAAATTAAAGTCTTTCAGTTCCCTTAACTGTCTAATATATTTCTAGTTAGGCAGATGATGATGCACCTCCTGAAATCCTATTTTCTTTTCACAGACCTCTCAGTCTCACTCTGCTCCATCTGGAAATATCCAACTCTTCTTTGGGATCCTTATAAAATCTCCCTTTTGTGAACATACACTTTATACAGTCAACTTGATGACTTGCTGCTTCCTGTCAGCTCTATTTTGGAAATATTTGTAAAACTGCATTTATTACCTCATATCACAGTTATTCATTCACATCACTATTTCCATTTGCTGACTATGAAAGAAAACCTTTCTGGTTTTGGCATCTGCCTTGGCAGCAGCAGTCAGAGAAGACAGCCTGGAAGACCTCCTCTTGGGCTTCTTAGCCTCACATTCTTCAGAGCTGACCTTCCTCTGGAGCTTCCTGGCTGAGAGCACAAGGCTCACGCAGGTGCTGCAGGCAGTGGCTCTCAGGAACCTTCTGAAACTGTGCTGCCTGGCCACTGCTCCTGTTCCCACCACATGAGTTGCTGTGACACACCAAGTATTCAATTATTTTAATGCAGTTTTTACCATAATTGAGACATAACTATAGGCAATTTTAAATCTCTAAATTTTGTGATTTTAGCTACAACAAACCAAATGAAAATCAAATCCTTACTATTATGTTTTGTTTATTCTGCTTTCTAAATAAGTTCTCATTTTGTCATTATTGCCATTGCTTACAACCCTCCTTTCTCTTATCTCCAGCCTAGAGAACAGTGACATACCCCTAGTTGCTCTTCCTGTCATGAGCCTCTCTCAAGTGTGCCATTCTCCCCTCTCACAAGCATTAGTTCTAAAATAAACATTTAACCATGCCATACCCACAAAAGTAAGAAAGTATTCTATTATTTATGCAATAAACTCAATATTTATTCATATGTCCCCCAGCTCTTCCAAGCATGATCACAATTAGTCTTCCAAATTCCCTGTAGGTACAAACTCAGCCCCACTAATACTTGTTCACATAATTCCTTTGCTTCACACAATTCCTACCTCTTCTGATTTTTATTGCTTCTCTGTCCCTATTCATGCTTAACATTTGCCAACATTGCCTCCATTGCTTCTAGCTCTTTAAGTTCCACATTGAATTCTCTTTTTTCATGCCCCAAAGAATTTCTGCTGCATCATCATTACTTTCCCATTCTAATAGAAGTGAGAGCTTATTAATCTAATTTCCATATACTTTTTCAAAAGCTTTAATCATAACATTAAGTGTGCTTTGTCTCAGTTTTTACAAATAGATATCTTCTCCATTATGATGCAAATTATTTCAGGATTGGTATTATATTGTATCATTTTTTATATCATCAACATCTAGTATATAAAAGGAAGAATGAAAGAATAATCTAAATATAAAATATATCTAAAGTTTTTAGTTACTGTGTATTATATCCAATATTCAGAGCTATTATATTAATTCTATATTTTGTGACAAGGAACTTCTTACAATAATTCTACAGTGCAAGTGGACATAAACTTTAAAGCCCAAATGAAAGCGTCACACCACTTACTTTCCCCAGTAATAAATGCTACTTTTGGATTATGCTAATAAAATCTAACCTTCCATTAGATAGATGATTTCTGAATATTCTTGAATAAATTACCTCTTAAACAGAATAAAATTAGAATGGCATTCACTTTTTTAATTAGCAATTTTTAAGACAGGCAGAGATACAATTTACATACTTAAATACACCCATCTATTATACATATATATTATATATTATACATATCATACTTTTGTCGTCAGGCCTACTATTTCTCTATCCTCTAATAGATAATGAAACAAAGGTACTTGAGTTTCTCAAGTGTAAAATAATGCTTCTGTGGATGTGGGGAGTAGTTTTTAATTGCCTGCTATTACCTATGGAATAAATTTAAAAGAAGAGTTAAGTTTGATCACTTAGAAATGCTTGGTTTTAATGCTTATAAAAATTGAACTTACACATATTCTGAAAAACACATTTTTTTAAATCAAACTTAAGCTCATTTCACTTTCTCTCTTTAATATGTCATCAACACAAAAGCTTTTTATCTCTTCCACTCTAAAAAAGAGTATGTTATTGTGGATAAGTGAAGGAAATAGCAAAATTATAAAAATTAAATATTTTGTGTCACAAGTCTTTTATGAGTAATAACATTTGTTTGATTTTTATTTTTTGAAAGCTAAACATGTAAATGCTAATTCTTTAAAAATTGGAATGGAACTTATTGATGTCTATTACCAGTGTCCTTTTTTTCACTGTGTCACAAAGGGGAAATTAGGCCCATCAGGCCAAGAAACTACTCCAACATATTACACAGGAGAACTGAAAAAAATCTAAGGGAAATTGGACAGTGGCATTTGCAAAATCAAGCAGCATGATACAAAAATTTGAGATCTATCTGTGTAAGTCAGTAGGATGATTTTATTCAAGGAGAAAAAGTCTCCACTATCTCTCAGATTGGCAAAATCAGTTTCCTTTGTCATAAAATTGCTTAAAATTCCAAAAGGTAACATTTGATATGTCAGTGACTTGTTCAAATGACTATCCCCTACCTAACCTAAGCCAATTAACATCACTAGAAATTTTGTTCATATTGATTTGCCTTTCTTAAAGTATAAGCAGGAAAAATTCCTCGGTGTCTCAAAACCTGCTATTTTTTCTCAATTATTTTGTGACTTCCTAGCTATTAAGTAGATGGAATAATATTTAATGCTCACACAACTGGGGCATCTGAAAATGAAGGGAAGTCCATCTTCCTTAGCCACTCTGTCCTGGGGGATGCCTCCAGGTTCCAGTGCCAAAACAAATCAGGAGAAAAACTTTGTCTCAGAAGTATCTTATTGTGTGTTAAAATGGCAAAAATATCAAACTGAGGTGGGTGTTTGTTTTTTAGAATCCAACTCAATTATAAAATGTACTAAATTAATTTTCCAAAATAGTCTAATAAGCTCTCTCAGAAATTCTAGTGATGCAGTGGTTATTTGCATTTTCCTGATTACATTCTATTTTTCCCTCAGAGGGAGACCTATGTCCAAAGGGAACAAGCCCTATCAATTGAGTGTCATAGCAATCATGCAGAAGCTTCAGCATATGAAAATGTCAGAAATCAGATAACAGAGAGAGAAGATGAACGTTTAAATAATAGAAACCTCTTCAGTAGCACTGAAGTTTGGTATAGAAAGAAAAAGGGAGGTGAGAAGAAACCAAAGAGTTAATGAGGAAATAATTTATTAAGAATTTTATAATGCCTTCCATCCCTTGTACTAAGTAATTGAAGTTTTAAGTATAAAATACAGGCTCTTTTTACATTTTGGACAGACTGGCTCTGCTATAGTGTGGAAATTTGTCTTGGATGGGAGCCAGAGCAACAGAGAGAGATCATTCATTCATCCTGTTGTTTCAGGTATCTACTTACCAGTTAATGATGTCTTGATCTCAGGCAGTTTCTGGACCTCAGCATTATGATGGTTCTGCATTGCAGAATTCTGTGCTGTTGGGGGTTTTGCTGTAAAAATGTAGTAGTTAATCAGTAACCAAGGCTTCTACTCACTAGCTGTCAGTAATATTTCCCTCACCTCCAGTATAACAACATCTCGATATCTTTAGGCATTTTCAGATGTTCTCAGGGGAGTCTCCCACTCCAGAACACTGATTTGTGGTAATAACAAAGAGGATAGAATAAGGAGAATTGGAGAATATTTAACTTGTTAACAACAAAATGATGATGTATTGAAAGTAACATTTGAGGGAAAGGGGTAAATTGTAGATGCAAAATTTTAAGTGTGTCTGCTTTTGCTTTTTACTGGGAACAGTTATGGTGCTTATATAGGAAGGTGCTGATATCAGACATATGAGCTTAAAGAGTAAATTGAAAAATACACACACACACACACACACACACAGGAGAGTCAGGATATTATTATAGTATTCCAACATAAAATTAAGGGGAACTCAACTAAAAATGATAATTAAACTAGAAGAAACCAAGGCGAACAATTTTCAACCCCCTAGTGTCAAGCTCTACTCAATCTCTCCAGTTTGAACACCTATGCCCATCATATTAGCTATTTTAGAATATGAAAATACAAAGAAGTAACAGTAGCTATTTTAGAATATGAGAATATAAAGAAGTACCAGATTTTAACATTCAGAGTTCAGAAAATATTTATCTTAGCTACTTATTATTTGGAATGTTCATAAAACACAATGTAATGTCTTTTCGAAGTGTCTCTGATTTTAGGGATATAATATGGAAAATCAAAGACAACAATGTTCTATTACAAAAATGTGTTTCATATTTGATGTTAGAATACAACACATTTGTTTTCTAAGTTAGATTCAATAAAGATAAGGAGCTTAAAGTTATCTGGACAGAAGAAGAGAAAGGAATCAGTCATCAGAATGAAAGAAACCCATGATTGCACTTGAAAGGGTGTTAGCAGAAGCTGTCCAATAAATTCACAGAAGATGCTTCTGCTTTAATAAATTATTGTGCTATCAGCCAGGCATGTTGGTGCACAACTGTAATCCCAGTGGCTTAGAGGCTCATGAGTTCAAAGCCAGCCTCAGCAACAGCAAGGCACTAGGCAAATCAGTGAGACCATCTCTAAATAAGAATACAAAATATGAGGGCTGGGGTTGTGGCTCATAATATAGTGTTTGCCTAGCATGTGTGAGGCACTGTGTTTTATTCTCAGCACCACATATAAATAAATAATAAATAAAGGTCCATCAACAACTAAAAAATATCTAAAAAATGCAAAATAGAGCTGGGATGTGGCTCAGTAGTCCAGGGCCTCTGAGTTCAATCACTGGTACCAAAACAAACAAAGAAACAAACTATTGTACTATCAAATCCTTTTGCAGCACTTGAGCTTCACTTTCTCTACTTGTACTGACAGATCAAGGTTTTGTTTGTCCCAAATGTATAATTTGGTGCAAATTGTCTGTTTATCTTCTGAGCTTGAAAGGGAAATCTCAGCCTTGAAAAATTTTTTATTTTAAGTGTTATTATTATTGGCCTGGTAAGAATCACAATAGTGCTTTTATGAAGCCTAAGAAAATTTAGGGGTTCTAAAATTTATTCTGAAAAAAAGTAATTTTATAAATATTATTTCATGTTCAAAGTATATTTATATACAGCCTTACATTTTCAAATGACCAAAGAATGAGGAACACTTAAAAATAATGTGTTTCATTATTCACATAGGTGGAAATAAAGTTGTAGCTTAAATTTTAGCATTAGTACTCATTCTCTAATTTTGTGTTATTTCTACCTATTGTCAAACATCTAACAATACTTTAGGAATAGAATGTCAATTTTTTATGTTCATAAAGTTCAGTGTAAAATAAAAAAGAATTATCCTCTTGATTATGGCTAATATTTTCTGTATAATCTTATGAATCATTACTACTGGATTAGCATTTTTCAAAACCAGGATCAAACATGTTTTTTTTCAACTTTATTACCTTTTTATACCTATTATTAGAGTAAATAAATTGGCATCATAATTTTAAGTTAATAATTTTTTTTTCACATAATGGATATGCTAAAATTAAATCCATTCCTTTATATAGACTTGTGGAATCTACACCCAATTTTCAGATGCTATAAACAATGTCACAGTAATCTTCATATATAGATAGTTTATATATATAATACTTGTTATATTTTGGAAGAATATTCATGAGCTAAAAAGTGTTCATATTTTTTAGTATTTTTAAAATCAGAAAATGCATTAATTTGCTCTTTGATTAGTCCAAATGCAGCTTAAACTTTTCCCATTGTCCTCCATCTTTTACAACACAGTTGTTTTCAGCTATTTAATTGTGGAAACAATAAAGACATTACTCTGAAACAACTCTTAGTAGACAAAAAATTTTTAAAAAATGTTATCACTAAGAGATAATGTATAAATCTTTGTGACACTTGGTTTAATTCTCAGCTTCAAACTCAATAAAATTCCAGGCATTTGCATAAGTTGTTACTTATCTAATAAAGTAACACTATTCTTCATTTTTCTAGTCTAAGGTACTATATTACCTTTGTAATATATGGTGGTAATAAATTTATCTTTTTTCACCATAAGTAGTGGACTTTAAATCCAGTAAATTTGATCATTCTGTTGCGCATTGGTGTTTTTTATTTGGGTTTTTTTTTTTTTTTGGTTTTTCATTACATTGACTGATTTGAGTGATTTTCATATTGATTACTCTTCCTTGTCCTTTTTTTCTCTCTTCCTTTCAACATATTTAAAACCTTGAATTCTCTTTTCTTTCTTTCAAAGCAATTTTTTTATTTTACAAATATTTTTAGATTTTTTAAAAAAATATTGCCCATCTCCAAATTCTAAAATGATTTTTCACCTTAAAATGTTTTACATATTAGTTAGTATGTATTTCAGCATTTCTTATATGTTAATGCTGCCTCTGTATTTCTTATTTAGTAAGGTATGTGCCCTGTCTCTTCCTAATTGTACAAGCATTATTTTTTTCAATTGATAATATCACTTTTTCATGTAAATTTTTACTATTTGATAGATATAATACTAATTTTATCTGCAATTTATGGATTCTTTTTTTGTGAAGTCATTTAAAATAATTTTGCAGTCAAATCTCTCATTACCTTTTCTTACGTTAGCCTTTTCTACATAAACCAAATTCAATGTAAAATTAAAAATTGTCTCATTAAATTTTTCACAGTTATGATTTTGTATTTAATATTTTAAACAATAATATATTTGATTTTCAGCCTGAGAAGAACTGGGTTAAAATGCCCATTTTCTCCATTAATATTTCAAAACTTGGAAAAGTCAGGGATCTTTGAGCATCTTTAAATGGAGCCTATTAGGAACCATAGGGGTTAAATTAGATAATGTGTGTAAACTCTTAACAGATGTCTTGCTGGTAGTAAATAATAAATGATGCGGAAAGTTATTTATGACTTTATACATAATGAGGTGTTTTAATTTATTATTTACCAAAGACATATTTATCGTAGAAGTTTAGGCTAAATATGTCTTTGGTAAATAACAAATTATTTTTATTAGTTTTGACTTATCTCTTGAAGTTGGGACATTCAAGAGATAAGTCAAAACTTACATGAATATAGACCTGAAAGTAATATGAGAGTTTTTCCAATTATAGTTGAAATATAATGAAAAATTAAAAAGTAGTCATGGATATAGGACACATAGAGAAACTTCCTGTTCAGGAACATCATTTTGGTCTTTGGAGATTTATGTCTTCATTCTCTGACTCTTTAAATGGAACAGTACAATAAATAGTTAATGTCTTAAGAGTGATTGCAGATCAACAAGCAAAGATAAATACAAAAATGTTACAGGACACAGTGTTCCTATTCAATATCCTTGAAGTAGTTTCAGATTTAGATTGATTCTAGGCACCCAGGCCTCTTAGACATCATCAGGAACATCTAAATTGCTTTCTCACAACTTCTACAATGTTGGGGACCGTAAATCAAGTCAAGATGGCATCTGGCAGTTTGCCAGGAGGAGTGGTTTGTGAGGCAACGCCACTGAGCCATTAAGATGATGATTCCTTATTGGCTGACTGCTGTATCTAGATAATGCTAATTGAGTCAAGCTCTGTGTAATCAGTTAGGTATATATACCTTTGCTATTCCAAAATAAAGTGGTGCCTGCTACCTTGGGTACCCACTACCTTGAGTTCGTGGTCAGTTCCCTCTGAGTTTCTCCTCAATAAAGCAGTTCCTGCTTTAACCTTCAAGTTGCTTATCACCTCCCGGTTATTTTACCCAGCCGGACTGTGGCACTACAAAACCTTCTTATCACCTCAATTTAGAAGGTACCTCATTAAATTGCTTTTAGCCAATTTGCTTTCTAAAATACATTTCACATACAATAAAAAAATTTCTTTAGCTCTACTCTTTTAACTTGCACTTGATAGAATACGGGCATTCATTAAGTTTTACTGTCAGCAGAACAGCACAAATTTAACAGTTTTGTGATCCATTTTTACTAAATAGCAGAAGAGAAAGTGTTATGTTAAGGGCAGTGTGAGTTTAATTTTCTGTATCAATTAAAATTACTTAAGTGCATCCCCAAAGAAAACTAATATATTGATCAGATATAATTCACTTCAATGTAAATAAAACCTTAGCATGAATTGTTTGCATATACTAGCAAAAGATATATAAGTGAAAATAATCTACGAAAGTTCATAATGCTTATCTAGCACACAAGAAATCTATGCGATAATAATAACAAGAGACAAAATTTGATGGGTATAAGAAGAAATATATTTTAGTGAAAAAGTTTGATATTTAATTGTGGCTTTAAAATACTCTTCTATATTAGATTATATAAATACACAAAGAGAAATATTGCATCCTGGTCACTCTCCAGAAATCTGCCCATGTCACAGACGGGTGGACGGACAGCACTCTGACTCACCCTGTGCAGGCAAGCAAGGAGCTTCCTGTCCCAGCCACATCAGAGGAAGATACAAGACAAGCACCAGTTCACCTGCCATGGTATGAGGGAGGATCTAGGGACCAATGCCCAGAGACACATTATTTTTAACAAATGCAACACTCACTTTCTCAGCCACTGGAAGTGGAGCATGGGTCTACAGGGGGGAGTGGCCATTCTGACCTATGGCCTCTCACTCACCTACCAGCACCACTCACTAGGGTGCTAGGAGTTGCAGTCATTGGCTGACTGCACCAGGCATGCTGGGTCACAGTGACTACTGCATCCTTCTTTCAGCACTCAGGGACTCCTGAGTTCCACTGGACCTGGGAGAGACTAGAGGGGGATGGGAGGATTTGAGGATATACTTTAATATGTGTATATATAAGTATTTACTTATTATATCTTTATATGTGTGTATATATGTATATATTTTACATATTTATCATGTCTTTATATGTGTGTATATATTTTATGTGTGTATATACATACATGCTTATGAACTTTATACTTCCATGTGTATATTGATACTTAATTGAGAGTAGAGCTTCTATTTATCATCTTTATTTTTTGAATACTGTTTCTTCCATATTGATAACTCTGGTTTGGAAGCATAGAGGGAATAATTTAATTTTCATGTCTCATAAATGCTCATTTCTTTTGTCCCATAATACATATCAGTCAAAGAATAAAATTGCAATACTTCTACAGTATGATTACTGGAAGCATTCTGGGGTTTTATTGTTAGTTTTGGTTTTGGTTTTTAGCATATACTCTCTCACATATTTCTTTTTTTCTTTCTTTCATTTTTATTTTTTGCATTTTCTGTTTCTTTTTTGCCAGTGTTTTTTAAATTGATTTAAAAAAATAAATGACAGCAGAATGCATTACAATTCTTATGACACATATACAGCACATATTTTCATATCTCTGGTTGTATATAAATTATGTTGACACCAATTCGTGTCTTCATATATTTACTTTGGATAATGATGTTTATCACATTCCAACATCCTTGCTAGTCCCCTTACCCTTCTTTTTCCTCCCACCCCTCTGCCCTATCTTGATTTCATCTATTCCTCCCATGTTTCCCATCCCTACCCCTCTATCAGTTAGCCTCCTTATATCAGAGAGAACATTCAGCATTTATTGTTTTGGGATTTGCTAACTTCACTTAGCATTATGTTCTCCAACGCCATCCATTTACCTGCAAATGCCATGATTTTATTCTCTTTCATTGATGAGTAAAATTCCATTGTGTATACATGACACATTTCTTTTATCCACTCATCCACTGAAGAGCATCTAGATTGGCTTCATAGTTCAGCTATTGTGAATTGTGCTGTTATAAACATTGTTGTGGCTGTGTCCCTGTAAGATGCTGTTTTTAAGTCATTTGAGTATAGACAGAGAAGAGGGATAGCTGGGTCAAATGCTGGTTCCATTCCCAGATTTCCAAGGAATCTCCATACTGCTTTCCATATTGGCTGCACCAATTTGTAGTCCCACCAGTAATGTATGAGTGTGCCCTTTTCCCCTACATCCTCACCAACACTGTTGTTGTTTATCTTCATAATAGCTACCATTCGGACTGGAGTGAGATGATATCTAAGAGTAGTTTTGATTTGCATTTCTCTAATTGCTAGAGATGATGAGAATTTTTCAAATATTTGTTGATTGACTCTATATCCTCTTCTAGAAGTGTCTTTTCAGGTCCTTGGACCATTTGTTGATTGGGTTTTTTAATGCTTTTTGAGTTCTTTATATACACCAGAGATTAGTGCTCTATCTGATGTGTGAGGGGGTAAAAATTTGTTCTCAGTATGTAGGTTCTCTGTTCACCTCACAGATTGTTTCTTTTGCTGAGAAGAAACTTTTTAGTTTGATTCCACCCAATTTATTGATTCTTGATTTTAATTCTTGAGCTATAGGAATCTTATTAAGGAAGTTGGGGCTTAATACCACATTATGAAGATTAGGCCTTCTTTTTCTTCTATTAGACACAGAGTCTCTGGTTTAATTTCTAGGTCCTTCATCCACTTTGAGTTAACTTTTATGCAAGGTGAGAGGGATTTAATTTCATTTTGTTGCATATGGATTTTCAGTTTTCCTAGCACCATTTGTTGCTGTCTTTTCTCCAGTGCATGCTTTTAACACCTTTGTCTAATATAAGATAATTGTAATTTGGGGGGTTAGTCTTTGTGTCCTCTATTCTGAATCATTGGTCTACCAGTCTGTTTTGGTGCCGATACCATGCTGTTTTTGTTACTATTGCTCTGTAATATAGTTTAATATCTGGTATATTGATGTTTCACTTTTCTTGCTAAGGATTGCCTTAGCTTCTTTGGGTCCCTTATTTTTTCAGATTAATTTCACGATTACTTTTTCTGTTTCTATGAGGAATCCCATTGGCATTTTGATTGGAATTGCATTGAATCTGTATAGTGCTTTTGGTAGTATAGTCATTTGATAATATTAATTCTTCTCATCCAAGAGCAAGGTAGGTCTTTCCATCTTCTAAGGTCTTCTTTTATTTCTTTCTTTAGGGACTTATAGTTTGCATTGCATAGATATTTCATCTCTTTTGTTGTTGATTCCCAAGTATCTTATTTTTTGAAGTTATTGTAAATGGGGTAGTTTCCTCATTTCTTTCTCAGAGGATTTTTCACTGTTATACAGAAATGCCTTTGATTTATGAGTGTTGATTTTGTATCCTGCTACTTAGCTGAATTCATTTAGTATTTCTAGAAGTTTTCTGGTGGAGCTTTTTGGGTCTTCTATGTATAGAATTATATCATGAACAAATAGTGCCAGTTTGAGTTGTTCTTTTCCTGTGTGTATCCTTTTAATTCTTTCATCTGTGTAATTGCTCTGGCCAGTGTTTCAAGAACTATGTTGAATAGAAGTAGTGAAAGAAGGCATCCCTGTCCTATTCCAGTTTTTAGAGAAAATGTCTTTAATTTTTCTCTATTTAAAATGATATTGGCCTGAGGCTTAGCATAGATATCTTTTACGATGTCGAGATATGTTCCTGTTATTCCTAGTTTTCCTAGTGTTTTGAACATGTAAAGTGCTGTATTTTGTCAGATGCTTTTTCTGCATCTATTGAGGTGATCATATGATTCTTTTCTTTGAGTCTATTGATGTGATGAATTACATTTATTGATTATTGTATGTTGAATCAACCTTTCATCCATGGGCTGCATCCCATTTGATCATGGTGCACAATCTTTTTGATATGTTTTTTGTATTTGATTTGCCAGAATTTTATTGAGAATTTTTGCATCTATGTTCATTAGAGATATTGGTCTGAGGTTTTCTTTCTTTAATGTGTCTTTGCCTGGTTTTGATATCAGGGTCATATTGGCTTCATAGAGTGAGTTTGGAAGTTGCGGCCTCTTTTTCTATTTCCTGAAATAGTATTTAGGAGTTCTTCTTTAAAGGTCTTGTAGAACTTGGCTGAGCATACATGCGATCCTAGGCTTTTCTTGACTGGTAAGCTTCTGATGGTGTGTTCTATTTTATCACTTGATATTGGTCTGTTTAAGTTGTGTATGTCTTCCTGATTCAATATGGGCAGATTGTATGACTGAAGAAATTTGTCCATGCCTTCAGTGTCTTCTATTTTATTGGAGTATAAGTTTTCAAAATATTTTCTAATTATCCTCTGTATTTCTGTAGTGTCTGTTGTGATATTAGCTTTTTCATCATGTGTGCTAGTAATTTGAGTTTTCTCTCTTCTTCTCTTTATTAGCATAGCTAAGGGACTTTCAATTTTATTTATTTTTTAAAAAACTAACTTTTTGTTAATTTTTCAGTTGCTTCTTTTGTTTTGATTTCAGCTCTAATTTTAATTATTTCTTGCCTTCTACTGCTTTTGCTGCTGATTTGTTCTTCTTTTCCTAGGGATTTAGATATAGTGTGAGGTCATTTATTTGTTGACTTTATTTTTAAGGAATTAACTTCATGCAATTAATTTTCCTCTTAGTATTGCTTTCATAGTGTCCAAGAGATTTCGATATGTTTTGTCTATGTTCTCATTTACCCCTAAGAATTTTTTAATCTCCTTCTTGATGTCTTCTGTAACCCATTGTTTTTTCAGTAGCATATTGTTTAGTCTCCAAGGGATGGTGAAAATTTTATTTTTTATTTTGTAGTTCATTTCCAATTTCACTCCATTATGATCTGATAAAATGCATGGTAGTATCTATACATTTTTTTGTATTTGCTAAGAGTTGCTTTGTATGATATTATATGGTCTATTTTAGAGAAGGATCTATGTGCAGCTGAGAAAAAAAAGTGTATCCGCTTGATGCAGGTTGAAATATTCTATATATGTCAGTTAAGTCTAAGTTATTGATTTTATTATTGAGTTCTGTAGTTTTTTAATTCAACTTTTGTTTTGAAGATGTGTCCAGTGGTGAGAGAGGTCTGTTAAAATCACCCAAGATTATTGTGCTGTGGTCAATTTGACTCTTGAACTTGAGAAGAATTTGTTTGATTAACAAAGCTGCACCATTGTTTGGGACATATAATATACATTTATGATTGCTATGTCTTATTGGTATATGGTTCCCTTGAGCAGTATGTAATGTCCATCTTTATTCCTTTTGATTAACTTTTGTTTGAAGTCTACTTTATTTGATACAAGGATGGAAACCCCTGCTTGCTTCCACAGTCGATGTGCATATTATGATTTTTTCTATCCTTTCACCCTCAGTCTGTGTATGTCTTTTCTTATGAGATGAGTCTCCTGTAGGGAGAATATTGTTGGATCTTTGTTTTTTAATCCAGTCTGCTGGCCTATGTCTTTTAATTGGTGAATTTAAGCCATTAACATTTAGGATCATTATTGAGACATGGTTTGTATTTCCAGCCATATTTATTTATTTTTATTTAATATATTTGGAGTTTCAGGCAAACAGAAATTCAAACTTGATTTGCCTTAATTGAAAAGATAGTGTATTAGCTTATAATTCACTACCAGGGATCTTAGGAAAGGCAATAAGCTGTGAAAGCACAATTTCCCAAATTTGCCTTCCTTGTTTCCTTACTACCATACAGTAGGTATGGAGTGTGCTCCCAAGGTTGATATGTGGGTTTCTGTATGGAATCAGGCAGCGATTCGATAACATCTATGACTCAGATTTTTAAAATTCCTTCAATCCTGCAGTTGTTTTGTCCTCAATTTTATGTGTATAACAGATTGGCTTCTCTTAAAGAAAAAATTACATACAATTTAAGAGTATTTATTAGTTCAATAAAATAGAATAACCAGTGATAGGCAAAGTCTATAAAAGTTTGGTAGATTCAGTTGCTTCATAAGGTCACTAGTGACACAGTTTCTCTGTACACTGACATGAGGGGGGCCAGCTTTACACTAAAATGAGCTTTCTGGATGGAATTGGATGGCTTCCAGCACAATGAGCAACAAGGGCTGCCTCATTTACAATCAGCTCAAGAGAGAGTGCTGGAACAACATGGACAAGTTGTCATGAGCTTTATTCTTATAGAACTAGCTGAACTAAATGTTTCACAAATGCACAGAAAAGTTCTATGAACTCTCTACTTTCCTTCTTTTGCAACTGGGTTTCAATAGGCTATTTCTTTCCACACTTTACCTTAATTGCAAATTTCCAGTACAATGATTTCAGTTTTCGCTAGTGGTGAAAAAGCATTCCATTTCTCATTTGACAGATGGAATTGGCATTACATTTCCTTAAGTCATAAAGGAAAAGAGGTAAATGATAACTCTAACTCCTAACAATAAGTGCCCACCAATGCTGCATTAATTTAGTGTGCATGATAATTCCAGAGGTAATTCATTATATCTGAAAATTCATACTATTTATCATTACCAATCTACTAAAATTTGCTTAAAATTTGTGAAAGATGATTGATAAAGCTAACATTATTTTAAACACTTGTGGAGAATAATAGTTTTAAAGGAGAACATTATTGAGAACTGATAACCATATTTTATGACTGATAGTACTTGTTTGATCCCACTAGTTATAGCACAAATGCATGCTTTAAACTTATATTTTAATATTTTTAGTTATTTATATTGAGCATTATCATCTAAGGGCAAAGCTCTTTAATATGTGGAATTAAATTTGCTATGTTAATACAACATCATTTTATATCTAGAAGGTATTGAAATTCAAGAAAAACTGTGTCAATGTATTGAAAAGAAATAAGCTGAAGGAATTTTTCCTCAATCTTAAAATTCATATTTCTCTTGATAAATGTAAATCCACATATATTACCACAGCCTTCCCCAAAACTATTTGACTGCAAATATTTATGTAGTGTTTTTTTTTTTTTTTCCGGTTCGACTAATGATGAACATTTTGAAATGCTACATTAAATACTTTGTAGGGTTAAATGAAATAAAAAATTTGGTTCTGATTAGTGTAAATAAATAATTATGAATTAGATTTGAAACAATTGAAAATAATCACATATAACTTCTAAAAACAGAAGAAAGATTATTTTACAGATGCTTTGACTCAGAAGAACTTTCTTTTGAATATTTTTCTATTTAATGCCACTGAGATGTATCTCCTCATGTAAGTCACTAATCTTTCCTAAATTTAAAATAAACTCAATAACATCATTTTGAAAGTTTAATTATGTGTTTGGAGACTTACATACAATTTGTTGCAGAATAACCAAGTATTAGTTACTTCTTCAAGCTAAAAATTTACTTTAGCAATACTTACTTATCAGAACTATAAAATGTAGTGATTCATATATAACTACATTTACTACTTGATAGGTAACTATTACTTTTGTGAAGCTCTTTGATTAAATGAGATTAGAGCAATTGATTTTTCTCCAACAAATTTCTCTCTTGTTTTATAGTTTGACTAATACTTAGTATTATATTAAATCTAAAGCAAAACAAAACTAGTTATTATTGTTAAATAAATAACATCAAAGTTTTTAGAATCACACATAGTGGTCCAGATACCAGGAAAAATTAGTCATGGTAGGTTTATAATTACAGGAAGAAACTCAAACCAGACCTGGGAAAGGAAAAAAAAACTGTTTTGATACCTTTTAAGAGAAAATAACTTTTCTAATGTATGGCAAAATACAACTGTTTTGTTACCTTTTAAGAGAAAATAACTTCTCTAATGTATGGAAAAATAGGAGAGAGATCATGGTTAAGTATGAAGTGTTTTGGGTAAAATTAAGTTTTGTTTACTCCAGTGTATTGGAAGAAGAAAAAGGAGATCTAAAACTTCCAAGTCCCAAGTGTTCAGTTTGCCTTGTATTATGTATGAGACAAGAAATGAACAAGTCTTGTAAAAGGCTAGGTAAATCATTTACCTTGGATAGTAAAAGAAGTTTTACTAAAATTAATATTAGCAGGTCTGTTATTGAAGTCTTGAATCTTCTGCTGTGTCCTCTTAAGTCTTCTCATTCTGATTTATTTTCTTAGCAATGAATGAGGAATAATATACTTTCTGAGGATTCATGGAATGATCATTCTAAACATTTGATATGCTTGGTAGACTATGAAGCCCCACTCAAATTTCAGATACCACAATTTTAATTGATAGTAATGCAATATTGAAATGTGGTAGAGACATAAAAAAAGACCCCCTAAAAAGTACGGAAAAAAATTACAGAGGTGCTGAGGCATACAGACAATTTTGAGTTATTAGACTTAGAAAGTGTCAAAACTATTACTTTTGAAACAATATTAACAAATATATTAATAAGGGCTAGGACTGTAGTTATTTGGTAGAGTGCCTTGCACATGTGACGTACTGGGTTTAATACTCAGCACCACATAAAATAAATATGATTGTGTCCATCTACAATTGAAAATATTTTAAAAAGATATGTTAACAACAACAGCAACTCCACAGGTGGAGACTTTTTAAAGTATATATTACATTATTTCTTCTAAAAGCCCCAACAGAGGCAAAGTAATTAATCTTTTCCTAAAGTTTTTAATCTCAAATGCTTTTTATTATATATCCCTTTGAGAGAAATACTTGAAATGAATGGAATTAACCCAACATATCTCTTCTCATGGCTTATTTGATTTTACCAAGTTGAGTATTCTAAATATTTACTTGCCAAAGAATTTTGAACATTATTATTTCCAGGAATGATAATAGTAAGTAACTTGAGTATAGCAGGATAAATCATTATTATTATAGAATTAATTCAGATAATCAAATATATTTAGAACTACATGCATTTTTACAACTAGGAGTTAATTATAACTACAAACACTAATGTCTATTTTGTGATATATGAATAATGACATAGTTGTGTCATATTAAACTAAATTAGTAATGTCTTACTGTTTTAATAATTCATGTAATTGCTCTGTAATTTTGAAAATATTTGTAATAAGTATATACAAATGAGTTAAAGCTCATTTGTTTTTATGCAAACAGAGTGATTAATAATCTCAAAGTTACTTAACTGTCAAAAGGAATATACTTATGGAAAACTCCAGGCTTACTGCATTGAACAACTTACAAAATATTAGGTAACTGGCTTTGAGCACAATAAATACATTCATAAGATTCAAGAAGGCATTATATAAGAAATGTTGGAGGATATGATATTGAGTTTCTCTTTTTTTCTCTGTGATAATGAAGAAGACAAATTATGATAGTGTTCATTTGAATAGAAATAAAGGCAACTGCAACTGATCTTATTTCAAGAGAATATAAAATTATGAGGTTGGTCACAACTCCAATCTATTCTTCCTTTGTCTTTGGGGGAAGTGTCATTCTTATGTATGCTCATTAAAATTTAATTGGAATAAAAGTGTATTTTTGATACTCTTTCCTGAGAATATTGAAAATATGATGTGTATCTCTAAACACCAAGCTGTAGTCAATTACAAGTCATACTTTTGATCTGTGAAAATTTTACTTTGGATAAACCCAAGTATAAATATTACTATATTTAGAAAGTAGATTTAAGTCCCAAATAGAGAATGTTAATGAAAATTTATCTTTGGCTTTATTCTATTTTCAACCTTTGAGTGGGTTATTTAGTGATCTTTTCCACCATGAAAATTCACATTCTCTTGGCACATTTTATTTATGTCTGTTTTTTGTTAATGTTTTATTTCTGTATAATTTCTCTATTTTCCACTATTTTTTCCTGCCATATTATTTTTTTTAGGATTGCTATTTTACTTTTGCCTTTTGTGTTATATGGGATGTATATATGAGGTGTTAAAAGGTACAACACATTCTACAAGTGAGCCCCACTTTCTGCATCTGAATAGGGAATGAAATTAAACTGAACATCAGAATCTGTAATTTTTTGAGAAAAAAGTAACTGAGTTTAAACTTATTAACATTATTAAATCATATCTAATATTTAATACTATATGATTCAATACAGCTATAAAATACAATCATACAAAATGTGTTAACATCAAAGAATACAACTAAAATTAAGGTAGCAGATAAAAGCTATATAACTTTTTTGCGGGGTATACAGGAGAAGACTTTTGAAATAGGCACATAATTGCCCATTCTTTTACAGAGAATCTACTGCAAGCAAAGATCTCAACCTCCAGAAGCATCACACATAGCATTACTAAGCATATTTCTAAAAAGTGTACAATATGCACAGTTGGAAAGTACAAAATTTCAAAAATTGTTCTCAGCAACAGGTGTGCTACATATTTACTTATTTTATTTAAAACTTTTTATAGTAGAGGGATACAATATCTTTTTTATTTTTTAAAAATATGGTAAGCAAGAGTTCTACCAACTGAGCTACAAACCCAAGCTTCATATTTAAAAGAATGTGAAAAGTGTGTGTGTGTGTGTGTGTTTATCTCCATTAGAGTGTGTGTGTGTGTGTGTGTGTGTGTGTGTGTTTATCTCCATTAGATTTCTTGATTTTCTTCTTAACTCCATGCTCTCTTCCGGGTCTAGACTGAAGACTGAAGCTTCATTCTTTGGAGATGATCCTTCAGATCCTGTGAATTATAGAAAACCAGGTAGATTTGAGGATAACAGTCCAAAATGTAAGCAAGGAAAAATAATAAAAATTTTCACACCAACTATTGACCATTCAAATTTTATTACATAGCCCAAACCAAGAGAGATGATAGACAGTAGAAGAGTATGCATAAACAGAGTTTTCTATTTTAATTTGGACCAATCCTTACTCAGAAAGAAATAAAGAAATATAAAACTGACATAACATCTGAATACAAAAACAACAAATAATGGGAAATAATCTGAATACAAAGGCAATCAATAATGAGAAATAGGAGGAGGTCCAGTGGGAGGCAGACAGGGACAGGAGGAACAGTGGCCTAGGGAGGGGGTCTCCTGCCCTGGGAGGTCTGGCACCCCACTGCAGTGCCTGCTCTCTCTACCTTCCATGGGATATCATTGTCCTCCCACTGCCTGCCTTCCTCTTGGCCCACCAGCAGCCCTGGAATCATGGCCTTGTGTGACCCCTTCTGTGTCGCCACAGAGATGCTGGCCTAGATCTCGGAGCTGCAAGACATTGAGGTGGAGATCATGGTGGTGGAGATTACAAGGATGACGGCTGTAGCAGTGGCCATAACCATTGTGTCTGTCTCTGGGTGGCCAGGGGCCGGCCAGCCACCATCACCATCCCATGTCCATGATCACACTGCAGTCACTTGTCAGAAAAGGACCAGACAAGAGTATTTTGTAAGGAAATGTTTGACTGTGAATTTGGCATATGAGAGTCACACCCATAAACACCAAGTGGCAAACAGATGAAATGACCTAATCACATTAGCTAATGTGCCCTGAACATTCTTCAGTCCTTTTTTCCTCTTGTATCACCTTAGTGCTTCAAAGCTGTACTCCACTTTATTTTAGAACAGTTATGGTCCATCTATTTCAATAGTCTTGAAAACTGTGTCCCTGACTATTTAATTCCATTCAGGATAATTTTATTTTGATACCTTAATAATGTTGTGAACAACCAATAAAAAAAGAATAGTCAAAGCAATATGAAGTACATGCTCATAAGAAAAATATTTTAATCATTTTTGTTTCCTGCCATCTAGATCTAGTCATAAAGTAATATGATTAAGTCAAATAAAAACTGATTTGATTTTTTTTTTGGAAATTAGAATTTAGGTGTTTTTTCCTGTAAATTGTCTTAAGTTATCCTTTACCTAAGTATCAGAGTCTATTTTCTCACCAAACAGTTAACTCTTTGAACTTTTTTACATAGTGCTAGGTTATTTTGAGCAAATTGCCTTTAAAAAGTGACTTACCTATCCTCTTCTGAGAAGTTTCTGTTCAAGTCCTTGGTCCATTTTTTGATTGGGTTATTTACTTTTTGTTGTTTAACTTTTTGAGTTCTTTGTATACTCTAGAGATTAGAGCTCTATCTGATGTTTGAGGGGTAAAAATTTGCTCCCAGAATGTAGGCTCCCTATTCACCTCGAAAATTATTTCTCTTGCTGAGAAAAAACTTTTTAGTTTGAATTCATCCCATTTGTTGATTCTTGGTTTTAACTCTTGTGCTATAGGTGTCTTATTAAGAAATTTGGGGCCTGCCTCCATGTGATGAAGATTAGTACAAATTTTATCTTCTATTAGACGTTGAGTCTCTGGTCTGATTCCTAGCTCCTTGATCCATTTTGAGTTGACTTTTGTGACTTGAACAGAAACTTCTCAGAAGAAGATATACAATCAATCAACAAACACATGCTCACCATCTCTAGCAATCAGAGAAGTGCAAATTAAAACTACTCTAAGATACCATATCACTCCAATAAGAATGGCAGCCATTATGAAATCAAACAACAATAAGTGCTGGGGAGGATGCAGGGAAAAAGGTACACTCATACATTGCTGGTGGGACTACAAATTGGTGCAGCCAATTTGGAAAGCAGTATGGAGAATCCTTGGAAAACTGGGAATGGAACTACCATTTGACCCAGCTGTTCCCCTTCTCAGACTATACCCAGAAGACTTAAGAAGAGCATACTACAGGGACAGCCACATCAATGTTTATAGCAGCACAATTCACAATAGCTAGAATGTGGAACCAACCTAGATGTCCTTCAATAGATGAATGGATTAAAAATGTGGCATTTATACACAATGGAATATTACTCATCAATAAAAAATAATAAAATCATTGCATTTGCAGGCAAATGGATGGCATTAGGGCAGATTATGCTAAGTGAAGTTAGCCAATCCCTAAAAAACAAATGCCGAATGTCTTCTCTGATATAAGGTGGTGACTCAAAATGGGATAGGGAGGAAGAGCATGAGAAGAAGACTACCACTAAATAGGGAAAAGAGGTGGGAGGGAAAAAGAGGGAGAAGGGGAGTTGCACAGAAGATGGAAGGAGAACCTCATTGTTATACAGAATACGTATATGATGTTGTAATGAGATTAAGGGAAAAAAGTGTGTCACATTAGATTGGGAGAGGAGGGGAGAATCAGGGAGGATAGAAAGGGCAGCAGAATAGAATAGACAATATGATTGATGTATGTACATTCCATGTATGTGTTATATATCAAAATATATTCTACTGTCATGTATGACTAAAAAATTAATAAATAAAAATTTTTAAAAAGGGACTTACCTAAAAATAATTTTTGTTACTAATACTTTTTTTAAACACATTGTCTATAACTGTATTTTCCCTTTATTTTTAATGCCTCTTTCTCTGAAACCCCTTGATTTTGTTTTGCTAAAACTCATTTACTAAGACCTAACTATCTTTGGGTTTGCTGTAGTGGCCTTGACTAAAACCATATTATTGGGTGCCCCTAATGACTGGCACTGACTTTGTGGCCCAAATCTATTGGTTGCTATTTACTAATTCAGCAGTATTTAGTTATCTCTGAAAAGTGATAATCATATTTGGCCTTCTGTCTCAGGTGAGTGAGAGAGAATAAGGTGAAGGAGAGTGGAGAGAAATGTTAGGATTTCCTTAGATAATTTAATTTTTAAAAGGAAAAAAAATTGCATCTTTCTGAATTCAAAAAACTGATCTACCAAGTGGAATGTTTGTAACATGTATTTCTGCTCCCAAATGCTTTTTAAATTTTTATCACAGACATGAAACTAAGCAGATTATGTAATGCCACAGTTTAGAGAATATATGAACTACAGAGATAAGTAAGACTGACAAACTCATTGTCAGAGAAGTTCATGACGTTGGATAAGCAGTATTTCAAACAGAGCTATTGTAGACATAATACTGTCAAGGTAAATATATATGATGTGTTAGGAGAATAAAATTTTATTTACCATCCTTTAGACATTTTTATATAGAATATTAATAAAAATTTTAGAATAAAAACTATAAAATTAAGTATTTTTTTAAGAATTCTCAACTTGCCCTTGTGGGTATTTTTGTTGGTGGATGGAATATGTTCTTGTATTTTATTTAAACTCTCTTTGCTTCTGCTTTACAAATGAAGTGTAAGTGTATGTTGAAGTGGCCAAACAGGGATTTCAGGAGAACTCAATGTTTCAATCCTATTAGAGAATTCAGCTACTGATGTTCTGGGAAAAAAAAAATAGAAAACCAGCACAGATTTTGAGAAACTGCCTTCAAAAACACATAAAGCTGACCATAAATAAATCATTTTGACACAGAACTTTTAAATCCACAATTTGAAAAGTATTTCCTAAACCTGTGGGAAATTAATAAATAGCGTTAGTATGTTGACCTTAACAATATAAATAAAATGTTAATCTGAGTTTAAAAGTATCTACTAAAGAGACAGAATTGCATGAGACCTTACTTAGTTGAAATGATGTTAAAATTTTTGTAGAGCTAATTACAAACTGTTGTGGCTGTATAATAAAGCTAAGAACAGAAGACAACCTTCTACGGTAGATCTAGAAACACAGCACTTACTTAGTCTCTGTGCAAATTATATACAGAATTGTAATTCCAGGAAGGTTTTCCAGATAAGGTGACATTCAAGATGAAACCTGAGGGATAAGTATGGAATGCCAAGAAACCATTCCAAGTAGGGAGACATGATTGTTGCAAAAGTAATTTTTTATTATTTGCTAGCCATTCATTCAACAAGTATGTATTAAATAACAGCCATTTTGCTCCAGGTGCCCCCTAGCAGGGGAGGCCCGGAAGGGTGGCTGATGTCTGCTTGTGCCCTAATGTCCCCTGCTTGCTCTCAGGAGGACATGCTTGTGACTGTGGCAGAGAGGGCCTTGGTGAGCCGGCCAGCCAAGCAATTGTCCTGCCTGAACAGGAGAGAATGGAGGCGGTGAGGGCTGCCACCAGTGCGGGAACACGGGGAAAGATGACGCCAGTGTTGGGCCATAGTGTGCCCCTGGTGACCATGCCCAAGTGGCCGCTGGCACTGCCCCTGGCACAAAAGGCACACAGGCCAGGGCCCCTTGGACCGGGACCTGCCGGTATTTGGCGGCTCAGCAAGGGAACCATGGTTAAGCAATAAGTTACATTGTTTTATGTTATGGCAGACACAGGAAACTAATAAGACTAAATAAATTTCTTTCATGTTTAATTGCATATCAGGACTATTTCTCTAAGGGCCTGGACTAGAACAACTGAGAAAGATTTTGTCAGCTTGAAAAAATTCTGAGTTCATAAAATTACCTTTTTCTTTTTGGTTTCAAATGTTTACATTTTTAATAAAATAAAAAGTTGACATTTTCCCATAAAAAGAAAAAAATGTGTATTTTACATAAAACATTTTTCATTGGTGATCATTGCCATTTACATTTAAAAATGATACAGAGTTTACTATTTTTTTTTTAATTTCAAATATGTTGCTACAAGTAACAGAATATATGTTAACAGCTTAATGGAAGTTATCCAGCAGCACATGACAAGGACTCACATTATGGACTGGAAGGTTGTGACCTTATAAGGCAGTGACAAAATATGACAAAACTTTTTTTTTTTTCTGTTTTTCCTCATAAGGCAGATCAGATACGATTGAAGTTGTAAACTAAGATGTAATAATACATAGCCTTGAGTTGAAGTATTTCTCAAAAATCGTAAGTTGAAATCTTAAACCTGAGTTCTTCAGAGTTTAGTTGCTTTTAGAGATAATATGCTTAAAAAGGTAACTGAATTAAGTGTTTAGGCTGTAGCTCAGTGGCAGAGCACTTGCCTAGCACATATGAGGCACTGGGTTCAATCTTTAACACCCCATTAAAATAAATAAATAAAAGTTCTGAAACAATTTTTTAAAGAGGTAACTGAGTTAAAATGTGATCATTATGATGAGCCCTAATTCAATATGGCCAGTGTCCTTATAAGAAGAGCACTTTAGAACACAGACATGCATAGAAGGAAGACCATAGGCAGACAGCAGAAATGGCTATCTACAAGCCCAGGAAAAAAAGACCTCAGATGAGATAAAACCTGGTGACACCTTAATCCTGGAATTCTACTTAAGAAAATGACATTATATTGTATATTAATACTCTTGCCTCTATTAGTAAAGTTTTATAAAGAACGATAATAATATGTAGGTAACCATATGCTGAGAGAGAAGGGACAGATACTTTATGTTGAGAAAACCCTTCTCCAAGGGCAGCAATGGTTGGCCTTGGGTCTTTCTGGGACCTCCAACTCAGCAGCCCACATCTGCCTAGCACCTTATCTTGGCAGGGAGGCACCACCTCAGGAAGCTGTCCTCATCCTACAGGTTGCTCAAGAGGGGTGAATCTGGGAGGCAAACTTCTCCAGTCTCCCTTAACTTGGTGTGGGTCCCTGGTCACTCCCGGGTCCTGAGGCATCACAAATTTGGTGCATGTTCCTCAAGCCCTGGAGTGGAGCGTGAGTCCTTGGAAGGGCAGGAGAGACTGGACCTGGCTGCTGGAGGGTTCCAGTTGGAAGCCTGCACTGGAACCAGGCTGAGGTGGCTAGGCCTGGTAGGGGAGCAATTACTTGCCACTTGCTCCTGCTTTGCATATTCACAAGGCTAAGCTCCACCTCCTGCTCCTGAAAGCAGCTGAGAGAAATTACATTATTCATAATAATCATTCCCCTCCCAGGAAGGCCTAGATGGTTATGCATGAGGAAACATGGCCCCTAGATGATTATGCATGAGAAAGTGTTGCCCCACCCAGAAAGGCCTAGATGATTATTCATAAGCCTGAGGGAGACGGTTTGGGCTGGCAAAGGCCTCTGGAGCCCAGGTGAGAGGGAGGCATCTACCCTCTGATGTGAGCATCATCCAGAGACCAGGTCTCCGGAAAAAGGGTGTTTGGGTATTGTTAGGCCCAAGCTCTTCATTTTAACAGTTTTTCCACTCTTACTTGAGACTTTAATTTTACAGTTTTCTTTGGGGTCCAAAATTTTCTGAGGATAAGTGGAAATGTGACAGGCTGAGGAAGGGGCAAAAGGGAGGCTATAGGTGACACCCTGGCTTTCCAGGAGAAAAAGTTCCACACATTACAAGAAGGATATGGAGAAGGAAATAGAAATGCAGTGCGACATCCACATCCAACTTTCTAGAATCTTTAAGATTTATTTTTGAGAAGCTGCAGGAATGGGTCTGGGTTAGGACTCAGCAGCCATAATCAGCTGTGAGGCAGCCAGGGGCTTTGCACTGGGAGGAGGCACCTGTGGAGCTTTATGAGTTTTCCTTGGCAGACCGAGAGATGAGCCACTAGTGTCACCCTAGGATGACCTGCCTCAGGAGCCCAGGTGAGAGGGCTTTCACTTTATGGAGGATTTGACTTTTTATCTCTGTAGACTTCAGTCTTCCAAACAGGCCAGATTAGCCGTGGTGGAACTCAAGATCGTCCAATCACCAAAATGTGGCAGGTGTGCAGAGCACACTGGCTATGCTCACCTGGTGAAAACTTAGGAAAAGCTTTGTTGTTGTACCTAAAGTGTTTTTAAATCTCATTAGAAAGAGAGTCCACTCTTTCTCATGTTGACTCTGAATCCTTCAGCTTCTAATCCTGCAGGATGCCTAGCACATGGCAGTTGCCTAGTGAATGCTGAATGAATAATTGAAGAAGCATGAAAAAGATCTTTTGAAGACCAAAGAGCAGGGAAAAAAAAATATCCAGCTACTATAGTGGAAACCATTTACTCTGAATGAGGATGGAGTACCAGAATTATTAGGGCCAAATGAAATTTGTTAAACTAGTGAATAATAATTTATTGAAACAAGCTCTGTGACAAGTCTAAGTCACAGAGTGAACTTTGGCAAACAAGTTTCCCTTGCTGAGCTTCACTTTCCTATTTCTTTGTAGCTTTATATTTTACTTACAAATCTATGATTTTTTTTGGTACTGGGGATTGAATTCAGGGGCAGTCAACCACTGAATCATATCACGAGCCCTATTTTTGAATTTTTTATTTAGAAAGAGGGTCTCACTTAGTTTCTTAGTGCCTTGCTTTTGCTAAAGCTGGCTTTGAAATCATGATCATCCTGTTAATCTCTCAAGCTGCAGGGATTACAGGTGTGTGCCATCATGCCAAGATCAATTTTGAATTAATATTTGTACATGCTGTGAGTTACAGGATGAGGTCAGTTTTTTTCCTCCTTCCTTATTTCTTCCCCCACCTCATTTATGCCTGGGATGTCTTCTTGTTCTAACACTATTTCATTTCTTTTCTTCACTAAGTTCACTTTTCCCTTTAAAATTAAGGAGTCAAATTAATATTAGAGGAAATCTCTCTTTCTTTCTGGGTTTATGAATCTTTCCAACCCATTTCTTCTTACATGCACTCCCTTTGAGCAAAGTTATCTTTCATATGATGTGTATATTAAGATGGTCATCTAGTTGAAATTCAAATTTCATGTGTTGGATATTGTTCAGTTGATGGGGTTTTCCCATTAAAACTATGGGGAAAATGTGTAGAAATTCTTAGTATAAAAAAAGAAGAAATCTTTAGTGTATCAAGTATGACTTTTTTGGACAAACCTAATAAACTGAGTTTTGCTTCACTTGGGAAAAATGTGGCTTAGGTCTCAGTTAACAAAACAACAGCTGGTCAATCTATGCTTTGGACTCACACAGAGAAGGCATAAAATATTAATTGTTCCACCATTTAAAATAGAGTATCTGACATTTAAGTCAAGAGGGAAGTCTGGAGTCAATTTTTTCCCCAAAGGAACACAGAAATGTTGGGTGTCAATAAGATGATTAATGCTTGTCACAGAGACAATATATCAAACAAGAATGAATGATATGGATACCCTGTGAAATTTCAGATGTTTGTGGATCCAGAATGCAAAAAATTCTTAAGCAAAAGACATTTGAAAGAGCTGAAATTCTTAAAGTCCAGAGTTGGAAAAATCCTTTTTCAGTTTTTAGGTAATGAATTAGAACAAGGTGATACAATGCACATATAATTGTTCTCTGAGAATGCGTGACTCTAGGGTCACACTTCCTGGGGCTATCAGCTTGTGAGATTTCAAAATTAAGCAGGGCTTGTAGTTTAGTAAGAGAACTCCACAAAACCTTTTCTCAAAGGGAGAAGCAACAGTAGTAACAGAATATAAGAGGTTGAAAGGGGCCTGGTTATTTTGAGAAAACTATTTGGGCATTTTTCTTGAAGCAGACTAATTCTAAAATGATAGAAACAAAACCAACCACGTTTAGACACAAGCAAATAAGGAAGCCCAACACCTAGGGAGATACTGGTCACTGCATATTAGATGAAGTGAAAGCAAAAGAGGACCATTACTTTGGGGAGTCAGTCAAGAAAAACTCCTACATTGTGAATCAAAATTTTTGTATTTTTAAGTCTCACTTCTGTCACTAAATAATCTGACTGTCCCTGTGTTAGTCAAATATTTTTCTGGATCTAGATTTTCTCACCTAGAAAATTAAATATTTGGACTAGATGACTAGATGACATTAAAAATCCCTCCTACTGATAAAATTTTGTGAGCTTTTCCTAGACTATAAATTCTTTCTATAGTGTTTTTCCATAGATTCTGCAAATATTTATTGAATTCCTATTTTTTCCTGCACAGTGACATAAAGGGTCATATGTTGTATATTTTTGTTTATGTGAACTCTTTACAGTAGTCAAATTTATAGAGATGAAGGTTGATTAGAAGTTGCTAGGGGCTGAGAGTAGAAGGTATTGAGAGTGATAAATAATGGGCCAGATATTTCTTTTAGGAGTGATATAAATATTCTGAAATGATTGTGGTGGTGGTTGAATGGTAAATAATGAAGAATGAATATATATATAATATATATATATATATATATATATATATATATATTATATATTATCTAACTTTGCCCTTATTTTACCTCACAGAATTTTGTCAATAAATAAAGGTAGCTGTGATAGAGTAAATTTTGTAATGGGCACATAATTTGAAGTTTATTGTTTGATATGGGAATCAGGAAATCATATTATTTGAGAAAATTATACTAAGCCATCTCCAGGATATGAGTAGCAACTGGGAATGCAGGAGTAATATCAGATGAAGGAAATATTGCCAAAGCCTGAAAGCCAGAGGTAATATACTAACTTAGTGTAATTAAACAAGATAAGGATAGCTGGTATATGAAAGTGTAAGGGGAAATGTTTAGAAGTCAGCCTAGGGAAATATGAGCAAATCTTGAAGTCATAGTTTGAAACTTAAATTTTATTTTGAGGGCAATGGGGGTCACTTCATTTTGGGAACTAATACATTCTCATGTTTGTTGCTTTAAAGAAAAACTCTGGCTGCAATATAAATAATAGAATGGAGAAGAGCAAGGCTAGCAACAGGAAGATCTTTTTGCAGCAGTTGAGGCAAAAGAAAAGTCTGTTCTTCTCTAAAGTAGAAATGACATCAACATGGATAAAGTGAGAAGTGAATACATTTGGAAAAATATTAAGGTGATTGGACAGGGCAGAAATGAAGGGATTAGAGTTGAGTCGTATATTTAAGGCTTGGGGGATTTGATATCTAATGGTATTTTTCACTTAGCTACAGAAAAGATGTAGATTTTTAGGAAAAAATAATTTACATTTGGTTGTGCTGAATACATCAATTTTAATTGACTAATGGACTGATAGAAGTACTGGTTAGCAAATGGCAAAACAACCTGGGCTGGGAAATAAAATTGTTAAAATAGGAAGTATATTTAAATATGAGAGTATATTTGTTCATCCATAAAATATGTTTACAAGAAAAAAAAACTCCTACACAGACCTGGAGGAACACCAAGATCACAGGGGAAAAATGGGCAGGGAATAGGTTCTGCACTGGACAGTGAGAAAGAACAATTGGGAGATTAGAGGAAAATTGGGAGATTGAACACTAATTGTTTAAAGCAAACATGATTTGTTACACAAAATGAAATGTGTATCAGAGAGTCTACAAGTGCTTTACAAATAATGACAATTAAATCCTTGAAATAACAGTTTGGAATTAGTTTTGTTATATCTTTTTTGTAAATTAGAAAACTGAGAAAGACAACTTGCTTGTGGTCATACATGAGTACATTATGAACTGAGATATGACTTTAAGCAGTCCAGCTCCATCACAGTACAAGTGCTTATCCCTGCCCCTTCTGGCCTTTGTTGGAAGGAACTTTCTAAGAATAAGGATCCCCCAATAAGAGTCCACTTCTGAACATGCTCATTCTCTCTCTCCAGCCTCTTCTGACTCTCTCTTGCTATCCCATTTGGGGAGCCTGAGGCCAAGAGAAGAGAAGCTGTCCTGAAGCTCCTTTAAAGGTAAAGTGTGTGTCTCTGTTTTATTTGCTGTTCCTGGAAATTCACATGAACAAACTTAAGTTCAACTACCCGTGGGGGCAGGGAGAAAGGTGGATACAATACCTTTATTTATTTTTATGTAGTATTTAAGATAAAAATGCAGTGCCTTACACGTGCGAGTTGAGTGCTCTACCCCTGAGCCAGATACCCCAGCCCTCTGCCCTCATTTATTGACAAATATCTTCTAGTATCTTGAATCAATCATTAATGCAATAAGTAATGGCCTATCCAAAACATTTTTTCTTCAAATGGGTTACTTTACAAATATTTTATTCAGAATCAAATAAAACAATGAAAAAAAGCCTCAGTGGAAATTAAACTAAGACCTTTGAAAAGAAAAGGGCAGTTTTACTTTAGTGTGTTTCAGTGGGTGTAAAGCAAAAAGCATAAAAACTAGATGTTTTAAACATTAACTTTTTAAAAATTTTTGGTATAATACACACAAAAACCATACCTCACATATTCTCATTTGTACAATTTAGTGCAACCAAGGACCTTAACTATGTTCTTTAACTGTCACTACTTTATGCTTCCAAACATTTTTTAATCACCTCTGAAAGAAAATTTACCCATTAAAATCCCAATTCTTCCACCTTCTTGACCCAGGTAACATCTATTTTATGTTTATTTTTTTTCTATTTGTATGAATTTGACTGGTATGGTTACTTCCTCCTTGGAATTATTTAGTATTTCTACAATGGTTTTAGGCTTTCTTCATATGACATAATGTTTACAAGGTTTACTTCCATTGTATAATGCATAAGAGTTTTATTATTTTAAAAAAGATAGAATAGTATTTCCTGATAGCCCACATTTTTTTTTTTATAAATCCATGCTTCTAAATACTTTTGGGTACTAAAGATTTAAACCAAAAGCAATATGCCACTAAGCTACACCCAAGCCTCTTTTATTTTTTTTATTTAAAGACAGTATCTCATTAAGACACTGAGATTCCAAAAATACTAATTTGAAATATGTCTAAAAATTTTCATATGTATGGTCGAATAAACACTCAGATTAATTATATACATATTTATTTTTAACAGTAACATTACAATCACAGAATTAGTAACTAAGCCTGAACTCATGTTTAAACCAACTTAATTTTAAATAAAACGATGTACCTCTATGAAAAGACATGCACATGATTACAAAAAAATCAATTTCAAGGATATTGACATATATATATATATATATATATATATATATATATATATATTCTGTCTTCATAATATTATGTATACTGCCAAACCCAGTTAAAAGCATTCCTAAATATATACCTCACGTAATAATTTCCTTAATTCAGAACTTTTATATATTAACATCTATATTCATACATATTTTGCCAAATACATACTTGTGACTCTTCATGTATGCAGACATTCTCATTCACTCTCTAACACAAATCCTATTACATAAGAACTATTAGTCCAAATCCTAAACTCATTCTTCTTCCTAAATGACACTGCAAACATACCTACTGTCCCTCTTTCACTGCATGTTGTCTTCTACATTGAAGTATCTGAGGTACAGGACCCTCTGCCATGGTGTATTGATGTCTATAGTACTTCTGTGCAGAACCTATTCAACACTATGTATCCAAATCAGAGGCCCAATGCCCCTCTATATTTCAGATCTTACCTAATTTTCAATTTTCATGTGTACACTTCACCTATACATTCTTATAAATACCCCAATTTCCCAAAACCAATATTCACCCACCAGAATGACTCCTAACCCAAATCAAACATGATATTAACCCTAAACATATTCTGCTCCCTCAATGTAATTTCACACAAGAGCAGAATCTGAGGAGAAGATGTAAGCAGCTATGTAAAACCTGAGAGACATAATGTCATCTTCCACAGCAAATAACCTGGGATGTGTCTGAATAAGCCTCTCTCATCTCAATGCAGGGAAGATGACATTATGTCATCATACGCAACCAGGCCTGTGTGGATAGCTGATGCCGGGATCCTATGATATGTATATATTCATAAATTGTGAAAATGTCAAAGGAAGATGGGGAAGCCTCCATCTCATGGGACCATTGGAAACAACTGTTAGGACCAAGTTGCCAAGGCAGTGACCTCATTCACTTCCCTGAAGGAAATGATCTCACCTCACTTCCTTGGTGATGGAACTCTCTGAACGTGGGATCCAGGAGGCGAGGCACCCAGAGGCAATTCCAGTCCCAGTGGGCTCCCTTGTTTTTTCTGTACCAAGGCCAGAGTCATTCTTTCTTGGCCCCTGGTGATGTGTGGGTAGCCAAATGCCTTGAATGGTCTGAACAGGGGCCTTTCCTGAGAAAGTGTTGGCTCATTGCTGGCTCCTGACAACTACACAGAGATGGCCAAGGAGACCAGAGCTGAGACAGGACCGGCCACTGCTGGGGAACAAATTTTCACCCACCAGTCAGAGGTCAGAGTGGATAGATGCAGACCAAATACAGGGGTGGTTTGTGTGTCTTAGTGGGTGTGTGTTTCAATTTGGCATTTTCTCTCCTGTTCTGAGATCATGTAGGAAAAACGTGTTTGTTGTTGTTGTTGTTGTTGTTTGTTGGTTTGAAATGGACTGTTAACTAGTGAGTCTTTCTATAGAGTCAGTGGATCCCACTGGGTTTGTGGTTAAAGAGAGTAGAGAGAAGAATGCAGCCGTGAATGTGTCCTGTCTAGTGGAAATCTTTGCAGGACTCCTCAAGGCCAATTGATGAATGGACTGCTGCTTGTCTTGCAGATGGGAAACACCTACCAAGATCCCAAGTTCCTGTATTCTTCCAGAATTTTGGCCACTCTCTGAAGGGGTTCGTGTTTTTGTGAACAAGATGGGTACCACCTTCAAGCTCTGTGACAAGGCCATGGACTGGATTGCTGACGGGAATGCCAAGCATCTCAGAAAAGTAAAAATTAGCATGGCTGGTAAGGATCTCTCTGGAGAATCCCTGCTTGCATAGATAGCCACCCAAGTTGCATGATTAGGAGCTGTCAGTGCCACAGTGTTCAATTAAAGAAAAGTTTTTCTCCAGGCTTCTTTCCTCCCTATTGTTCTGTTCCCCTGAATGTCAGGGAGGTGTTTGCCTTAGGGCACTCCTTTGGGAATCCTACAGAAAACAGTTTCAAACGGAAAGGAAGAGGCCCAATCTGTGCCTTTTAGGTAAAGTGCTTTGTAAAGGCTGTGTCTGAATCAGACTCTTGGCCCTGTGTGTGGCTGTGAATTACATTCTCAGCACCCCAGGAAACTCAAGAAAAATCCCATGTGTCCATGCACATCTAAAAGGATGAAAAAGAAGTGTAATATTGGATGAAGTCTCTTGCCTTCCTCTGGTCAGGCTCCTGACACCGATGAAGTAAGAACAGGGATCCTCTGGGTCAAATGAGTTGTTGCAAGCCATCCAGTAACTAGCACACAGGTGTTTGGGTGTTTTCATGAGTCCAGCACACAGAAAGAATCTACCCCTGGCAGGCAGGAGGCCTCGAATTTGAGAAGCAGAGCAGTATTAACTACAGGCCCATTTTATCTATCCTGTTTCTCAGGAAGGGTGTCCAGGCCACCATGACATTTGGCACATGATGGGCATGAGACCTTACTTTGCACACCATCTTAGACTGCTCCCCCTATGGGAACCCCCAGCCAGAATGTTATGATGAGTATCTGTATGGAAGAAGAGGAGGGCCATTGGGAGTGTTTTTGTTAGAATAGTGGTCTTTTGTGTGGTGGTTGGAAAAGATGAGTGGGTCCACCTCAGCTTGAACTCTGGTGTGATGCCATTAGAGACTCAGTTCTGGAACTGATCTCAGAGAACTCTTGCCATGAATCGAGTTGGGATTCCACAAGGCCAGGCATTAGAGGAGCCCTTGGAAACTGAGATCTAGGCCGAGGGTGGCTTCCTCCACAGCACTGGGAATCTCAGCCAGGATTTCACATGATTTTGCTGTTAAAGCCTTTTCAGCTGTAGTTGAGAGCCCAAACTCACATGAACCTCATATTTTAGACCCCCAATGGGCCTGGATTCCTGTGACCTTTCGCCACTCCGTGAAAAGCCTTGCCTGCATGCGATCTCCAGAGCTTTTACTGAAAGGAGATTCCTCAGCCCTTAATGGCTCCTGAATGAATCAAAACCCACAGTGCCAACTTCTTCATTCTTGAGATATGGCTAGGCCAATAACATGAAGGTTTTGAGAATCCCATGACCAGAAATCCCCGGAGAACCTTTAGATCTCCTGTTGCTCATCATGACTGAACCCGCCATTGCCGTTTTTTGACTGAGTGGAATTCATGACCATGGTGAAGAACAGAGATGTCAGTGAGTAGGAGCCAGCAGGGAACTGGGTCTGGAGCAATGGAGTGCAGGTTGCATATGATTCACTTACATTCACTCCCTGTATCAGAACCCATGTATTTCTCCATGTTGCTTTACTTGCTTTTTCATGAGATTTCTTTTATACAACATTACTTTTGAATTCCATCATCATTTTCGAAGCGAAACTCACAGTTTGTTGTAATTAGTAACCCTAATATTACCACTAGACGTACACCTACTTGGATTGAATGTTTATCTGAATACCAGATTTCATGTATTTTTTAAAATATCAATTCAATCCATTATTTAAAATAGTAACCAGTTATATTTTTTATTCACCCTATGGTCTATTCATGCATCATCTCTATATACGTAAACCCAGGGTGCACCTATTTTTATCCCCAAACTCTAAATGACAGGGTTTGAAAACATGCTCCCAGAAATGGTGGAAGAAATACACATGTCACCTCCTCCATGTATTCCTTTCATCACATCATCTTCTGGACACCAAATGCAAAACTCACACTCACCTTATGATTCTTCCAAAGCCTGATTTTAATGAGAGCATGGATTACTAAAATCATCTAAGTCCGCTTTGCCTATTGTTTTCAATATTCAATCCTATGGTGAGCGTACACTTGTTTCTTCCTAGGATAGTGTATTCAACCACCCCCCTGTTGAAAATATCCCTGATCTTATCACCCATTTTGTACTTTGCCCGATCTCCTAACATCCCAATTGATATCTATTTCCCCAAGTGCCTTGTTGTGACTGACTCTTCATGTGTGCTGACATTCCCATTTACACTCTAATAGAAATTCATTCGATTGCAAAAAGGGCCTTTTGCCCCAATCCTAAACTCACTCTTCTTCCTTACCCTACACTGGAATCCTGTCTACTATCTCAATATCACTGGAAGTTCTCTTTCACATTCAGTGGTCCCAGGTACAAGATCGTATGCCATTGTATATGGATTTAGAGGATTCACCTCTGCAGAACATAATTCAAAACTATGTATCCAAACCAAGGGCCCAACACCCTTGTGTGCTTCAGCTCTTACCTAGTTTTCACCTTCCATTCTTATAAATATCCCAGTTGCCCAATCCCCGTATTCATCCAGCAGAATGACTCCTAAGCCAAATCGAACCTGATATGACCCTGAAGCAGACTCTGTTCCCTCAATCTATTCTCACATAACAGCAGGTCCTGAGTTGATCTTGCCATACAGGTATGTAGGGAATCCTCCAGCTGCTGAGAAGCTCAAAGGTAGATGCAGAAATGATCCCTGGAGCCAATGTAGGCAGCTAGGTAGGACCTGTGAGGTCTAAAGTCATCTTCCATGGCCAACAACCCAGTGAGGATGAAGGGATGTGGCTGAATCAGCCTCTCTCTTCTCAATGCAGGGAAGATGGACACAATCAGGCCTGGGTGGGTTGCTGATCCCGGGCTCCTAGGGTATATAGACCTTTATGACTTGTGAAAATGTCACAGGAAGGTGGGGCAGCCTCCCTCTCATGGGACCCTTGGAAACAACTGTTAGGACAAAGTGGTTGCCAAGGCAGTGACCTCATTCACTTCCCTGAAGGAAGTGACCTCACCTCACTTCCTTGGTGATGGAACTCTCTGAACGTGGGATCCAGGAGGCGAGGCACCCAGAGGCAATTCCAGTCCCAGTGGGCTCCCTTGTTTTTTCTGTACCAAGGCCAGAGTCATTCTTTCTTGGCACCTGGTGATGTGTGGGTAGCCAAATGCCTTGAATGGTCTGAACAGGGGCCTTTCCTGAGAAAGAAGTGTTGGCTCATTGCTGGCTCCTGACAACTACACAGAGATGGCCAAGGAGACCAGAGCTGAGACAGGACCGGCCACTGCTGGGGAACAAATTTTCACCCACCAGTCAGAGGTCAGAGTGGATAGATGCAGACCAAATACAGGGGTGGTTTGTGTGTCTTAGTGGGTGTGTGTTTCAATTTGGCATTTTGTCTCCTGTTCTGAGATCATGTAGGAAAAACGTGTTTGTTGTTGTTGTTGTTGTTGTTTGTTGGTTTGAAATGGACTGTTAACTAGTGAGTCTTTCTATAGAGTCAGTGGATCCCACTGGGTTTGTGGTTAAAGAGAGTAGAGAGAAGAATGCAGCCGTGAATGTGTCCTGTCTAGTGGAAATCTTTGCAGGACTCCTCAAGGCCAATTGATGAATGGACTGCTGCTTGTCTTGCAGATGGGAAACACCTACCAAGATCCCAAGTTCCTGTATTCTTCCAGAATTTTGGCCACTCTCTGAAGGGGTTCGTGTTTTTGTGAACAAGATGGGTACCACCTTCAAGCTCTGTGACAAGGCCATGGACTGGATTGCTGACGGGAATGCCAAGCATCTCAGAAAAGTAAAAATTAGCATGACTGGTAAGGATCTCTCTGGAGAATCCCTGCTTGCATAGATAGCCACCCAAGTTGCATGATTAGGAGCTGTCAGTGCCACAGTGTTCAATTAAAGAAAAGTTTTCTCCAGGCTTCTTTCCTCCCTATTGTTCTGTTCCCCTGAATGTCAGGGAGGTGTTTGCCTTAGGGCACTCCTTTGGGAATCCTCCAGAAAACAGTTTCAAACGGAAAGGAAGAGGCCCAATCTGTGCCTTTTAGGTAAAGTGCTTTGTAAAGGCTGTGTCTGAATCAGACTCTTGGCCCTGTGTGTGGCTGTGAATTACATTCTCAGCACCCCAGGAAACTCAAGAAAAATCCCATGTGTCCATGCACATCTAAAAGGATGAAAAAGAAGTGTAATATTGGATGAAGTCTCTTGCCTTCCTCTGGTCAGGCTCCTGACACCGATGAAGTAAGAACAGGGATCCTCTGGGTCAAATGAGTTGTTGCAAGCCATCCAGTAACTAGCACACAGGTGTTTGGGTGTTTTCATGAGTCCAGCACACAGAAAGAATCTACCCCTGGCAGGCAGGAGGCCTCGAATTTGAGAAGCAGAGCAGTATTAACTACAGGCCCATTTTATCTATCCTGTTTCTCAGGAAGGGTGTCCAGGCCACCATGACATTTGGCACATGATGGGCATGAGACCTTACTTTGCACACCATCTTAGACTGCTCCCCCTATGGGAACCCCCAGCCAGAATGTTATGATGAGTATCTGTATGGAAGAAGAGGAGGGCCATGTGGGAGTGTTTTTGTTAGAATAGTGGTCTTTTGTGTGGTGGTTGGAAAAGATGAGTGGGTCCACCTCAGCTTGAACTCTGGTGTGATGCCATTAGAGACTCAGTTCTGGAACTGATCTCAGAGAACTCTTGCCATGAATCGAGTTGGGATTCCACAAGGCCAGGCATTAGAGGAGCCCTTGGAAACTGAGATGTAGGCCGAGGGTGGCTTCCTCCACAGCACTGGGAATCTCAGCCAGGATTTCACATGATTTTGCTGTTAAAGCCTTTTCAGCTATAGTTGAGAGCCCAAACTCACATGAACCTCATATTTTAGACCCCCAATGGGCCTGGATTCCTGTGACCATTCGCTACTCCGTGAAAAGCCTTGCCTGCATGCGATCTCCAGAGCTTTTACTGAAAGGAGATTCCTCAGCCCTTAATGGCTCGTGAATGAATCAAAACCCACAGTGCCAACTTCTTCATTCTTGAGATATGGCTAGGCCAATAACATGAAGGTTTTGAGAATCCCATGACCAGAAATCCCCGGAGAACCTTTAGATCTCCTGTTGCTCATCATGACTGAACCCGCCATTGCCGTTTTTGACTGAGTGGAATTCATGACCATGGTGAAGAACAGAGATGTCAGTGAGTAGGAGCCAGCAGGGAACTGGGTCTGGAGCAATGGAGTGCAGGTGTGTGACCAACATCTGTGGTGAGCCCCTGTGGTTCTGTCATTGGTATCCAAATGACATGTGACTGACAAGGTGCAGCCAGCAGACCCTAAAATGTAAAGGCATGTTGTTGTGGGGAGAGGATCTGGTGCGATGCTCAGAATCAAGTTGCTACGCTCAAGTGGGAAAGATATATGGGGTAGCAGCCCAGTTTGTGTTTTTTTCCGTCAGACCCTGACTCACCCCACGTGACAGAGCTCCCTCCAGCGCTGTGTCCCGGTTGACCTTTAGGTATTTCAAAAACAAACACCAAATTTCCAGGGAAGCTGCAAGAAATGCCATTAAAACTGGACTGTGAGCCAAAGGCTTCACAATCCCCCCAGGGAGACACTCATACCCCAATGGCCACAGTTACCTACAAAGATAGGATTCAGCTCTGCCACCTCCTGTTCGTATTGGGAAATAGGAAACCATGTCCTCCTGTTCACATAGACTGAGACCAAGCTTTCCTGGTCTCACTGCAAAGGAAGCTAAATCACAAAGCTATATTTCTAGTGCACAAATGTCAGAGGCAGATAGTCAAGAAGTCATTAGGCCAGCAAAGTTCCATGTTTGTGGAATCTTTACCCTGTCCCCTACCATTGGGATCTCTTGTGCCACACCCAAGTTTGTGAGCTCCTCAGAATTTCCTATTCCAGATATGTATTCACAGATTTTGTTCCTCTTCTCCTCTCATTGTGTCTTATTTGGGGTGATAGTAATGTCAAGGCATTGTGGTGGATGACAGTGGAAGATTGTTATGTGGCACGTGTTCGCATATATCTTAGACTCGTTTTTCATTTTGCCCTTTGAAATATTGAATCTCTGTGTCAATACTTATACTACCTTGATTCTTTAATGTCCATCTGGGTGGATTTATAATCAACTTTTCACAAGATATTTCTCAGAAATATACATTTTCTTGACATACATATTCATTTCTGAATTCTCAAAATGAACTTCAGTGAATATTGAGTACTAACCCTAATATTTCTTCAGTAAGTGACCCAGTTTAACATCAATGAAAGTCTATTCATACGGGACGTGATGTGTATTTTGAAGTAAATTTTCATTCAAAATTGTTAAATTCCTATTTCTTCGTATCATAGGATGTATCATTTCATCCAATGTTCACAAATTGACATGCATATGATTCACTTACATTCACTCCCTGTATCAGAACCCATGTATTTCTCCATGTTGCTTTACTTGCTTTTTCATGAGATTTCTTTTATACAACATTACTTTTGAATTCCATCATCATTTTCGAAGCGAAACTCACAGTTTGGTGTAATTAGTAACCCTAATATTACCACTAGACGTACAGCTACTTGGATTGAATGTATATCTGAATACCAGATTTCATGTATTTTTTAAAATATCAATTCAATCCATTATTTAAAATAGTAACCAGTTATATTTTTTATTCACCCTATGGTCTATTCATGCATCATCTCTATATACGTAAACCCAGGGTGCACCTATTTTTATCCCCAAACTCTAAATGACAGGGTTTGAAAACATGCTCCCAGAAATGCTGGAAGAAATACACATGTCACCTCCTCCCTGTATTCCTTTCATCACATCATCTTCTGGACACCAAATGCAAAACTCACACTCACCTTATGATTCTTCCAAAGCCTGATTTTAATGAGAGCATGGATTACTAAAATCATCTAAGTCCGCTTTGCCTATTGTTTTCAATATTCAATCCTATGGTGAGCGTACACTTGTTTCTTCCTAGGATAGTGTATTCAACCACCCCCCTGTTGAAAATATCCCTGATCTTATCACCCATTTTGTACTTTGCCCGATCTCCTAACATCCCAATTGATATCTATTTCCCCAAGTGCCTTGTTGTGACTGACTCTTCATGTGTGCTGACATTCCCATTTACACTCTAATAGAAATTCATTCGATTGCAAAAAGGGCCTTTTGCCCCAATCCTAAACTCACTCTTCTTCCTTACCCTACACTGGAATCCTGTCTACTATCTCAATATCACTGGAAGTTCTCTTTCACATTCAGTGGTCCCAGGTACAAGATCGTATGCCATTGTATATGGATTTAGAGGATTCACCTCTGCAGAACATAATTCAAAACTATGTATCCAAATCAAGGGCCCAACACCCTTGTGTGCTTCAGCTCTTACCTAGTTTTCACCTTCCATTCTTATAAATATCCCAGTTGCCCAATCCCCGTATTCATCCAGCAGAATGACTCCTAAGCCAAATCGAACCTGATATGACCCTGAAGCAGACTCTGTTCCCTCAATCTATTCTCACATAACAGCAGGTCCTGAGTTGATCTTGCCATACAGGTATGTAGGGAATCCTCCAGCTGCTGAGAAGCTCAAAGGTAGATGCAGAAATGATCCCTGGAGCCAATGTAGGCAGCTAGGTAGGACCTGTGAGGTCTAAAGTCATCTTCCATGGCCAACAACCCAGTGAGGATGAAGGGATGTGGCTGAATCAGCCTCTCTCTTCTCAATGCAGGGAAGATGGACACAATCAGGCCTGGGTGGGTTGCTGATCCCGGGCTCCTAGGGTATATAGACCTTTATGACTTGTGAAAATGTCACAGGAAGGTGGGGCAGCCTCCCTCTCATGGGACCCTTGGAAACAACTGTTAGGACAAAGTGGTTGCCAAGGCAGTGACCTCATTCACTTCCCTGAAGGAAGTGACCTCACCTCACTTCCTTGGTGATGGAACTCTCTGAACGTGGGATCCAGGAGGCGAGGCACCCAGAGGCAATTCCAGTCCCAGTGGGCTCCCTTGTTTTTTCTGTACCAAGGCCAGAGTCATTCTTTCTTGGCACCTGGTGATGTGTGGGTAGCCAAATGCCTTGAATGGTCTGAACAGGGGCCTTTCCTGAGAAAGAAGTGTTGGCTCATTGCTGGCTCCTGACAACTACACAGAGATGGCCAAGGAGACCAGAGCTGAGACAGGACCGGCCACTGCTGGGGAACAAATTTTCACCCACCAGTCAGAGGTCAGAGTGGATAGATGCAGACCAAATACAGGGGTGGTTTGTGTGTCTTAGTGGGTGTGTGTTTCAATTTGGCATTTTGTCTCCTGTTCTGAGATCATGTAGGAAAAACGTGTTTGTTGTTGTTGTTGTTGTTGTTTGTTGGTTTGAAATGGACTGTTAACTAGTGAGTCTTTCTATAGAGTCAGTGGATCCCACTGGGTTTGTGGTTAAAGAGAGTAGAGAGAAGAATGCAGCCGTGAATGTGTCCTGTCTAGTGGAAATCTTTGCAGGACTCCTCAAGGCCAATTGATGAATGGACTGCTGCTTGTCTTGCAGATGGGAAACACCTACCAAGATCCCAAGTTCCTGTATTCTTCCAGAATTTTGGCCACTCTCTGAAGGGGTTCGTGTTTTTGTGAACAAGATGGGTACCACCTTCAAGCTCTGTGACAAGGCCATGGACTGGATTGCTGACGGGAATGCCAAGCATCTCAGAAAAGTAAAAATTAGCATGACTGGTAAGGATCTCTCTGGAGAATCCCTGCTTGCATAGATAGCCACCCAAGTTGCATGATTAGGAGCTGTCAGTGCCACAGTGTTCAATTAAAGAAAAGTTTTCTCCAGGCTTCTTTCCTCCCTATTGTTCTGTTCCCCTGAATGTCAGGGAGGTGTTTGCCTTAGGGCACTCCTTTGGGAATCCTCCAGAAAACAGTTTCAAACGGAAAGGAAGAGGCCCAATCTGTGCCTTTTAGGTAAAGTGCTTTGTAAAGGCTGTGTCTGAATCAGACTCTTGGCCCTGTGTGTGGCTGTGAATTACATTCTCAGCACCCCAGGAAACTCAAGAAAAATCCCATGTGTCCATGCACATCTAAAAGGATGAAAAAGAAGTGTAATATTGGATGAAGTCTCTTGCCTTCCTCTGGTCAGGCTCCTGACACCGATGAAGTAAGAACAGGGATCCTCTGGGTCAAATGAGTTGTTGCAAGCCATCCAGTAACTAGCACACAGGTGTTTGGGTGTTTTCATGAGTCCAGCACACAGAAAGAATCTACCCCTGGCAGGCAGGAGGCCTCGAATTTGAGAAGCAGAGCAGTATTAACTACAGGCCCATTTTATCTATCCTGTTTCTCAGGAAGGGTGTCCAGGCCACCATGACATTTGGCACATGATGGGCATGAGACCTTACTTTGCACACCATCTTAGACTGCTCCCCCTATGGGAACACCCAGCCAGAATGTTATGATGAGTATCTGTATGGAAGAAGAGGAGGGCCATGTGGGAGTGTTTTTGTTAGAATAGTGGTCTTTTGTGTGGTGGTTGGAAAAGATGAGTGGGTCCACCTCAGCTTGAACTCTGGTGTGATGCCATTAGAGACTCAGTTCTGGAACTGATCTCAGAGAACTCTTGCCATGAATCGAGTTGGGATTCCACAAGGCCAGGCATTAGAGGAGCCCTTGGAAACTGAGATGTAGGCCGAGGGTGGCTTCCTCCACAGCACTGGGAATCTCAGCCAGGATTTCACATGATTTTGCTGTTAAAGCCTTTTCAGCTATAGTTGAGAGCCCAAACTCACATGAACCTCATATTTTAGACCCCCAATGGGCCTGGATTCCTGTGACCATTCGCCACTCCGTGAAAAGCCTTGCCTGCATGCGATCTCCAGAGCTTTTACTGAAAGGAGATTCCTCAGCCCTTAATGGCTCGTGAATGAATCAAAACCCACAGTGCCAACTTCTTCATTCTTGAGATATGGCTAGGCCAATAACATGAAGGTTTTGAGAATCCCATGACCAGAAATCCCCGGAGAACCTTTAGATCTCCTGTTGCTCATCATGACTGAACCCGCCATTGCCGTTTTTGACTGAGTGGAATTCATGACCATGGTGAAGAACAGAGATGTCAGTGAGTAGGAGCCAGCAGGGAACTGGGTCTGGAGCAATGGAGTGCAGGTGTGTGACCAACATCTGTGGTGAGCCCCTGTGGTTCTGTCATTGGTATCCAAATGACATGTGACTGACAAGGTGCAGCCAGCAGACCCTAAAATGTAAAGGCATGTTGTTGTGGGGAGAGGATCTGGTGCGATGCTCAGAATCAAGTTGCTACGCTCAAGTGGGAAAGATATATGGGGTAGCAGCCCAGTTTGTGTTTTTTTCCGTCAGACCCTGACTCACCCCACGTGACAGAGCTCCCTCCAGCGCTGTGTCCCGGTTGACCTTTAGGTATTTCAAAAACAAACACCAAATTTCCAGGGAAGCTGCAAGAAATGCCATTAAAACTGGACTGTGAGCCAAAGGCTTCACAATCCCCCCAGGGAGACACTCATACCCCAATGGCCACAGTTACCTACAAAGATAGGATTCAGCTCTGCCACCTCCTGTTCGTATTGGGAAATAGGAAACCATGTCCTCCTGTTCACATAGACTGAGACCAAGCTTTCCTGGTCTCACTGCAAAGGAAGCTAAATCACAAAGCTATATTTCTAGTGCACAAATGTCAGAGGCAGATAGTCAAGAAGTCATTAGGCCAGCAAAGTTCCATGTTTGTGGAATCTTTACCCTGTCCCCTACCATTGGGATCTCTTGTGCCACACCCAAGTTTGTGAGCTCCTCAGAATTTCCTATTCCAGATATGTATTCACAGATTTTGTTCCTCTTCTCCTCTCATTGTGTCTTATTTGGGGTGATAGTAATGTCAAGGCATTGTGGTGGATGACAGTGGAAGATTGTTATGTGGCACGTGTTCGCATATATCTTAGACTCGTTTTTCATTTTGCCCTTTGAAATATTGAATCTCTGTGTCAATACTTATACTACCTTGATTCTTTAATGTCCATCTGGGTGGATTTATAATCAACTTTTCACAAGATATTTCTCAGAAATATACATTTTCTTGACATACATATTCATTTCTGAATTCTCAAAATGAACTTCAGTGAATATTGAGTACTAACCCTAATATTTCTTCAGTAAGTGACCCAGTTTAACATCAATGAAAGTCTATTCATACGGGACGTGATGTGTATTTTGAAGTAAATTTTCATTCAAAATTGTTAAATTCCTATTTCTTCGTATCATAGGATGTATCATTTCATCCAATGTTCACAAATTGACATGCATATGATTCACTTACATTCACTCCCTGTATCAGAACCCATGTATTTCTCCATGTTGCTTTACTTGCTTTTTCATGAGATTTCTTTTATACAACATTACTTTTGAATTCCATCATCATTTTCGAAGCGAAACTCACAGTTTGGTGTAATTAGTAACCCTAATATTACCACTAGACGTACAGCTACTTGGATTGAATGTATATCTGAATACCAGATTTCATGTATTTTTTAAAATATCAATTCAATCCATTATTTAAAATAGTAACCAGTTATATTTTTTATTCACCCTATGGTCTATTCATGCATCATCTCTATATACGTAAACCCAGGGTGCACCTATTTTTATCCCCAAACTCTAAATGACAGGGTTTGAAAACATGCTCCCAGAAATGCTGGAAGAAATACACATGTCACCTCCTCCCTGTATTCCTTTCATCACATCATCTTCTGGACACCAAATGCAAAACTCACACTCACCTTATGATTCTTCCAAAGCCTGATTTTAATGAGAGCATGGATTACTAAAATCATCTAAGTCCGCTTTGCCTATTGTTTTCAATATTCAATCCTATGGTGAGCGTACACTTGTTTCTTCCTAGGATAGTGTATTCAACCACCCCCCTGTTGAAAATATCCCTGATCTTATCACCCATTTTGTACTTTGCCCGATCTCCTAACATCCCAATTGATATCTATGTCCCCAAGTGCCTTGTTGTGACTGACTCTTCATGTGTGCTGACATTCCCATTTACACTCTAATAGAAATTCATTCGATTGCTAAAAGGGCCTTTTGCCCCAATCCTAAACTCACTCTTCTTCCTTACCCTACACTGGAATCCTGTCTACTATCTCAATATCACTGGAAGTTCTCTTTCACATTCAGTGGTCCCAGGTACAAGATCGTATGCCATTGTATATGGATTTAGAGGATTCACCTCTGCAGAACATAATTCAAAACTATGTATCCAAATCAAGGGCCCAACACCCTTGTGTGCTTCAGCTCTTACCTAGTTTTCACCTTCCATTCTTATAAATATCCCAGTTGCCCAATCCCCGTATTCATCCAGCAGAATGACTCCTAAGCCAAATCGAACCTGATATGACCCTGAAGCAGACTCTGTTCCCTCAATCTATTCTCACATAACAGCAGGTCCTGAGTTGATCTTGCCATACAGGTATGTAGGGAATCCTCCAGCTGCTGAGAAGCTCAAAGGTAGATGCAGAAATGATCCCTGGAGCCAATGTAGGCAGCTAGGTAGGACCTGTGAGGTCTAAAGTCATCTTCCATGGCCAACAACCCAGTGAGGATGAAGGGATGTGGCTGAATCAGCCTCTCTCTTCTCAATGCAGGGAAGATGGACACAATCAGGCCTGGGTGGGTTGCTGATCCCGGGCTCCTAGGGTATATAGACCTTTATGACTTGTGAAAATGTCACAGGAAGGTGGGGCAGCCTCCCTCTCATGGGACCCTTGGAAACAACTGTTAGGACAAAGTGGTTGCCAAGGCAGTGACCTCATTCACTTCCCTGAAGGAAGTGACCTCACCTCACTTCCTTGGTGATGGAACTCTCTGAACGTGGGATCCAGGAGGCGAGGCACCCAGAGGCAATTCCAGTCCCAGTGGGCTCCCTTGTTTTTTCTGTACCAAGGCCAGAGTCATTCTTTCTTGGCACCTGGTGATGTGTGGGTAGCCAAATGCCTTGAATGGTCTGAACAGGGGCCTTTCCTGAGAAAGAAGTGTTGGCTCATTGCTGGCTCCTGACAACTACACAGAGATGGCCAAGGAGACCAGAGCTGAGACAGGACCGGCCACTGCTGGGGAACAAATTTTCACCCACCAGTCAGAGGTCAGAGTGGATAGATGCAGACCAAATACAGGGGTGGTTTGTGTGTCTTAGTGGGTGTGTGTTTCAATTTGGCATTTTGTCTGCTGTTCTGAGATCATGTAGGAAAAACGTGTTTGTTGTTGTTGTTGTTGTTGTTTGTTGGTTTGAAATGGACTGTTAACTAGTGAGTCTTTCTATAGAGTCAGTGGATCCCACTGGGTTTGTGGTTAAAGAGAGTAGAGAGAAGAATGCAGCCGTGAATGTGTCCTGTCTAGTGGAAATCTTTGCAGGACTCCTCAAGGCCAATTGATGAATGGACTGCTGCTTGTCTTGCAGATGGGAAACACCTACCAAGATCCCAAGTTCCTGTATTCTTCCAGAATTTTGGCCACTCTCTGAAGGGGTTCGTGTTTTTGTGAACAAGATGGGTACCACCTTCAAGCTCTGTGACAAGGCCATGGACTGGATTGCTGACGGGAATGCCAAGCATCTCAGAAAAGTAAAAATTAGCATGACTGGTAAGGATCTCTCTGGAGAATCCCTGCTTGCATAGATAGCCACCCAAGTTGCATGATTAGGAGCTGTCAGTGCCACAGTGTTCAATTAAAGAAAAGTTTTCTCCAGGCTTCTTTCCTCCCTATTGTTCTGTTCCCCTGAATGTCAGGGAGGTGTTTGCCTTAGGGCACTCCTTTGGGAATCCTCCAGAAAACAGTTTCAAACGGAAAGGAAGAGGCCCAATCTGTGCCTTTTAGGTAAAGTGCTTTGTAAAGGCTGTGTCTGAATCAGACTCTTGGCCCTGTGTGTGGCTGTGAATTACATTCTCAGCACCCCAGGAAACTCAAGAAAAATCCCATGTGTCCATGCACATCTAAAAGGATGAAAAAGAAGTGTAATATTGGATGAAGTCTCTTGCCTTCCTCTGGTCAGGCTCCTGACACCGATGAAGTAAGAACAGGGATCCTCTGGGTCAAATGAGTTGTTGCAAGCCATCCAGTAACTAGCACACAGGTGTTTGGGTGTTTTCATGAGTCCAGCACACAGAAAGAATCTACCCCTGGCAGGCAGGAGGCCTCGAATTTGAGAAGCAGAGCAGTATTAACTACAGGCCCATTTTATCTATCCTGTTTCTCAGGAAGGGTGTCCAGGCCACCATGACATTTGGCACATGATGGGCATGAGACCTTACTTTGCACACCATCTTAGACTGCTCCCCCTATGGGAACCCCCAGCCAGAATGTTATGATGAGTATCTGTATGGAAGAAGAGGAGGGCCATGTGGGAGTGTTTTTGTTAGAATAGTGGTCTTTTGTGTGGTGGTTGGAAAAGATGAGTGGGTCCACCTCAGCTTGAACTCTGGTGTGATGCCATTAGAGACTCAGTTCTGGAACTGATCTCAGAGAACTCTTGCCATGAATCGAGTTGGGATTCCACAAGGCCAGGCATTAGAGGAGCCCTTGGAAACTGAGATCTAGGCCGAGGGTGGCTTCCTCCACAGCACTGGGAATCTCAGCCAGGATTTCACATGATTTTGCTGTTAAAGCCTTTTCAGCTATAGTTGAGAGCCCAAACTCACATGAACCTCATATTTTAGACCCCCAATGGGCCTGGATTCCTGTGACCATTCGCCACTCCGTGAAAAGCCTTGCCTGCATGCGATCTCTAGAGCTTTTACTGAAAGGAGATTCCTCAGCCCTTAATGGCTCGTGAATGAATCAAAACCCACAGTGCCAACTTCTTCATTCTTGAGATATGGCTAGGCCAATAACATGAAGGTTTTGAGAATCCCATGACCAGAAATCCCCGGAGAACCTTTAGATCTCCTGTTGCTCATCATGACTGAACCCGCCATTGCCGTTTTTGACTGAGTGGAATTCATGACCATGGTGAAGAACAGAGATGTCAGTGAGTAGGAGCCAGCAGGGAACTGGGTCTGGAGCAATGGAGTGCAGGTGTGTGACCAACATCTGTGGTGAGCCCCTGTGGTTCTGTCATTGGTATCCAAATGACATGTGACTGACAAGGTGCAGCCAGCAGACCCTAAAATGTAAAGGCATGTTGTTGTGGGGAGAGGATCTGGTGCGATGCTCAGAATCAAGTTGCTACGCTCAAGTGGGAAAGATATATGGGGTAGCAGCCCAGTTTGTGTTTTTTTCCGTCAGACCCTGACTCACCCCACGTGACAGAGCTCCCTCCAGCGCTGTGTCCCGGTTGACCTTTAGGTATTTCAAAAACAAACACCAAATTTCCAGGGAAGCTGCAAGAAATGCCATTAAAACTGGACTGTGAGCCAAAGGCTTCACAATCCCCCCAGGGAGACACTCATACCCCAATGGCCACAGTTACCTACAAAGATAGGATTCAGCTCTGCCACCTCCTGTTCGTATTGGGAAATAGGAAACCATGTCCTCCTGTTCACATAGACTGAGACCAAGCTTTCCTGGTCTCACTGCAAAGGAAGCTAAATCACAAAGCTATATTTCTAGTGCACAAATGTCAGAGGCAGATAGTCAAGAAGTCATTAGGCCAGCAAAGTTCCATGTTTGTGGAATCTTTACCCTGTCCCCTACCATTGGGATCTCTTGTGCCACACCCAAGTTTGTGAGCTCCTCAGAATTTCCTATTCCAGATATGTATTCACAGATTTTGTTCCTCTTCTCCTCTCATTGTGTCTTATTTGGGGTGATAGTAATGTCAAGGCATTGTGGTGGATGACAGTGGAAGATTGTTATGTGGCACGTGTTCGCATATATCTTAGACTCGTTTTTCATTTTGCCCTTTGAAATATTGAATCTCTGTGTCAATACTTATACTACCTTGATTCTTTAATGTCCATCTGGGTGGATTTATAATCAACTTTTCACAAGATATTTCTCAGAAATATACATTTTCTTGACATACATATTCATTTCTGAATTCTCAAAATGAACTTCAGTGAATATTGAGTACTAACCCTAATATTTCTTCAGTAAGTGACCCAGTTTAACATCAATGAAAGTCTATTCATACGGGACGTGATGTGTATTTTGAAGTAAATTTTCATTCAAAATTGTTAAATTCCTATTTCTTCGTATCATAGGATGTATCATTTCATCCAATGTTCACAAATTGACATGCATATGATTCACTTACATTCACTCCCTGTATCAGAACCCATGTATTTCTCCATGTTGCTTTACTTGCTTTTTCATGAGATTTCTTTTATACAACATTACTTTTGAATTCCATCATCATTTTCGAAGCGAAACTCACAGTTTGGTGTAATTAGTAACCCTAATATTACCACTAGACGTACAGCTACTTGGATTGAATGTATATCTGAATACCAGATTTCATGTATTTTTTAAAATATCAATTCAATCCATTATTTAAAATAGTAACCAGTTATATTTTTTATTCACCCTATGGTCTATTCATGCATCATCTCTATATACGTAAACCCAGGGTGCACCTATTTTTATCCCCAAACTCTAAATGACAGGGTTTGAAAACATGCTCCCAGAAATGCTGGAAGAAATACACATGTCACCTCCTCCCTGTATTCCTTTCATCACATCATCTTCTGGACACCAAATGCAAAACTCACACTCACCTTATGATTCTTCCAAAGCCTGATTTTAATGAGAGCATGGATTACTAAAATCATCTAAGTCCGCTTTGCCTATTGTTTTCAATATTCAATCCTATGGTGAGCGTACACTTGTTTCTTCCTAGGATAGTGTATTCAACCACCCCCCTGTTGAAAATATCCCTGATCTTATCACCCATTTTGTACTTTGCCCGATCTCCTAACATCCCAATTGATATCTATGTCCCCAAGTGCCTTGTTGTGACTGACTCTTCATGTGTGCTGACATTCCCATTTACACTCTAATAGAAATTCATTCGATTGCAAAAAGGGCCTTTTGCCCCAATCCTAAACTCACTCTTCTTCCTTACCCTACACTGGAATCCTGTCTACTATCTCAATATCACTGGAAGTTCTCTTTCACATTCAGTGGTCCCAGGTACAAGATCGTATGCCATTGTATATGGATTTAGAGGATTCACCTCTGCAGAACATAATTCAAAACTATGTATCCAAATCAAGGGCCCAACACCCTTGTGTGCTTCAGCTCTTACCTAGTTTTCACCTTCCATTCTTATAAATATCCCAGTTGCCCAATCCCCGTATTCATCCAGCAGAATGACTCCTAAGCCAAATCGAACCTGATATGACCCTGAAGCAGACTCTGTTCCCTCAATCTATTCTCACATAACAGCAGGTCCTGAGTTGATCTTGCCATACAGGTATGTAGGGAATCCTCCAGCTGCTGAGAAGCTCAAAGGTAGATGCAGAAATGATCCCTGGAGCCAATGTAGGCAGCTAGGTAGGACCTGTGAGGTCTAAAGTCATCTTCCATGGCCAACAACCCAGTGAGGATGAAGGGATGTGGCTGAATCAGCCTCTCTCTTCTCAATGCAGGGAAGATGGACACAATCAGGCCTGGGTGGGTTGCTGATCCCGGGCTCCTAGGGTATATAGACCTTTATGACTTGTGAAAATGTCACAGGAAGGTGGGGCAGCCTCCCTCTCATGGGACCCTTGGAAACAACTGTTAGGACAAAGTGGTTGCCAAGGCAGTGACCTCATTCACTTCCCTGAAGGAAGTGACCTCACCTCACTTCCTTGGTGATGGAACTCTCTGAACGTGGGAACCAGGAGGCGAGGCACCCAGAGGCAATTCCAGTCCCAGTGGGCTCCCTTGTTTTTTCTGTACCAAGGCCAGAGTCATTCTTTCTTGGCCCCTGGTGATGTGTGGGTAGCCAAATGCTTTGAATGGTCTGAACAGGGGCCTTTCCTGAGAAAGAAGTGTTGGCTCATTGCTGGCTCCTGACAACTACACAGAGATGGCCAAGGAGACCAGAGCTGAGACAGGACCGGCCACTGCTGGGGAACAAATTTTCACCCACCAGTCAGAGGTCAGAGTGGATAGATGCAGACCAAATACAGGGGTGGTTTGTGTGTCTTAGTGGGTGTGTGTTTCAATTTGGCATTTTGTCTCCTGTTCTGAGATCATGTAGGAAAAACGTGTTTGTTGTTGTTGTTGTTGTTTGTTGGTTTGAAATGGACTGTTAACTAGTGAGTCTTTCTATAGAGTCAGTGGATCCCACTGGGTTTGTGGTTAAAGAGAGTAGAGAGAAGAATGCAGCCGTGAATGTGTCCTGTCTAGTGGAAATCTTTGCAGGACTCCTCAAGGCCAATTGATGAATGGACTGCTGCTTGTCTTGCAGATGGGAAACACCTACCAAGATCCCAAGTTCCTGTATTCTTCCAGAATTTTGGCCACTCTCTGAAGGGGTTCGTGTTTTTGTGAACAAGATGGGTACCACCTTCAAGCTCTGTGACAAGGCCATGGACTGGATTGCTGACGGGAATGCCAAGCATCTCAGAAAAGTAAAAATTAGCATGACTGGTAAGGATCTCTCTGGAGAATCCCTGCTTGCATAGATAGCCACCCAAGTTGCATGATTAGGAGCTGTCAGTGCCACAGTGTTCAATTAAAGAAAAGTTTTTCTCCAGGCTTCTTTCCTCCCTATTGTTCTGTTCCCCTGAATGTCAGGGAGGTGTTTGCCTTAGGGCACTCCTTTGGGAATCCTCCAGAAAACAGTTTCAAACGGAAAGGAAGAGGCCCAATCTGTGCCTTTTAGGTAAAGTGCTTTGTAAAGGCTGTGTCTGAATCAGACTCTTGGCCCTGTGTGTGGCTGTGAATTACATTCTCAGCACCCCAGGAAACTCAAGAAAAATCCCATGTGTCCATGCACATCTAAAAGGATGAAAAAGAAGTGTAATATTGGATGAAGTCTCTTGCCTTCCTCTGGTCAGGCTCCTGACACCGATGAAGTAAGAACAGGGATCCTCTGGGTCAAATGAGTTGTTGCAAGCCATCCAGTAACTAGCACACAGGTGTTTGGGTGTTTTCATGAGTCCAGCACACAGAAAGAATCTACCCCTGGCAGGCAGGAGGCCTCGAATTTGAGAAGCAGAGCAGTATTAACTACAGGCCCATTTTATCTATCCTGTTTCTCAGGAAGGGTGTCCAGGCCACCATGACATTTGGCACATGATGGGCATGAGACCTTACTTTGCACACCATCTTAGACTGCTCCCCCTATGGGAACCCCCAGCCAGAATGTTATGATGAGTATCTGTATGGAAGAAGAGGAGGGCCATGTGGGAGTGTTTTTGTTAGAATAGTGGTCTTTTGTGTGGTGGTTGGAAAAGATGAGTGGGTCCACCTCAGCTTGAACTCTGGTGTGATGCCATTAGAGACTCAGTTCTGGAACTGATCTCAGAGAACTCTTGCCATGAATCGAGTTGGGATTCCACAAGGCCAGGCATTAGAGGAGCCCTTGGAAACTGAGATGTAGGCCGAGGGTGGCTTCCTCCACAGCACTGGGAATCTCAGCCAGGATTTCACATGATTTTGCTGTTAAAGCCTTTTCAGCTATAGTTGAGAGCCCAAACTCACATGAACTTCATATTTTAGACCCCCAATGGGCCTGGATTCCTGTGACCTTTCGCCACTCCGTGAAAAGCCTTGCCTGCATGCGATCTCCAGAGCTTTTACTGAAAGGAGATTCCTCAGCCCTTAATGGCTCCTGAATGAATCAAAACCCACAGTGCCAACTTCTTCATTCTTGAGATAAGGCTAGGCCAATAACATGAAGGTTTTGAGAATCCCATGACCAGAAATCCCCGGAGAACCTTTAGATCTCCTGTTGCTCATCATGACTGAACCCGCCATTGCCGTTTTTGACTGAGTGGAATTCATGACCATGGTGAAGAACAGAGATGTCAGTGAGTAGGAGCCAGCAGGGAACTGGGTCTGGAGCAATGGATTGCAGGTGTGTGACCAACATCTGTGGTGAGCCCCTGTGGTTCTGTCATTGGTATCCAAATGACATGTGACTGACAAGGTGCAGCCAGCAGACCCTAAAATGTAAAGGCATGTTGTTGTGGGGAGAGGATCTGGTGCGATGCTCAGAATCAAGTTGCTACGCTCAAGTGGGAAAGATATATGGGGTAGCAGCCCAGTTTGTGTTTTTTTCCGTCAGACCCTGACTCACCCCACGTGACAGAGCTCCCTCCAGCGCTGTGTCCCGGTTGACCTTTAGGTATTTCAAAAACAAACACCAAATTTCCAGGGAAGCTGCAAGAAATGCCATTAAAACTGGACTGTGAGCCAAAGGCTTCACAATCCCCCCAGGGAGACACTCATACCCCAATGGCCACAGTTACCTACAAAGATAGGATTCAGCTCTGCCACCTCCTGTTCGTATTGGGAAATAGGAAACCATGTCCTCCTGTTCACATAGACTGAGACCAAGCTTTCCTGGTCTCACTGCAAAGGAAGCTAAATCACAAAGCTATATTTCTAGTGCACAAATGTCAGAGGCAGATAGTCAAGAAGTCATTAGGCCAGCAAAGTTCCATGTTTGTGGAATCTTTACCCTGTCCCCTACCATTGGGATCTCTTGTGCCACACCCAAGTTTGTGAGCTCCTCAGAATTTCCTATTCCAGATATGTATTCACAGATTTTGTTCCTCTTCTCCTCTCATTGTGTCTTATTTGGGGTGATAGTAATGTCAAGGCATTGTGGTGGATGACAGTGGAAGATTGTTATGTGGCACGTGTTCGCATATATCTTAGACTCGTTTTTCATTTTGCCCTTTGAAATATTGAATCTCTGTGTCAATACTTATACTACCTTGATTCTTTAATGTCCATCTGGGTGGATTTATAATCAACTTTTCACAAGATATTTCTCAGAAATATACATTTTCTTGACATACATATTCATTTCTGAATTCTCAAAATGAACTTCAGTGAATATTGAGTACTAACCCTAATATTTCTTCAGTAAGTGACCCAGTTTAACATCAATGAAAGTCTATTCATACGGGACGTGATGTGTATTTTGAAGTAAATTTTCATTCAAAATTGTTAAATTCCTATTTCTTCGTATCATAGGATGTATCATTTCATCCAATGTTCACAAATTGACATGCATATGATTCACTTACATTCACTCCCTGTATCAGAACCCATGTATTTCTCCATGTTGCTTTACTTGCTTTTTCATGAGATTTCTTTTATACAACATTACTTTTGAATTCCATCATCATTTTCGAAGCGAAACTCACAGTTTGGTGTAATTAGTAACCCTAATATTACCACTAGACGTACAGCTACTTGGATTGAATGTATATCTGAATACCAGATTTCATGTATTTTTTAAAATATCAATTCAATCCATTATTTAAAATAGTAACCAGTTATATTTTTTATTCACCCTATGGTCTATTCATGCATCATCTCTATATACGTAAACCCAGGGTGCACCTATTTTTATCCCCAAACTCTAAATGACAGGGTTTGAAAACATGCTCCCAGAAATGCTGGAAGAAATACACATGTCACCTCCTCCCTGTATTCCTTTCATCACATCATCTTCTGGACACCAAATGCAAAACTCACACTCACCTTATGATTCTTCCAAAGCCTGATTTTAATGAGAGCATGGATTACTAAAATCATCTAAGTCCGCTTTGCCTATTGTTTTCAATATTCAATCCTATGGTGAGCGTACACTTGTTTCTTCCTAGGATAGTGTATTCAACCACCCCCCTGTTGAAAATATCCCTGATCTTATCACCCATTTTGTACTTTGCCCGATCTCCTAACATCCCAATTGATATCTATGTCCCCAAGTGCCTTGTTGTGACTGACTCTTCATGTGTGCTGACATTCCCATTTACACTCTAATAGAAATTCATTCGATTGCAAAAAGGGCCTTTTGCCCCAATCCTAAACTCACTCTTCTTCCTTACCCTACACTGGAATCCTGTCTACTATCTCAATATCACTGGAAGTTCTCTTTCACATTCAGTGGTCCCAGGTACAAGATCGTATGCCATTGTATATGGATTTAGAGGATTCACCTCTGCAGAACATAATTCAAAACTATGTATCCAAATCAAGGGCCCAACACCCTTGTGTGCTTCAGCTCTTACCTAGTTTTCACCTTCCATTCTTATAAATATCCCAGTTGCCCAATCCCCGTATTCATCCAGCAGAATGACTCCTAAGCCAAATCGAACCTGATATGACCCTGAAGCAGACTCTGTTCCCTCAATCTATTCTCACATAACAGCAGGTCCTGAGTTGATCTTGCCATACAGGTATGTAGGGAATCCTCCAGCTGCTGAGAAGCTCAAAGGTAGATGCAGAAATGATCCCTGGAGCCAATGTAGGCAGCTAGGTAGGACCTGTGAGGTCTAAAGTCATCTTCCATGGCCAACAACCCAGTGAGGATGAAGGGATGTGGCTGAATCAGCCTCTCTCTTCTCAATGCAGGGAAGATGGACACAATCAGGCCTGGGTGGGTTGCTGATCCCGGGCTCCTAGGGTATATAGACCTTTATGACTTGTGAAAATGTCACAGGAAGGTGGGGCAGCCTCCCTCTCATGGGACCCTTGGAAACAACTGTTAGGACAAAGTGGTTGCCAAGGCAGTGACCTCATTCACTTCCCTGAAGGAAGTGACCTCACCTCACTTCCTTGGTGATGGAACTCTCTGAACGTGGGATCCAGGAGGCGAGGCACCCAGAGGCAATTCCAGTCCCAGTGGGCTCCCTTGTTTTTTCTGTACCAAGGCCAGAGTCATTCTTTCTTGGCCCCTGGTGATGTGTGGGTAGCCAAATGCCTTGAATGGTCTGAACAGGGGCCTTTCCTGAGAAAGAAGTGTTGGCTCATTGCTGGCTCCTGACAACTACACAGAGATGGCCAAGGAGACCAGAGCTGAGACAGGACCGGCCACTGCTGGGGAACAAATTTTCACCCACCAGTCAGAGGTCAGAGTGGATAGATGCAGACCAAATACAGGGGTGGTTTGTGTGTCTTAGTGGGTGTGTGTTTCAATTTGGCATTTTGTCTCCTGTTCTGAGATCATGTAGGAAAAACGTGTTTGTTGTTGTTGTTGTTGTTGTTTGTTGGTTTGAAATGGACTGTTAACTAGTGAGTCTTTCTATGTCAGTGGATCCCACTGGGTTTGTGGTTAAAGAGAGTAGAGAGAAGAAAGCAGCCGTGAATGTGTCCTGTCTAGTGGAAATCTTTGCAGGACTCCTCAAGGCCAATTGATGAATGGACTGCTGCTTGTCTTGCAGATGGGAAACACCTACCAAGATCCCAAGTTCCTGTATTCTTCCAGAATTTTGGCCACTCTCTGAAGGGGTTCGTGTTTTTGTGAACAAGATGGGTACCACCTTCAAGCTCTGTGACAAGGCCATGGACTGGATTGCTGACGGGAATGCCAAGCATCTCAGAAAAGTAAAAATTAGCATGGCTGGTAAGGATCTCTCTGGAGAATCCGTGCTTTCATAGATAGCCACCCAAGTTGCATGATTAGGAGCTGTCAGTGCCACAGTGTTCAATTAAAGAAAAGTTTTTCTCCAGGCTTCTTTCCTCCCTATTGTTCTGTTCCCCTGAATGTCAGGGAGGTGTTTGCCTTAGGGCACTCCTTTGGGAATCCTCCAGAAAACAGTTTCAAACGGAAAGGAAGAGGCCCAATCTGTGCCTTTTAGGTAAAGTGCTTTGTAAAGGCTGTGTCTGAATCAGACTCTTGGCCCTGTGTGTGGCTGTGAATTACATTCTCAGCACCCCAGGAAACTCAAGAAAAATCCCATGTGTCCATGCACATCTAAAAGGATGAAAAAGAAGTGTAATATTGGATGAAGTCTCTTGCCTTCCTCTGGTCAGGCTCCTGACACCGATGAAGTAAGAACAGGGATCCTCTGGGTCAAATGAGTTGTTGCAAGCCATCCAGTAACTAGCACACAGGTGTTTGGGTGTTTTCATGAGTCCAGTACACATAAAGAATCTACCCCTGGCAGGCAGGAGGCCTCGAATTTGAGAAGCAGAGCAGTATTAACTACAGGCCCATTTTATCTATCCTGTTTCTCAGGAAGGGTGTCCAGGCCACCATGACATTTGGCACATGATGGGCATGAGACCTTACTTTGCACACCATCTTAGACTGCTCCCCCTATGGAAACCCCCAGCCAGAATGTTATGATGAGTATCTGTATGGAAGAAGAGGAGGGCCATGTGGGAGTGTTTTTGTTAGAATAGTGGTCTTTTGTGTGGTGGTTGGAAAAGATGAGTGGGTCCACCTCAGCTTGAACTCTGGTGTGATGCAATTAGAGACTCAGGAGATTCCTCAACCCTTAATGGCTCCTGAATGAATGAAAACCCACAGTGCCAACTTCTTCATTCTTGAAATATGGCTAGGCCAGTAACATGAAGGTTTTGAGAATCCCAAGACCAGAAATCCCTGGAGAACCTTTTGATCTCCTGTTGCTCACCATGACTGAACCCGCCATTGCTGTTTTTGACTGAGTGGAATTCATGACCGTGGTGAAGAACAGAGATGTCAGTGAGTAGGAGCCAGCAGGGAACTGGGTCTGGAGCAATGGAGTGCAGGTGTGTGACCAACATCTGTGGTGAGCCCCTGTGGTTCTGTCATTGGTATCCAAATGACATGTGACTGACAAGGTGCAGCCAGCAGACCCTAAAATGTAAAGGCATGTTGTTGTGGGGAGAGGATCTGGTGCAATGCTCAGAATCAAGTTGCTACGCTCAAGTGGGAAAGATATATGGGGTAGCAGCCCAGTTTGTGTTTTTTCCGTCAGACCCTGACTCACCCCACGTGACAGAGCTCCCTCCAGCACTGTGTCCCGGTTGACCTGTATGTATTTCAAAAACAAACACCAAATTTCCAGGGAAGCTGCAAGAAATGCCTTTAAAACTGGACTGTGAGCCAAAGGCTTCACAATCCCCCCAGGGAGACACTCATACCCCAACGGCCACAGTTACCTACAAAGAGAGGATTCAGCTCTGCTGCCTCCTGTTCGTATTGGGAAATAGGAAACCATGTCCTCCTGTTCACATAGACTGAGACCAAGCTTTCCTGGTCTCACTGCAAAGGAAGCTAAAGCACAAAGCTATATTTCTACTGCACAAATGTGAGAGGCAGATAGTCAAGAAGTCATTAGGCCAGCAAAGTTCCATGTTTGTGGAATGTTTACCCTGTCCCCTACCATTGGGATCTCTTGTGCCACACCCAAGTTTGTGAGCTCCTCAGAATTTCCAATTCCAGATATGTATTCACAGATTTTGTTCCTCTTCTCCTCTCATTGTGTCTTATTTGGGGTGATAGTAATGTCAAGGCATTGTGGTGGATGACAGTGGAAGATTGTTATGTGGCACGTGTTCGCATATATCTTAGACTCGTTTTTCATTTTGCCCTTTGAAATATTCAATCTCTGTGTCAATACTTATACTACCTTGATTCTTTAATGTCCATCTGGGTGGATTTATAATCAACTTTTCACAAGATATTTCTCAGAAATATACATTTTCTTGACATACATATTCATTTCTGAATTCTCAAAATGAACTTCAGTGAATATTGAGTACTAACCCTAATATTTCTTCAGTAAGTGACCCAGTTTAACATCAATGAAAGTCTATTCATACGGGACGTGATGTGTATTTTGAAGTAAATTTTCATTCAAAATTGTTAAATTCCTATTTCTTCGTATCATGGGATGTATCATTTTATCCAATGTTCACAAATTGACATGCATATGATTCACTTACATTCACTCCCTGTATCAGAACCCATGTATTTCTCCATGTTGCTTTACTTGCTTTTTCATGAGATTTCTTTTATACAACATTACTTTTGAATTCCATCATCATTTTCGAAGCAAAACTCACAGTTTGGTGTAATTAGTAACCCTAATATTACCACTAGACGTACACCTACTTGGATTGAATGTTTATCTGAATACCAGATTTCATGTATTTTTTGAAATATCAATTCAATCCATTATTTAAAATAGTAACCAGTTATATTTTTTATTCACCCTATGGTCTATTCATGCATCATCTCTATATACGTAAACCCAGGGTGCACCTATTTTTATCCCCAAACTCTAAATGACAGGGTTTGAAAACATGCTCCCAGAAATGGTGGAAGAAATACACATGTCACCTCCTCCCTGTATTCCTTTCATCACATCATCTTCTGGACACCAAATGCAAAACTCACACTCACCTTATGATTCTTCCAAAGCCTGATTTTAATGAGAGCATGGATTACTAAAATCATCTAAGTCTGCTTTGCCTATTGTTTTCAATATTGAATCCTATGGTGAGCGTACACTTGTTTCTTCCTAAGATAGTGTATTCAACCACCCCCCTGTTGAAAATATCCCTGATCTTATCACCCATTTTGTACTTTGCCCGATCTCCTAACATCCCAATTGATATCTATTTCCCCAAGTGCCTTGTTGTGACTGACTCTTCATGTGTGCTGACATTCCCATTTACACTCTAATAGAAATTCATTCGATTGCTAAAAGGGCCTTTTTCCCCAATCCTAAACTCACTCTTCTTCCTTACCCTACACTGGAATCCTGTCTACTATCTCAATATCACTGGAAGTTCTCTTTCACATTCAGTGGTCCCAGGTACAAGATCTTATGCCATTGTATATGGATTTAGAGGATTCACCTCTGCAGAACATAATTCAAAACTATGTATCCAAATCAAGGGCCCAACACCCTTGTGTGCTTCAGCTCTTACCTAGTTTTCACCTTCCATTCTTATAAATATCCCAGTTGCCCAATCCCCGTATTCATCCAGCAGAATGACTCCTAAGCCAAATCGAACCTGATATGACCCTGAAGCAGACTCTGTTCCCTCAATCTATTTTCACATAACAGCAGGTCCTGAGTTGATCTTGCCATACAGGTATGTAGGGAATCCTCCAGCTGCTGAGAAGCTCAAAGGTAGATGCAGAAATGATCCCTGGAGCCAATGTAGGCAGCCAGGTAGGACCTGTGAGGTCTAAAGTCATCTTCCATGGCCAACAACCCAGTGAGGATGAAGGGATGTGGCTGAATCAGCCTCTCTCTTCTCAATGCAGGGAAGATGGACACAATCAGGCCTGGGTGGGTTGCTGATCCCGGGCTCCTAGGGTATATAGACCTTTATGACTTGTGAAAATGTCACAGGAAGGTGGGGCAGCCTCCCTCTCATGGGACCCTTGGAAACAACTGTTAGGACAAAGTGGTTGCCAAGGGAGTGACCTCATTCACTTCCCTGAAGGAAGTGACCTCACCTCACTTCCTTGGTGATGGAACTCTCTGAAGGTGGGATCCAGGAGGCGAGGCACCCAGAGGCAATTCCAGTCCCAGTGGGCTCCCTTGTTTTTTCTGTACCAAGGCCAGAGTCATTCTTTCTTGGCACCTGGTGATGTGTGGGTAGCCAAATGCCTTGAGTGGTCTGAACAGGGGCCTTTCCTGAGAAAGAAGTGTTGGCTCATTGCTGGCTCCTGACAACTACACAGAGATGGCCAAGGAGACCAGAGCTGAGACAGGACCGGCCACTGCTGGGGAACAAATTTTCACCCACCAGTCAGAGGTCAGAGTGGATAGATGCAGACCAAATACAGGGGTGGTTTGTGTGTCTTAGTGGGTGTGTGTTTCAATTTGGCATTTTGTCTCCTGTTCTGAGATCATGTAGGAAAAACGTGTTTGTTGTTGTTGTTGTTGTTGTTGTTTGTTGGTTTGAAATGGACTGTTAACTAGTGAGTCTTTCTATGTCAGTGGATCCCACTGGGTTTGTGGTTAAAAAGAGTAGAGAGAAGAAAGCAGCCGTGAATGTGTCCTGTCTAGTGGAAATCTTTGCAGGACTCCTCAAGGCCAATTGATGAATGGACTGCTGCTTGTCTTGCAGATGGGAAACACCTACCAAGATCCCAAGTTCCTGTATTCTTCCAGAATTTTGGCCACTCTCTGAAGGGGTTCGTGTTTTTGTGAACAAGATGGGTACCACCTTCAAGCTCTGTGACAAGGCCATGGACTGGATTGCTGACGGGAATGCCAAGCATCTCAGAAAAGTAAAAATTAGCATGGCTGGTAAGGATCTCTCTGGAGAATCCCTGCTTGCATAGATAGCCACCCAAGTTGCATGATTAGGAGCTGTCAGTGCCACAGTGTTCAATTAAAGAAAAGTTTTTCTCCAGGCTTCTTTCCTCCCTATTGTTCTGTTCCCCTGAATGTCAGGGAGGTGTTTGCCTTAGGGCACTCCTTTGGGAATCCTCCAGAAAACAGTTTCAAACGGAAAGGAAGAGGCCCAATCTGTGCCTTTTAGGTAAAGTGCTTTGTAAAGGCTGTGTCTGAATCAGACTCTTGGCCCTGTGTGTGGCTGTGAATTACATTCTCAGCACCCCAGGAAACTCAAGAAAAACCCCATGTGTCCATGCACATCTAAAAGGATGAAAAAGAAGTGTAATATTGGATGAAGTCTCTTGCCTTCCTCTGGTCAGGCTCCTGACACCGATGAAGTAAGAACAGGGATCCTCTGGGTCAAATGAGTTGTTGCAAGCCATCCAGTAACTAGCACACAGGTGTTTGGGTGTTTTCATGAGTCCAGCACACATCAAGAATCTACCCCTGGCAGGCAGGAGGCCTCGAATTTGAGAAGCAGAGCAGTATTAACTACAGGCCCATTTTATCTATCCTGTTTCTCAGGAAGGGTGTCCAGGCCACCATGACATTTGGCACATGATGGGCATGAGACCTTACTTTGCACACCATCTTAGACTGCTCCCCCTATGGAAACCCCCAGCCAGAATGTTATGATGAGTATCTGTATGGAAGAAGAGGAGGGCCATGTGGGAGTGTTTTTGTTAGAATAGTGGTCTTTTGTGTGGTGGTTGGAAAAGATGAGTGGGTCCACCTCAGCTTGAACTCTGGTGTGATGCCATTAGAGACTCAGGAGATTCCTCAACCCTTAATGGCTCCTGAATGAATGAAAACCCACAGTGCCAACTTCTTCATTCTTGAAATATGGCTAGGCCAATAACATGAAGGTTTTGAGAATCCCATGACCAGAAATCCCTGGAGAACCTTTAGATCTCCTGTTGCTCATCATGACTGAACCCGCCATTGCTGTTTTTGACTGAGTGGAATTCATGACCATGGTGAAGAACAGAGATGTCAGTGAGTAGGAGCCAGCAGGGAACTGGGTCTGGAGCAATGGAGTGCAGGTGTGTGACCAACATCTGTGGTGAGCCCCTGTGGTTCTGTCATTGGTATCCAAATGACATGTGACTGACAAGGTGCAGCCAGCAGACCCTAAAATGTAAAGGCATGTTGTTGTGGGGAGAGGATCTGGTGCAATGCTCAGAATCAAGTTGCTAAGCTCAAGTGGGAAAGATATATGGGGTAGCAGCCCAGTTTGTGTTTTTTTCCGTCAGACCCTGACTCACCCCACGTGACAGAGCTCCCTCCAGCACTGTGTCCCGGTTGACCTTTATGTATTTCAAAAACAAACACCAAATTTCCAGGGAAGCTGCAAGAAATGCCATTAAAACTGGACTGTGAGCCAAAGGCTTCACAATCCCCCCAGGGAGACACTCATACCCCAACGGCCACAGTTACCTACAAAGAGAGGATTCAGCTCTGCTGCCTCCTGTTCGTATTGGGAAATACGAAACCATGTCCTCCTGTTCACATAGACTGAGACCAAGCTTTCCTGGTCTCACTGCAAAGGAAGCTAAAGCACAAAGCTATATTTCTAGTGCACAAATGTCAGAGGCAGATAGTCAAGAAGTCATTAGGCCAGCAAAGTTCCATGTTTGTGGAATCTTTACCCTGTCCCCTACCATTGGGATCTCTTGTGCCACACCCAAGTTTGTGAGCTCCTCAGAATTTCCTATTCCAGATATGTATTCACAGATTTTGTTCCTCTTCTCCTCTCATTGTGTCTTATTTGGGGTGATAGTAATGTCAAGGCATTGTGGTGGATGACAGTGGAAGATTGTTATGTGGCACGTGTTCGCATATATCTTAGACTCGTTTTTCATTTTGCCCTTTGAAATATTCAATCTCTGTGTCAATACTTATACTACCTTGATTCTTTAATGTCCATCTGGGTGGATTTATCATCAACTTTTCACAAGATATTTCTCAGAAATATACATTTTCTTGACATACATATTCATTTCTGAATTCTCAAAATGAACTTCAGTGAATATTGAGTACTAACCCTAATATTTCTTCAGTAAGTGACCCAGTTTAACATCAATGAAAGTCTATTCATACGGGACGTGATGTGTATTTTGAAGTAAATTTCCATTCAAAATTGTTAAATTCCTATTTCTTCGTATCATAGGATGTATCATTTCATCCAATATTCACAAATTGACATGCATATGATTCACTTACATTCACTCCCTGTATCAGAACCCATGTATTTCTCCATGTTGCTTTACTTGCTTTTTCATGAGATTTCTTTTATACAACATTACTTTTGAATTCCATCATCATTTTCGAAGCGAAACTCACAGTTTGTTGTAATTAGTAACCCTAATATTACCACTAGACGTACACCTACTTGGATTGAATGTTTATCTGAATACCAGATTTCATGTATTTTTTAAAATATCAATTCAATCCATTATTTAAAATAGTAACCAGTTATATTTTTTATTCACCCTATGGTCTATTCATGCATCATCTCTATATACGTAAACCCAGGGTGCACCTATTTTTATCCCCAAACTCTAAATGACAGGGTTTGAAAACATGCTCCCAGAAATGGTGGAAGAAATACACATGTCACCTCCTCCATGTATTCCTTTCATCACATCATCTTCTGGACACCAAATGCAAAACTCACACTCACCTTATGATTCTTCCAAAGCCTGATTTTAATGAGAGCATGGATTACTAAAATCATCTAAGTCCGCTTTGCCTATTGTTTTCAATATTCAATCCTATGGTGAGCGTACACTTGTTTCTTCCTAGGATAGTGTATTCAACCACCCCCCTGTTGAAAATATCCCTGATCTTATCACCCATTTTGTACTTTGCCCGATCTCCTAACATCCCAATTGATATCTATTTCCCCAAGTGCCTTGTTGTGACTGACTCTTCATGTGTGCTGACATTCCCATTTACACTCTAATAGAAATTCATTCGATTGCAAAAAGGGCCTTTTGCCCCAATCCTAAACTCACTCTTCTTCCTTACCCTACACTGGAATCCTGTCTACTATCTCAATATCACTGGAAGTTCTCTTTCACATTCAGTGGTCCCAGGTACAAGATCGTATGCCATTGTATATGGATTTAGAGGATTCACCTCTGCAGAACATAATTCAAAACTATGTATCCAAACCAAGGGCCCAACACCCTTGTGTGCTTCAGCTCTTACCTAGTTTTCACCTTCCATTCTTATAAATATCCCAGTTGCCCAATCCCCGTATTCATCCAGCAGAATGACTCCTAAGCCAAATCGAACCTGATATGACCCTGAAGCAGACTCTGTTCCCTCAATCTATTCTCACATAACAGCAGGTCCTGAGTTGATCTTGCCATACAGGTATGTAGGGAATCCTCCAGCTGCTGAGAAGCTCAAAGGTAGATGCAGAAATGATCCCTGGAGCCAATGTAGGCAGCTAGGTAGGACCTGTGAGGTCTAAAGTCATCTTCCATGGCCAACAACCCAGTGAGGATGAAGGGATGTGGCTGAATCAGCCTCTCTCTTCTCAATGCAGGGAAGATGGACACAATCAGGCCTGGGTGGGTTGCTGATCCCGGGCTCCTAGGGTATATAGACCTTTATGACTTGTGAAAATGTCACAGGAAGGTGGGGCAGCCTCCCTCTCATGGGACCCTTGGAAACAACTGTTAGGACAAAGTGGTTGCCAAGGCAGTGACCTCATTCACTTCCCTGAAGGAAGTGACCTCACCTCACTTCCTTGGTGATGGAACTCTCTGAACGTGGGATCCAGGAGGCGAGGCACCCAGAGGCAATTCCAGTCCCAGTGGGCTCCCTTGTTTTTTCTGTACCAAGGCCAGAGTCATTCTTTCTTGGCACCTGGTGATGTGTGGGTAGCCAAATGCCTTGAATGGTCTGAACAGGGGCCTTTCCTGAGAAAGAAGTGTTGGCTCATTGCTGGCTCCTGACAACTACACAGAGATGGCCAAGGAGACCAGAGCTGAGACAGGACCGGCCACTGCTGGGGAACAAATTTTCACCCACCAGTCAGAGGTCAGAGTGGATAGATGCAGACCAAATACAGGGGTGGTTTGTGTGTCTTAGTGGGTGTGTGTTTCAATTTGGCATTTTGTCTCCTGTTCTGAGATCATGTAGGAAAAACGTGTTTGTTGTTGTTGTTGTTGTTGTTTGTTGGTTTGAAATGGACTGTTAACTAGTGAGTCTTTCTATAGAGTCAGTGGATCCCACTGGGTTTGTGGTTAAAGAGAGTAGAGAGAAGAATGCAGCCGTGAATGTGTCCTGTCTAGTGGAAATCTTTGCAGGACTCCTCAAGGCCAATTGATGAATGGACTGCTGCTTGTCTTGCAGATGGGAAACACCTACCAAGATCCCAAGTTCCTGTATTCTTCCAGAATTTTGGCCACTCTCTGAAGGGGTTCGTGTTTTTGTGAACAAGATGGGTACCACCTTCAAGCTCTGTGACAAGGCCATGGACTGGATTGCTGACGGGAATGCCAAGCATCTCAGAAAAGTAAAAATTAGCATGACTGGTAAGGATCTCTCTGGAGAATCCCTGCTTGCATAGATAGCCACCCAAGTTGCATGATTAGGAGCTGTCAGTGCCACAGTGTTCAATTAAAGAAAAGTTTTCTCCAGGCTTCTTTCCTCCCTATTGTTCTGTTCCCCTGAATGTCAGGGAGGTGTTTGCCTTAGGGCACTCCTTTGGGAATCCTCCAGAAAACAGTTTCAAACGGAAAGGAAGAGGCCCAATCTGTGCCTTTTAGGTAAAGTGCTTTGTAAAGGCTGTGTCTGAATCAGACTCTTGGCCCTGTGTGTGGCTGTGAATTACATTCTCAGCACCCCAGGAAACTCAAGAAAAATCCCATGTGTCCATGCACATCTAAAAGGATGAAAAAGAAGTGTAATATTGGATGAAGTCTCTTGCCTTCCTCTGGTCAGGCTCCTGACACCGATGAAGTAAGAACAGGGATCCTCTGGGTCAAATGAGTTGTTGCAAGCCATCCAGTAACTAGCACACAGGTGTTTGGGTGTTTTCATGAGTCCAGCACACAGAAAGAATCTACCCCTGGCAGGCAGGAGGCCTCGAATTTGAGAAGCAGAGCAGTATTAACTACAGGCCCATTTTATATATCCTGTTTCTCAGGAAGGGTGTCCAGGCCACCATGACATTTGGCACATGATGGGCATGAGACCTTACTTTGCACACCATCTTAGACTGCTCCCCCTATGGGAACCCCCAGCCAGAATGTTATGATGAGTATCTGTATGGAAGAAGAGGAGGGCCATTGGGAGTGTTTTTGTTAGAATAGTGGTCTTTTGTGTGGTGGTTGGAAAAGATGAGTGGGTCCACCTCAGCTTGAACTCTGGTGTGATGCCATTAGAGACTCAGTTCTGGAACTGATCTCAGAGAACTCTTGCCATGAATCGAGTTGGGATTCCACAAGGCCAGGCATTAGAGGAGCCCTTGGAAACTGAGATCTAGGCCGAGGGTGGCTTCCTCCACAGCACTGGGAATCTCAGCCAGGATTTCACATGATTTTGCTGTTAAAGCCTTTTCAGCTGTAGTTGAGAGCCCAAACTCACATGAACCTCATATTTTAGACCCCCAATGGGCCTGGATTCCTGTAACCTTTCGCCACTCCGTGAAAAGCCTTGCCTGCATGCGATCTCCAGAGCTTTTACTGAAAGGAGATTCCTCAGCCCTTAATGGCTCCTGAATGAATCAAATCCCACAGTGCCAACTTCTTCATTCTTGAGATAAGGCTAGGCCAATAACATGAAGGTTTTGAGAATCCCATGACCAGAAATCCCCGGAGAACCTTTAGATCTCCTGTTGCTCATCATGACTGAACCCGCCATTGCCGTTTTTGACTGAGTGGAATTCATGACCATGGTGAAGAACAGAGATGTCAGTGAGTAGGAGCCAGCAGGGAACTGGGTCTGGAGCAATGGAGTGCAGGTGTGTGACCAACATCTGTGGTGAGCCCCTGTGGTTCTGTCATTGGTATCCAAATGACATGTGACTGACAAGGTGCAGCCAGCAGACCCTAAAATGTAAAGGCATGTTGTTGTGGGGAGAGGATCTGGTGCGATGCTCAGAATCAAGTTGCTACGCTCAAGTGGGAAAGATATATGGGGTAGCAGCCCAGTTTGTGTTTTTTTCCGTCAGACCCTGACTCACCCCACGTGACAGAGCTCCCTCCAGCGCTGTGTCCCGGTTGACCTTTAGGTATTTCAAAAACAAACACCAAATTTCCAGGGAAGCTGCAAGAAATGCCATTAAAACTGGACTGTGAGCCAAAGGCTTCACAATCCCCCCAGGGAGACACTCATACCCCAATGGCCACAGTTACCTACAAAGATAGGATTCAGCTCTGCCACCTCCTGTTCGTATTGGGAAATAGGAAACCATGTCCTCCTGTTCACATAGACTGAGACCAAGCTTTCCTGGTCTCACTGCAAAGGAAGCTAAATCACAAAGCTATATTTCTAGTGCACAAATGTCAGAGGCAGATAGTCAAGAAGTCATTAGGCCAGCAAAGTTCCATGTTTGTGGAATCTTTACCCTGTCCCCTACCATTGGGATCTCTTGTGCCACACCCAAGTTTGTGAGCTCCTCAGAATTTCCTATTCCAGATATGTATTCACAGATTTTGTTCCTCTTCTCCTCTCATTGTGTCTTATTTGGGGTGATAGTAATGTCAAGGCATTGTGGTGGATGACAGTGGAAGATTGTTATGTGGCACGTGTTCGCATATATCTTAGACTCGTTTTTCATTTTGCCCTTTGAAATATTGAATCTCTGTGTCAATACTTATACTACCTTGATTCTTTAATGTCCATCTGGGTGGATTTATAATCAACTTTTCACAAGATATTTCTCAGAAATATACATTTTCTTGACATACATATTCATTTCTGAATTCTCAAAATGAACTTCAGTGAATATTGAGTACTAACCCTAATATTTCTTCAGTAAGTGACCCAGTTTAACATCAATGAAAGTCTATTCATACGGGACGTGATGTGTATTTTGAAGTAAATTTTCATTCAAAATTGTTAAATTCCTATTTCTTCGTATCATAGGATGTATCATTTCATCCAATGTTCACAAATTGACATGCATATGATTCACTTACATTCACTCCCTGTATCAGAACCCATGTATTTCTCCATGTTGCTTTACTTGCTTTTTCATGAGATTTCTTTTATACAACATTACTTTTGAATTCCATCATCATTTTCGAAGCGAAACTCACAGTTTGGTGTAATTAGTAACCCTAATATTACCACTAGACGTACAGCTACTTGGATTGAATGTATATCTGAATACCAGATTTCATGTATTTTTTAAAATATCAATTCAATCCATTATTTAAAATAGTAACCAGTTATATTTTTTATTCACCCTATGGTCTATTCATGCATCATCTCTATATACGTAAACCCAGGGTGCACCTATTTTTATCCCCAAACTCTAAATGACAGGGTTTGAAAACATGCTCCCAGAAATGCTGGAAGAAATACACATGTCACCTCCTCCCTGTATTCCTTTCATCACATCATCTTCTGGACACCAAATGCAAAACTCACACTCACCTTATGATTCTTCCAAAGCCTGATTTTAATGAGAGCATGGATTACTAAAATCATCTAAGTCCGCTTTGCCTATTGTTTTCAATATTCAATCCTATGGTGAGCGTACACTTGTTTCTTCCTAGGATAGTGTATTCAACCACCCCCCTGTTGAAAATATCCCTGATCTTATCACCCATTTTGTACTTTGCCCGATCTCCTAACATCCCAATTGATATCTATTTCCCCAAGTGCCTTGTTGTGACTGACTCTTCATGTGTGCTGACATTCCCATTTACACTCTAATAGAAATTCATTCGATTGCAAAAAGGGCCTTTTGCCCCAATCCTAAACTCACTCTTCTTCCTTACCCTACACTGGAATCCTGTCTACTATCTCAATATCACTGGAAGTTCTCTTTCACATTCAGTGGTCCCAGGTACAAGATCGTATGCCATTGTATATGGATTTAGAGGATTCACCTCTGCAGAACATAATTCAAAACTATGTATCCAAATCAAGGGCCCAACACCCTTGTGTGCTTCAGCTCTTACCTAGTTTTCACCTTCCATTCTTATAAATATCCCAGTTGCCCAATCCCCGTATTCATCCAGCAGAATGACTCCTAAGCCAAATCGAACCTGATATGACCCTGAAGCAGACTCTGTTCCCTCAATCTATTCTCACATAACAGCAGGTCCTGAGTTGATCTTGCCATACAGGTATGTAGGGAATCCTCCAGCTGCTGAGAAGCTCAAAGGTAGATGCAGAAATGATCCCTGGAGCCAATGTAGGCAGCTAGGTAGGACCTGTGAGGTCTAAAGTCATCTTCCATGGCCAACAACCCAGTGAGGATGAAGGGATGTGGCTGAATCAGCCTCTCTCTTCTCAATGCAGGGAAGATGGACACAATCAGGCCTGGGTGGGTTGCTGATCCCGGGCTCCTAGGGTATATAGACCTTTATGACTTGTGAAAATGTCACAGGAAGGTGGGGCAGCCTCCCTCTCATGGGACCCTTGGAAACAACTGTTAGGACAAAGTGGTTGCCAAGGCAGTGACCTCATTCACTTCCCTGAAGGAAGTGACCTCACCTCACTTCCTTGGTGATGGAACTCTCTGAACGTGGGATCCAGGAGGCGAGGCACCCAGAGGCAATTCCAGTCCCAGTGGGCTCCCTTGTTTTTTCTGTACCAAGGCCAGAGTCATTCTTTCTTGGCACCTGGTGATGTGTGGGTAGCCAAATGCCTTGAATGGTCTGAACAGGGGCCTTTCCTGAGAAAGAAGTGTTGGCTCATTGCTGGCTCCTGACAACTACACAGAGATGGCCAAGGAGACCAGAGCTGAGACAGGACCGGCCACTGCTGGGGAACAAATTTTCACCCACCAGTCAGAGGTCAGAGTGGATAGATGCAGACCAAATACAGGGGTGGTTTGTGTGTCTTAGTGGGTGTGTGTTTCAATTTGGCATTTTGTCTGCTGTTCTGAGATCATGTAGGAAAAACGTGTTTGTTGTTGTTGTTGTTGTTGTTTGTTGGTTTGAAATGGACTGTTAACTAGTGAGTCTTTCTATAGAGTCAGTGGATCCCACTGGGTTTGTGGTTAAAGAGAGTAGAGAGAAGAATGCAGCCGTGAATGTGTCCTGTCTAGTGGAAATCTTTGCAGGACTCCTCAAGGCCAATTGATGAATGGACTGCTGCTTGTCTTGCAGATGGGAAACACCTACCAAGATCCCAAGTTCCTGTATTCTTCCAGAATTTTGGCCACTCTCTGAAGGGGTTCGTGTTTTTGTGAACAAGATGGGTACCACCTTCAAGCTCTGTGACAAGGCCATGGACTGGATTGCTGACGGGAATGCCAAGCATCTCAGAAAAGTAAAAATTAGCATGACTGGTAAGGATCTCTCTGGAGAATCCCTGCTTGCATAGATAGCCACCCAAGTTGCATGATTAGGAGCTGTCAGTGCCACAGTGTTCAATTAAAGAAAAGTTTTCTCCAGGCTTCTTTCCTCCCTATTGTTCTGTTCCCCTGAATGTCAGGGAGGTGTTTGCCTTAGGGCACTCCTTTGGGAATCCTCCAGAAAACAGTTTCAAACGGAAAGGAAGAGGCCCAATCTGTGCCTTTTAGGTAAAGTGCTTTGTAAAGGCTGTGTCTGAATCAGACTCTTGGCCCTGTGTGTGGCTGTGAATTACATTCTCAGCACCCCAGGAAACTCAAGAAAAATCCCATGTGTCCATGCACATCTAAAAGGATGAAAAAGAAGTGTAATATTGGATGAAGTCTCTTGCCTTCCTCTGGTCAGGCTCCTGACACCGATGAAGTAAGAACAGGGATCCTCTGGGTCAAATGAGTTGTTGCAAGCCATCCAGTAACTAGCACACAGGTGTTTGGGTGTTTTCATGAGTCCAGCACACAGAAAGAATCTACCCCTGGCAGGCAGGAGGCCTCGAATTTGAGAAGCAGAGCAGTATTAACTACAGGCCCATTTTATCTATCCTGTTTCTCAGGAAGGGTGTCCAGGCCACCATGACATTTGGCACATGATGGGCATGAGACCTTACTTTGCACACCATCTTAGACTGCTCCCCCTATGGGAACCCCCAGCCAGAATGTTATGATGAGTATCTGTATGGAAGAAGAGGAGGGCCATGTGGGAGTGTTTTTGTTAGAATAGTGGTCTTTTGTGTGGTGGTTGGAAAAGATGAGTGGGTCCACCTCAGCTTGAACTCTGGTGTGATGCCATTAGAGACTCAGTTCTGGAACTGATCTCAGAGAACTCTTGCCATGAATCGAGTTGGGATTCCACAAGGCCAGGCATTAGAGGAGCCCTTGGAAACTGAGATCTAGGCCGAGGGTGGCTTCCTCCACAGCACTGGGAATCTCAGCCAGGATTTCACATGATTTTGCTGTTAAAGCCTTTTCAGCTATAGTTGAGAGCCCAAACTCACATGAACCTCATATTTTAGACCCCCAATGGGCCTGGATTCCTGTGACCATTCGCCACTCCGTGAAAAGCCTTGCCTGCATGCGATCTCCAGAGCTTTTACTGAAAGGAGATTCCTCAGCCCTTAATGGCTCGTGAATGAATCAAAACCCACAGTGCCAACTTCTTCATTCTTGAGATATGGCTAGGCCAATAACATGAAGGTTTTGAGAATCCCATGACCAGAAATCCCCGGAGAACCTTTAGATCTCCTGTTGCTCATCATGACTGAACCCGCCATTGCCGTTTTTGACTGAGTGGAATTCATGACCATGGTGAAGAACAGAGATGTCAGTGAGTAGGAGCCAGCAGGGAACTGGGTCTGGAGCAATGGAGTGCAGGTGTGTGACCAACATCTGTGGTGAGCCCCTGTGGTTCTGTCATTGGTATCCAAATGACATGTGACTGACAAGGTGCAGCCAGCAGACCCTAAAATGTAAAGGCATGTTGTTGTGGGGAGAGGATCTGGTGCGATGCTCAGAATCAAGTTGCTACGCTCAAGTGGGAAAGATATATGGGGTAGCAGCCCAGTTTGTGTTTTTTTCCGTCAGACCCTGACTCACCCCACGTGACAGAGCTCCCTCCAGCGCTGTGTCCCGGTTGACCTTTAGGTATTTCAAAAACAAACACCAAATTTCCAGGGAAGCTGCAAGAAATGCCATTAAAACTGGACTGTGAGCCAAAGGCTTCACAATCCCCCCAGGGAGACACTCATACCCCAATGGCCACAGTTACCTACAAAGATAGGATTCAGCTCTGCCACCTCCTGTTCGTATTGGGAAATAGGAAACCATGTCCTCCTGTTCACATAGACTGAGACCAAGCTTTCCTGGTCTCACTGCAAAGGAAGCTAAATCACAAAGCTATATTTCTAGTGCACAAATGTCAGAGGCAGATAGTCAAGAAGTCATTAGGCCAGCAAAGTTCCATGTTTGTGGAATCTTTACCCTGTCCCCTACCATTGGGATCTCTTGTGCCACACCCAAGTTTGTGAGCTCCTCAGAATTTCCTATTCCAGATATGTATTCACAGATTTTGTTCCTCTTCTCCTCTCATTGTGTCTTATTTGGGGTGATAGTAATGTCAAGGCATTGTGGTGGATGACAGTGGAAGATTGTTATGTGGCACGTGTTCGCATATATCTTAGACTCGTTTTTCATTTTGCCCTTTGAAATATTGAATCTCTGTGTCAATACTTATACTACCTTGATTCTTTAATGTCCATCTGGGTGGATTTATAATCAACTTTTCACAAGATATTTCTCAGAAATATACATTTTCTTGACATACATATTCATTTCTGAATTCTCAAAATGAACTTCAGTGAATATTGAGTACTAACCCTAATATTTCTTCAGTAAGTGACCCAGTTTAACATCAATGAAAGTCTATTCATACGGGACGTGATGTGTATTTTGAAGTAAATTTTCATTCAAAATTGTTAAATTCCTATTTCTTCGTATCATAGGATGTATCATTTCATCCAATGTTCACAAATTGACATGCATATGATTCACTTACATTCACTCCCTGTATCAGAACCCATGTATTTCTCCATGTTGCTTTACTTGCTTTTTCATGAGATTTCTTTTATACAACATTACTTTTGAATTCCATCATCATTTTCGAAGCGAAACTCACAGTTTGGTGTAATTAGTAACCCTAATATTACCACTAGACGTACAGCTACTTGGATTGAATGTATATCTGAATACCAGATTTCATGTATTTTTTAAAATATCAATTCAATCCATTATTTAAAATAGTAACCAGTTATATTTTTTATTCACCCTATGGTCTATTCATGCATCATCTCTATATACGTAAACCCAGGGTGCACCTATTTTTATCCCCAAACTCTAAATGACAGGGTTTGAAAACATGCTCCCAGAAATGCTGGAAGAAATACACATGTCACCTCCTCCCTGTATTCCTTTCATCACATCATCTTCTGGACACCAAATGCAAAACTCACACTCACCTTATGATTCTTCCAAAGCCTGATTTTAATGAGAGCATGGATTACTAAAATCATCTAAGTCCGCTTTGCCTATTGTTTTCAATATTCAATCCTATGGTGAGCGTACACTTGTTTCTTCCTAGGATAGTGTATTCAACCACCCCCCTGTTGAAAATATCCCTGATCTTATCACCCATTTTGTACTTTGCCCGATCTCCTAACATCCCAATTGATATCTATTTCCCCAAGTGCCTTGTTGTGACTGACTCTTCATGTGTGCTGACATTCCCATTTACACTCTAATAGAAATTCATTCGATTGCAAAAAGGGCCTTTTGCCCCAATCCTAAACTCACTCTTCTTCCTTACCCTACACTGGAATCCTGTCTACTATCTCAATATCACTGGAAGTTCTCTTTCACATTCAGTGGTCCCAGGTACAAGATCGTATGCCATTGTATATGGATTTAGAGGATTCACCTCTGCAGAACATAATTCAAAACTATGTATCCAAATCAAGGGCCCAACACCCTTGTGTGCTTCAGCTCTTACCTAGTTTTCACCTTCCATTCTTATAAATATCCCAGTTGCCCAATCCCCGTATTCATCCAGCAGAATGACTCCTAAGCCAAATCGAACCTGATATGACCCTGAAGCAGACTCTGTTCCCTCAATCTATTCTCACATAACAGCAGGTCCTGAGTTGATCTTGCCATACAGGTATGTAGGGAATCCTCCAGCTGCTGAGAAGCTCAAAGGTAGATGCAGAAATGATCCCTGGAGCCAATGTAGGCAGCTAGGTAGGACCTGTGAGGTCTAAAGTCATCTTCCATGGCCAACAACCCAGTGAGGATGAAGGGATGTGGCTGAATCAGCCTCTCTCTTCTCAATGCAGGGAAGATGGACACAATCAGGCCTGGGTGGGTTGCTGATCCCGGGCTCCTAGGGTATATAGACCTTTATGACTTGTGAAAATGTCACAGGAAGGTGGGGCAGCCTCCCTCTCATGGGACCCTTGGAAACAACTGTTAGGACAAAGTGGTTGCCAAGGCAGTGACCTCATTCACTTCCCTGAAGGAAGTGACCTCACCTCACTTCCTTGGTGATGGAACTCTCTGAACGTGGGATCCAGGAGGCGAGGCACCCAGAGGCAATTCCAGTCCCAGTGGGCTCCCTTGTTTTTTCTGTACCAAGGCCAGAGTCATTCTTTCTTGGCACCTGGTGATGTGTGGGTAGCCAAATGCCTTGAATGGTCTGAACAGGGGCCTTTCCTGAGAAAGAAGTGTTGGCTCATTGCTGGCTCCTGACAACTACACAGAGATGGCCAAGGAGACCAGAGCTGAGACAGGACCGGCCACTGCTGGGGAACAAATTTTCACCCACCAGTCAGAGGTCAGAGTGGATAGATGCAGACCAAATACAGGGGTGGTTTGTGTGTCTTAGTGGGTGTGTGTTTCAATTTGGCATTTTGTCTCCTGTTCTGAGATCATGTAGGAAAAACGTGTTTGTTGTTGTTGTTGTTGTTGTTTGTTGGTTTGAAATGGACTGTTAACTAGTGAGTCTTTCTATAGAGTCAGTGGATCCCACTGGGTTTGTGGTTAAAGAGAGTAGAGAGAAGAATGCAGCCGTGAATGTGTCCTGTCTAGTGGAAATCTTTGCAGGACTCCTCAAGGCCAATTGATGAATGGACTGCTGCTTGTCTTGCAGATGGGAAACACCTACCAAGATCCCAAGTTCCTGTATTCTTCCAGAATTTTGGCCACTCTCTGAAGGGGTTCGTGTTTTTGTGAACAAGATGGGTACCACCTTCAAGCTCTGTGACAAGGCCATGGACTGGATTGCTGACGGGAATGCCAAGCATCTCAGAAAAGTAAAAATTAGCATGACTGGTAAGGATCTCTCTGGAGAATCCCTGCTTGCATAGATAGCCACCCAAGTTGCATGATTAGGAGCTGTCAGTGCCACAGTGTTCAATTAAAGAAAAGTTTTCTCCAGGCTTCTTTCCTCCCTATTGTTCTGTTCCCCTGAATGTCAGGGAGGTGTTTGCCTTAGGGCACTCCTTTGGGAATCCTCCAGAAAACAGTTTCAAACGGAAAGGAAGAGGCCCAATCTGTGCCTTTTAGGTAAAGTGCTTTGTAAAGGCTGTGTCTGAATCAGACTCTTGGCCCTGTGTGTGGCTGTGAATTACATTCTCAGCACCCCAGGAAACTCAAGAAAAATCCCATGTGTCCATGCACATCTAAAAGGATGAAAAAGAAGTGTAATATTGGATGAAGTCTCTTGCCTTCCTCTGGTCAGGCTCCTGACACCGATGAAGTAAGAACAGGGATCCTCTGGGTCAAATGAGTTGTTGCAAGCCATCCAGTAACTAGCACACAGGTGTTTGGGTGTTTTCATGAGTCCAGCACACAGAAAGAATCTACCCCTGGCAGGCAGGAGGCCTCGAATTTGAGAAGCAGAGCAGTATTAACTACAGGCCCATTTTATCTATCCTGTTTCTCAGGAAGGGTGTCCAGGCCACCATGACATTTGGCACATGATGGGCATGAGACCTTACTTTGCACACCATCTTAGACTGCTCCCCCTATGGGAACCCCCAGCCAGAATGTTATGATGAGTATCTGTATGGAAGAAGAGGAGGGCCATGTGGGAGTGTTTTTGTTAGAATAGTGGTCTTTTGTGTGGTGGTTGGAAAAGATGAGTGGGTCCACCTCAGCTTGAACTCTGGTGTGATGCCATTAGAGACTCAGTTCTGGAACTGATCTCAGAGAACTCTTGCCATGAATCGAGTTGGGATTCCACAAGGCCAGGCATTAGAGGAGCCCTTGGAAACTGAGATCTAGGCCGAGGGTGGCTTCCTCCACAGCACTGGGAATCTCAGCCAGGATTTCACATGATTTTGCTGTTAAAGCCTTTTCAGCTATAGTTGAGAGCCCAAACTCACATGAACCTCATATTTTAGACCCCCAATGGGCCTGGATTCCTGTGACCTTTCGCCACTCCGTGAAAAGCCTTGCCTGCATGCGATCTCCAGAGCTTTTACTGAAAGGAGATTCCTCAGCCCTTAATGGCTCCTGAATGAATCAAAACCCACAGTGCCAACTTCTTCATTCTTGAGATAAGGATAGGCCAATAACATGAAGGTTTTGAGAATCCCATGACCAGAAATCCCCGGAGAACCTTTAGATCTCCTGTTGCTCATCATGACTGAACCCGCCATTGCCGTTTTTGACTGAGTGGAATTCATGACCATGGTGAAGAACAGAGATGTCAGTGAGTAGGAGCCAGCAGGGAACTGGGTCTGGAGCAATGGAGTGCAGGTGTGTGACCAACATCTGTGGTGAGCCCCTGTGGTTCTGTCATTGGTATCCAAATGACATGTGACTGACAAGGTGCAGCCAGCAGACCCTAAAATGTAAAGGCATGTTGTTGTGGGGAGAGGATCTGGTGCGATGCTCAGAATCAAGTTGCTACGCTCAAGTGGGAAAGATATATGGGGTAGCAGCCCAGTTTGTGTTTTTTTCCGTCAGACCCTGACTCACCCCACGTGACAGAGCTCCCTCCAGCGCTGTGTCCCGGTTGACCTTTAGGTATTTCAAAAACAAACACCAAATTTCCAGGGAAGCTGCAAGAAATGCCATTAAAACTGGACTGTGAGCCAAAGGCTTCACAATCCCCCCAGGGAGACACTCATACCCCAATGGCCACAGTTACCTACAAAGATAGGATTCAGCTCTGCCACCTCCTGTTCGTATTGGGAAATAGGAAACCATGTCCTCCTGTTCACATAGACTGAGACCAAGCTTTCCTGGTCTCACTGCAAAGGAAGCTAAATCACAAAGCTATATTTCTAGTGCACAAATGTCAGAGGCAGATAGTCAAGAAGTCATTAGGCCAGCAAAGTTCCATGTTTGTGGAATCTTTACCCTGTCCCCTACCATTGGGATCTCTTGTGCCACACCCAAGTTTGTGAGCTCCTCAGAATTTCCTATTCCAGATATGTATTCACAGATTTTGTTCCTCTTCTCCTCTCATTGTGTCTTATTTGGGGTGATAGTAATGTCAAGGCATTGTGGTGGATGACAGTGGAAGATTGTTATGTGGCACGTGTTCGCATATATCTTAGACTCGTTTTTCATTTTGCCCTTTGAAATATTGAATCTCTGTGTCAATACTTATACTACCTTGATTCTTTAATGTCCATCTGGGTGGATTTATAATCAACTTTTCACAAGATATTTCTCAGAAATATACATTTTCTTGACATACATATTCATTTCTGAATTCTCAAAATGAACTTCAGTGAATATTGAGTACTAACCCTAATATTTCTTCAGTAAGTGACCCAGTTTAACATCAATGAAAGTCTATTCATACGGGACGTGATGTGTATTTTGAAGTAAATTTTCATTCAAAATTGTTAAATTCCTATTTCTTCGTATCATAGGATGTATCATTTCATCCAATGTTCACAAATTGACATGCATATGATTCACTTACATTCACTCCCTGTATCAGAACCCATGTATTTCTCCATGTTGCTTTACTTGCTTTTTCATGAGATTTCTTTTATACAACATTACTTTTGAATTCCATCATCATTTTCGAAGCGAAACTCACAGTTTGGTGTAATTAGTAACCCTAATATTACCACTAGACGTACAGCTACTTGGATTGAATGTATATCTGAATACCAGATTTCATGTATTTTTTAAAATATCAATTCAATCCATTATTTAAAATAGTAACCAGTTATATTTTTTATTCACCCTATGGTCTATTCATGCATCATCTCTATATACGTAAACCCAGGGTGCACCTATTTTTATCCCCAAACTCTAAATGACAGGGTTTGAAAACATGCTCCCAGAAATGCTGGAAGAAATACACATGTCACCTCCTCCCTGTATTCCTTTCATCACATCATCTTCTGGACACCAAATGCAAAACTCACACTCACCTTATGATTCTTCCAAAGCCTGATTTTAATGAGAGCATGGATTACTAAAATCATCTAAGTCCGCTTTGCCTATTGTTTTCAATATTCAATCCTATGGTGAGCGTACACTTGTTTCTTCCTAGGATAGTGTATTCAACCACCCCCCTGTTGAAAATATCCCTGATCTTATCACCCATTTTGTACTTTGCCCGATCTCCTAACATCCCAATTGATATCTATTTCCCCAAGTGCCTTGTTGTGACTGACTCTTCATGTGTGCTGACATTCCCATTTACACTCTAATAGAAATTCATTCGATTGCAAAAAGGGCCTTTTGCCCCAATCCTAAACTCACTCTTCTTCCTTACCCTACACTGGAATCCTGTCTACTATCTCAATATCACTGGAAGTTCTCTTTCACATTCAGTGGTCCCAGGTACAAGATCGTATGCCATTGTATATGGATTTAGAGGATTCACCTCTGCAGAACATAATTCAAAACTATGTATCCAAATCAAGGGCCCAACACCCTTGTGTGCTTCAGCTCTTACCTAGTTTTCACCTTCCATTCTTATAAATATCCCAGTTGCCCAATCCCCGTATTCATCCAGCAGAATGACTCCTAAGCCAAATCGAACCTGATATGACCCTGAAGCAGACTCTGTTCCCTCAATCTATTCTCACATAACAGCAGGTCCTGAGTTGATCTTGCCATACAGGTATGTAGGGAATCCTCCAGCTGCTGAGAAGCTCAAAGGTAGATGCAGAAATGATCCCTGGAGCCAATGTAGGCAGCTAGGTAGGACCTGTGAGGTCTAAAGTCATCTTCCATGGCCAACAACCCAGTGAGGATGAAGGGATGTGGCTGAATCAGCCTCTCTCTTCTCAATGCAGGGAAGATGGACACAATCAGGCCTGGGTGGGTTGCTGATCCCGGGCTCCTAGGGTATATAGACCTTTATGACTTGTGAAAATGTCACAGGAAGGTGGGGCAGCCTCCCTCTCATGGGACCCTTGGAAACAACTGTTAGGACAAAGTGGTTGCCAAGGCAGTGACCTCATTCACTTCCCTGAAGGAAGTGACCTCACCTCACTTCCTTGGTGATGGAACTCTCTGAACGTGGGATCCAGGAGGCGAGGCACCCAGAGGCAATTCCAGTCCCAGTGGGCTCCCTTGTTTTTTCTGTACCAAGGCCAGAGTCATTCTTTCTTGGCACCTGGTGATGTGTGGGTAGCCAAATGCCTTGAATGGTCTGAACAGGGGCCTTTCCTGAGAAAGAAGTGTTGGCTCATTGCTGGCTCCTGACAACTACACAGAGATGGCCAAGGAGACCAGAGCTGAGACAGGACCGGCCACTGCTGGGGAACAAATTTTCACCCACCAGTCAGAGGTCAGAGTGGATAGATGCAGACCAAATACAGGGGTGGTTTGTGTGTCTTAGTGGGTGTGTGTTTCAATTTGGCATTTTGTCTGCTGTTCTGAGATCATGTAGGAAAAACGTGTTTGTTGTTGTTGTTGTTGTTGTTTGTTGGTTTGAAATGGACTGTTAACTAGTGAGTCTTTCTATAGAGTCAGTGGATCCCACTGGGTTTGTGGTTAAAGAGAGTAGAGAGAAGAATGCAGCCGTGAATGTGTCCTGTCTAGTGGAAATCTTTGCAGGACTCCTCAAGGCCAATTGATGAATGGACTGCTGCTTGTCTTGCAGATGGGAAACACCTACCAAGATCCCAAGTTCCTGTATTCTTCCAGAATTTTGGCCACTCTCTGAAGGGGTTCGTGTTTTTGTGAACAAGATGGGTACCACCTTCAAGCTCTGTGACAAGGCCATGGACTGGATTGCTGACGGGAATGCCAAGCATCTCAGAAAAGTAAAAATTAGCATGACTGGTAAGGATCTCTCTGGAGAATCCCTGCTTGCATAGATAGCCACCCAAGTTGCATGATTAGGAGCTGTCAGTGCCACAGTGTTCAATTAAAGAAAAGTTTTCTCCAGGCTTCTTTCCTCCCTATTGTTCTGTTCCCCTGAATGTCAGGGAGGTGTTTGCCTTAGGGCACTCCTTTGGGAATCCTCCAGAAAACAGTTTCAAACGGAAAGGAAGAGGCCCAATCTGTGCCTTTTAGGTAAAGTGCTTTGTAAAGGCTGTGTCTGAATCAGACTCTTGGCCCTGTGTGTGGCTGTGAATTACATTCTCAGCACCCCAGGAAACTCAAGAAAAATCCCATGTGTCCATGCACATCTAAAAGGATGAAAAAGAAGTGTAATATTGGATGAAGTCTCTTGCCTTCCTCTGGTCAGGCTCCTGACACCGATGAAGTAAGAACAGGGATCCTCTGGGTCAAATGAGTTGTTGCAAGCCATCCAGTAACTAGCACACAGGTGTTTGGGTGTTTTCATGAGTCCAGCACACAGAAAGAATCTACCCCTGGCAGGCAGGAGGCCTCGAATTTGAGAAGCAGAGCAGTATTAACTACAGGCCCATTTTATCTATCCTGTTTCTCAGGAAGGGTGTCCAGGCCACCATGACATTTGGCACATGATGGGCATGAGACCTTACTTTGCACACCATCTTAGACTGCTCCCCCTATGGGAACCCCCAGCCAGAATGTTATGATGAGTATCTGTATGGAAGAAGAGGAGGGCCATGTGGGAGTGTTTTTGTTAGAATAGTGGTCTTTTGTGTGGTGGTTGGAAAAGATGAGTGGGTCCACCTCAGCTTGAACTCTGGTGTGATGCCATTAGAGACTCAGTTCTGGAACTGATCTCAGAGAACTCTTGCCATGAATCGAGTTGGGATTCCACAAGGCCAGGCATTAGAGGAGCCCTTGGAAACTGAGATGTAGGCCGAGGGTGGCTTCCTCCACAGCACTGGGAATCTCAGCCAGGATTTCACATGATTTTGCTGTTAAAGCCTTTTCAGCTATAGTTGAGAGCCCAAACTCACATGAACCTCATATTTTAGACCCCCAATGGGCCTGGATTCCTGTGACCATTCGCCACTCCGTGAAAAGCCTTGCCTGCATGCGATCTCCAGAGCTTTTACTGAAAGGAGATTCCTCAGCCCTTAATGGCTCGTGAATGAATCAAAACCCACAGTGCCAACTTCTTCATTCTTGAGATATGGCTAGGCCAATAACATGAAGGTTTTGAGAATCCCATGACCAGAAATCCCCGGAGAACCTTTAGATCTCCTGTTGCTCATCATGACTGAACCCGCCATTGCCGTTTTTGACTGAGTGGAATTCATGACCATGGTGAAGAACAGAGATGTCAGTGAGTAGGAGCCAGCAGGGAACTGGGTCTGGAGCAATGGAGTGCAGGTGTGTGACCAACATCTGTGGTGAGCCCCTGTGGTTCTGTCATTGGTATCCAAATGACATGTGACTGACAAGGTGCAGCCAGCAGACCCTAAAATGTAAAGGCATGTTGTTGTGGGGAGAGGATCTGGTGCGATGCTCAGAATCAAGTTGCTACGCTCAAGTGGGAAAGATATATGGGGTAGCAGCCCAGTTTGTGTTTTTTTCCGTCAGACCCTGACTCACCCCACGTGACAGAGCTCCCTCCAGCGCTGTGTCCCGGTTGACCTTTAGGTATTTCAAAAACAAACACCAAATTTCCAGGGAAGCTGCAAGAAATGCCATTAAAACTGGACTGTGAGCCAAAGGCTTCACAATCCCCCCAGGGAGACACTCATACCCCAATGGCCACAGTTACCTACAAAGATAGGATTCAGCTCTGCCACCTCCTGTTCGTATTGGGAAATAGGAAACCATGTCCTCCTGTTCACATAGACTGAGACCAAGCTTTCCTGGTCTCACTGCAAAGGAAGCTAAATCACAAAGCTATATTTCTAGTGCACAAATGTCAGAGGCAGATAGTCAAGAAGTCATTAGGCCAGCAAAGTTCCATGTTTGTGGAATCTTTACCCTGTCCCCTACCATTGGGATCTCTTGTGCCACACCCAAGTTTGTGAGCTCCTCAGAATTTCCTATTCCAGATATGTATTCACAGATTTTGTTCCTCTTCTCCTCTCATTGTGTCTTATTTGGGGTGATAGTAATGTCAAGGCATTGTGGTGGATGACAGTGGAAGATTGTTATGTGGCACGTGTTCGCATATATCTTAGACTCGTTTTTCATTTTGCCCTTTGAAATATTGAATCTCTGTGTCAATACTTATACTACCTTGATTCTTTAATGTCCATCTGGGTGGATTTATAATCAACTTTTCACAAGATATTTCTCAGAAATATACATTTTCTTGACATACATATTCATTTCTGAATTCTCAAAATGAACTTCAGTGAATATTGAGTACTAACCCTAATATTTCTTCAGTAAGTGACCCAGTTTAACATCAATGAAAGTCTATTCATACGGGACGTGATGTGTATTTTGAAGTAAATTTTCATTCAAAATTGTTAAATTCCTATTTCTTCGTATCATAGGATGTATCATTTCATCCAATGTTCACAAATTGACATGCATATGATTCACTTACATTCACTCCCTGTATCAGAACCCATGTATTTCTCCATGTTGCTTTACTTGCTTTTTCATGAGATTTCTTTTATACAACATTACTTTTGAATTCCATCATCATTTTCGAAGCGAAACTCACAGTTTGGTGTAATTAGTAACCCTAATATTACCACTAGACGTACAGCTACTTGGATTGAATGTATATCTGAATACCAGATTTCATGTATTTTTTAAAATATCAATTCAATCCATTATTTAAAATAGTAACCAGTTATATTTTTTATTCACCCTATGGTCTATTCATGCATCATCTCTATATACGTAAACCCAGGGTGCACCTATTTTTATCCCCAAACTCTAAATGACAGGGTTTGAAAACATGCTCCCAGAAATGCTGGAAGAAATACACATGTCACCTCCTCCCTGTATTCCTTTCATCACATCATCTTCTGGACACCAAATGCAAAACTCACACTCACCTTATGATTCTTCCAAAGCCTGATTTTAATGAGAGCATGGATTACTAAAATCATCTAAGTCCGCTTTGCCTATTGTTTTCAATATTCAATCCTATGGTGAGCGTACACTTGTTTCTTCCTAGGATAGTGTATTCAACCACCCCCCTGTTGAAAATATCCCTGATCTTATCACCCATTTTGTACTTTGCCCGATCTCCTAACATCCCAATTGATATCTATTTCCCCAAGTGCCTTGTTGTGACTGACTCTTCATGTGTGCTGACATTCCCATTTACACTCTAATAGAAATTCATTCGATTGCAAAAAGGGCCTTTTGCCCCAATCCTAAACTCACTCTTCTTCCTTACCCTACACTGGAATCCTGTCTACTATCTCAATATCACTGGAAGTTCTCTTTCACATTCAGTGGTCCCAGGTACAAGATCGTATGCCATTGTATATGGATTTAGAGGATTCACCTCTGCAGAACATAATTCAAAACTATGTATCCAAATCAAGGGCCCAACACCCTTGTGTGCTTCAGCTCTTACCTAGTTTTCACCTTCCATTCTTATAAATATCCCAGTTGCCCAATCCCCGTATTCATCCAGCAGAATGACTCCTAAGCCAAATCGAACCTGATATGACCCTGAAGCAGACTCTGTTCCCTCAATCTATTCTCACATAACAGCAGGTCCTGAGTTGATCTTGCCATACAGGTATGTAGGGAATCCTCCAGCTGCTGAGAAGCTCAAAGGTAGATGCAGAAATGATCCCTGGAGCCAATGTAGGCAGCTAGGTAGGACCTGTGAGGTCTAAAGTCATCTTCCATGGCCAACAACCCAGTGAGGATGAAGGGATGTGGCTGAATCAGCCTCTCTCTTCTCAATGCAGGGAAGATGGACACAATCAGGCCTGGGTGGGTTGCTGATCCCGGGCTCCTAGGGTATATAGACCTTTATGACTTGTGAAAATGTCACAGGAAGGTGGGGCAGCCTCCCTCTCATGGGACCCTTGGAAACAACTGTTAGGACAAAGTGGTTGCCAAGGCAGTGACCTCATTCACTTCCCTGAAGGAAGTGACCTAACCTCACTTCCTTGGTGATGGAACTCTCTGAACGTGGGATCCAGGAGGCGAGGCACCCAGAGGCAATTCCAGTCCCAGTGGGCTCCCTTGTTTTTTCTGTACCAAGGCCAGAGTCATTCTTTCTTGGCACCTGGTGATGTGTGGGTAGCCAAATGCCTTGAATGGTCTGAACAGGGGCCTTTCCTGAGAAAGAAGTGTTGGCTCATTGCTGGCTCCTGACAACTACACAGAGATGGCCAAGGAGACCAGAGCTGAGACAGGACCGGCCACTGCTGGGGAACAAATTTTCACCCACCAGTCAGAGGTCAGAGTGGATAGATGCAGACCAAATACAGGGGTGGTTTGTGTGTCTTAGTGGGTGTGTGTTTCAATTTGGCATTTTGTCTGCTGTTCTGAGATCATGTAGGAAAAACGTGTTTGTTGTTGTTGTTGTTGTTGTTTGTTGGTTTGAAATGGACTGTTAACTAGTGAGTCTTTCTATAGAGTCAGTGGATCCCACTGGGTTTGTGGTTAAAGAGAGTAGAGAGAAGAATGCAGCCGTGAATGTGTCCTGTCTAGTGGAAATCTTTGCAGGACTCCTCAAGGCCAATTGATGAATGGACTGCTGCTTGTCTTGCAGATGGGAAACACCTACCAAGATCCCAAGTTCCTGTATTCTTCCAGAATTTTGGCCACTCTCTGAAGGGGTTCGTGTTTTTGTGAACAAGATGGGTACCACCTTCAAGCTCTGTGACAAGGCCATGGACTGGATTGCTGACGGGAATGCCAAGCATCTCAGAAAAGTAAAAATTAGCATGACTGGTAAGGATCTCTCTGGAGAATCCCTGCTTGCATAGATAGCCACCCAAGTTGCATGATTAGGAGCTGTCAGTGCCACAGTGTTCAATTAAAGAAAAGTTTTCTCCAGGCTTCTTTCCTCCCTATTGTTCTGTTCCCCTGAATGTCAGGGAGGTGTTTGCCTTAGGGCACTCCTTTGGGAATCCTCCAGAAAACAGTTTCAAACGGAAAGGAAGAGGCCCAATCTGTGCCTTTTAGGTAAAGTGCTTTGTAAAGGCTGTGTCTGAATCAGACTCTTGGCCCTGTGTGTGGCTGTGAATTACATTCTCAGCACCCCAGGAAACTCAAGAAAAATCCCATGTGTCCATGCACATCTAAAAGGATGAAAAAGAAGTGTAATATTGGATGAAGTCTCTTGCCTTCCTCTGGTCAGGCTCCTGACACCGATGAAGTAAGAACAGGGATCCTCTGGGTCAAATGAGTTGTTGCAAGCCATCCAGTAACTAGCACACAGGTGTTTGGGTGTTTTCATGAGTCCAGCACACAGAAAGAATCTACCCCTGGCAGGCAGGAGGCCTCGAATTTGAGAAGCAGAGCAGTATTAACTACAGGCCCATTTTATCTATCCTGTTTCTCAGGAAGGGTGTCCAGGCCACCATGACATTTGGCACATGATGGGCATGAGACCTTACTTTGCACACCATCTTAGACTGCTCCCCCTATGGGAACCCCCAGCCAGAATGTTATGATGAGTATCTGTATGGAAGAAGAGGAGGGCCATGTGGGAGTGTTTTTGTTAGAATAGTGGTCTTTTGTGTGGTGGTTGGAAAAGATGAGTGGGTCCACCTCAGCTTGAACTCTGGTGTGATGCCATTAGAGACTCAGTTCTGGAACTGATCTCAGAGAACTCTTGCCATGAATCGAGTTGGGATTCCACAAGGCCAGGCATTAGAGGAGCCCTTGGAAACTGAGATCTAGGCCGAGGGTGGCTTCCTCCACAGCACTGGGAATCTCAGCCAGGATTTCACATGATTTTGCTGTTAAAGCCTTTTCAGCTATAGTTGAGAGCCCAAACTCACATGAACCTCATATTTTAGACCCCCAATGGGCCTGGATTCCTGTGACCATTCGCCACTCCGTGAAAAGCCTTGCCTGCATGCGATCTCTAGAGCTTTTACTGAAAGGAGATTCCTCAGCCCTTAATGGCTCGTGAATGAATCAAAACCCACAGTGCCAACTTCTTCATTCTTGAGATATGGCTAGGCCAATAACATGAAGGTTTTGAGAATCCCATGACCAGAAATCCCCGGAGAACCTTTAGATCTCCTGTTGCTCATCATGACTGAACCCGCCATTGCCGTTTTTGACTGAGTGGAATTCATGACCATGGTGAAGAACAGAGATGTCAGTGAGTAGGAGCCAGCAGGGAACTGGGTCTGGAGCAATGGAGTGCAGGTGTGTGACCAACATCTGTGGTGAGCCCCTGTGGTTCTGTCATTGGTATCCAAATGACATGTGACTGACAAGGTGCAGCCAGCAGACCCTAAAATGTAAAGGCATGTTGTTGTGGGGAGAGGATCTGGTGCGATGCTCAGAATCAAGTTGCTACGCTCAAGTGGGAAAGATATATGGGGTAGCAGCCCAGTTTGTGTTTTTTTCCGTCAGACCCTGACTCACCCCACGTGACAGAGCTCCCTCCAGCGCTGTGTCCCGGTTGACCTTTAGGTATTTCAAAAACAAACACCAAATTTCCAGGGAAGCTGCAAGAAATGCCATTAAAACTGGACTGTGAGCCAACGGCTTCACAATCCCCCCAGGGAGACACTCATACCCCAATGGCCACAGTTACCTACAAAGATAGGATTCAGCTCTGCCACCTCCTGTTCGTATTGGGAAATAGGAAACCATGTCCTCCTGTTCACATAGACTGAGACCAAGCTTTCCTGGTCTCACTGCAAAGGAAGCTAAATCACAAAGCTATATTTCTAGTGCACAAATGTCAGAGGCAGATAGTCAAGAAGTCATTAGGCCAGCAAAGTTCCATGTTTGTGGAATCTTTACCCTGTCCCCTACCATTGGGATCTCTTGTGCCACACCCAAGTTTGTGAGCTCCTCAGAATTTCCTATTCCAGATATGTATTCACAGATTTTGTTCCTCTTCTCCTCTCATTGTGTCTTATTTGGGGTGATAGTAATGTCAAGGCATTGTGGTGGATGACAGTGGAAGATTGTTATGTGGCACGTGTTCGCATATATCTTAGACTCGTTTTTCATTTTGCCCTTTGAAATATTGAATCTCTGTGTCAATACTTATACTACCTTGATTCTTTAATGTCCATCTGGGTGGATTTATAATCAACTTTTCACAAGATATTTCTCAGAAATATACATTTTCTTGACATACATATTCATTTCTGAATTCTCAAAATGAACTTCAGTGAATATTGAGTACTAACCCTAATATTTCTTCAGTAAGTGACCCAGTTTAACATCAATGAAAGTCTATTCATACGGGACGTGATGTGTATTTTGAAGTAAATTTTCATTCAAAATTGTTAAATTCCTATTTCTTCGTATCATAGGATGTATCATTTCATCCAATGTTCACAAATTGACATGCATATGATTCACTTACATTCACTCCCTGTATCAGAACCCATGTATTTCTCCATGTTGCTTTACTTGCTTTTTCATGAGATTTCTTTTATACAACATTACTTTTGAATTCCATCATCATTTTCGAAGCGAAACTCACAGTTTGGTGTAATTAGTAACCCTAATATTACCACTAGACGTACAGCTACTTGGATTGAATGTATATCTGAATACCAGATTTCATGTATTTTTTAAAATATCAATTCAATCCATTATTTAAAATAGTAACCAGTTATATTTTTTATTCACCCTATGGTCTATTCATGCATCATCTCTATATACGTAAACCCAGGGTGCACCTATTTTTATCCCCAAACTCTAAATGACAGGGTTTGAAAACATGCTCCCAGAAATGCTGGAAGAAATACACATGTCACCTCCTCCCTGTATTCCTTTCATCACATCATCTTCTGGACACCAAATGCAAAACTCACACTCACCTTATGATTCTTCCAAAGCCTGATTTTAATGAGAGCATGGATTACTAAAATCATCTAAGTCCGCTTTGCCTATTGTTTTCAATATTCAATCCTATGGTGAGCGTACACTTGTTTCTTCCTAGGATAGTGTATTCAACCACCCCCCTGTTGAAAATATCCCTGATCTTATCACCCATTTTGTACTTTGCCCGATCTCCTAACATCCCAATTGATATCTATTTCCCCAAGTGCCTTGTTGTGACTGACTCTTCATGTGTGCTGACATTCCCATTTACACTCTAATAGAAATTCATTCGATTGCAAAAAGGGCCTTTTGCCCCAATCCTAAACTCACTCTTCTTCCTTACCCTACACTGGAATCCTGTCTACTATCTCAATATCACTGGAAGTTCTCTTTCACATTCAGTGGTCCCAGGTACAAGATCGTATGCCATTGTATATGGATTTAGAGGATTCACCTCTGCAGAACATAATTCAAAACTATGTATCCAAATCAAGGGCCCAACACCCTTGTGTGCTTCAGCTCTTACCTAGTTTTCACCTTCCATTCTTATAAATATCCCAGTTGCCCAATCCCCGTATTCATCCAGCAGAATGACTCCTAAGCCAAATCGAACCTGATATGACCCTGAAGCAGACTCTGTTCCCTCAATCTATTCTCACATAACAGCAGGTCCTGAGTTGATCTTGCCATACAGGTATGTAGGGAATCCTCCAGCTGCTGAGAAGCTCAAAGGTAGATGCAGAAATGATCCCTGGAGCCAATGTAGGCAGCTAGGTAGGACCTGTGAGGTCTAAAGTCATCTTCCATGGCCAACAACCCAGTGAGGATGAAGGGATGTGGCTGAATCAGCCTCTCTCTTCTCAATGCAGGGAAGATGGACACAATCAGGCCTGGGTGGGTTGCTGATCCCGGGCTCCTAGGGTATATAGACCTTTATGACTTGTGAAAATGTCACAGGAAGGTGGGGCAGCCTCCCTCTCATGGGACCCTTGGAAACAACTGTTAGGACAAAGTGGTTGCCAAGGCAGTGACCTCATTCACTTCCCTGAAGGAAGTGACCTCACCTCACTTCCTTGGTGATGGAACTCTCTGAACGTGGGATCCAGGAGGCGAGGCACCCAGAGGCAATTCCAGTCCCAGTGGGCTCCCTTGTTTTTTCTGTACCAAGGCCAGAGTCATTCTTTCTTGGCACCTGGTGATGTGTGGGTAGCCAAATGCCTTGAATGGTCTGAACAGGGGCCTTTCCTGAGAAAGAAGTGTTGGCTCATTGCTGGCTCCTGACAACTACACAGAGATGGCCAAGGAGACCAGAGCTGAGACAGGACCGGCCACTGCTGGGGAACAAATTTTCACCCACCAGTCAGAGGTCAGAGTGGATAGATGCAGACCAAATACAGGGGTGGTTTGTGTGTCTTAGTGGGTGTGTGTTTCAATTTGGCATTTTGTCTGCTGTTCTGAGATCATGTAGGAAAAACGTGTTTGTTGTTGTTGTTGTTGTTGTTTGTTGGTTTGAAATGGACTGTTAACTAGTGAGTCTTTCTATAGAGTCAGTGGATCCCACTGGGTTTGTGGTTAAAGAGAGTAGAGAGAAGAATGCAGCCGTGAATGTGTCCTGTCTAGTGGAAATCTTTGCAGGACTCCTCAAGGCCAATTGATGAATGGACTGCTGCTTGTCTTGCAGATGGGAAACACCTACCAAGATCCCAAGTTCCTGTATTCTTCCAGAATTTTGGCCACTCTCTGAAGGGGTTCGTGTTTTTGTGAACAAGATGGGTACCACCTTCAAGCTCTGTGACAAGGCCATGGACTGGATTGCTGACGGGAATGCCAAGCATCTCAGAAAAGTAAAAATTAGCATGACTGGTAAGGATCTCTCTGGAGAATCCCTGCTTGCATAGATAGCCACCCAAGTTGCATGATTAGGAGCTGTCAGTGCCACAGTGTTCAATTAAAGAAAAGTTTTCTCCAGGCTTCTTTCCTCCCTATTGTTCTGTTCCCCTGAATGTCAGGGAGGTGTTTGCCTTAGGGCACTCCTTTGGGAATCCTCCAGAAAACAGTTTCAAACGGAAAGGAAGAGGCCCAATCTGTGCCTTTTAGGTAAAGTGCTTTGTAAAGGCTGTGTCTGAATCAGACTCTTGGCCCTGTGTGTGGCTGTGAATTACATTCTCAGCACCCCAGGAAACTCAAGAAAAATCCCATGTGTCCATGCACATCTAAAAGGATGAAAAAGAAGTGTAATATTGGATGAAGTCTCTTGCCTTCCTCTGGTCAGGCTCCTGACACCGATGAAGTAAGAACAGGGATCCTCTGGGTCAAATGAGTTGTTGCAAGCCATCCAGTAACTAGCACACAGGTGTTTGGGTGTTTTCATGAGTCCAGCACACAGAAAGAATCTACCCCTGGCAGGCAGGAGGCCTCGAATTTGAGAAGCAGAGCAGTATTAACTACAGGCCCATTTTATCTATCCTGTTTCTCAGGAAGGGTGTCCAGGCCACCATGACATTTGGCACATGATGGGCATGAGACCTTACTTTGCACACCATCTTAGACTGCTCCCCCTATGGGAACCCCCAGCCAGAATGTTATGATGAGTATCTGTATGGAAGAAGAGGAGGGCCATGTGGGAGTGTTTTTGTTAGAATAGTGGTCTTTTGTGTGGTGGTTGGAAAAGATGAGTGGGTCCACCTCAGCTTGAACTCTGGTGTGATGCCATTAGAGACTCAGTTCTGGAACTGATCTCAGAGAACTCTTGCCATGAATCGAGTTGGGATTCCACAAGGCCAGGCATTAGAGGAGCCCTTGGAAACTGAGATCTAGGCCGAGGGTGGCTTCCTCCACAGCACTGGGAATCTCAGCCAGGATTTCACATGATTTTGCTGTTAAAGCCTTTTCAGCTATAGTTGAGAGCCCAAACTCACATGAACCTCATATTTTAGACCCCCAATGGGCCTGGATTCCTGTGACCATTCGCCACTCCGTGAAAAGCCTTGCCTGCATGCGATCTCCAGAGCTTTTACTGAAAGGAGATTCCTCAGCCCTTAATGGCTCGTGAATGAATCAAAACCCACAGTGCCAACTTCTTCATTCTTGAGATATGGCTAGGCCAATAACATGAAGGTTTTGAGAATCCCATGACCAGAAATCCCCGGAGAACCTTTAGATCTCCTGTTGCTCATCATGACTGAACCCGCCATTGCCGTTTTTGACTGAGTGGAATTCATGACCATGGTGAAGAACAGAGATGTCAGTGAGTAGGAGCCAGCAGGGAACTGGGTCTGGAGCAATGGAGTGCAGGTGTGTGACCAACATCTGTGGTGAGCCCCTGTGGTTCTGTCATTGGTATCCAAATGACATGTGACTGACAAGGTGCAGCCAGCAGACCCTAAAATGTAAAGGCATGTTGTTGTGGGGAGAGGATCTGGTGCGATGCTCAGAATCAAGTTGCTACGCTCAAGTGGGAAAGATATATGGGGTAGCAGCCCAGTTTGTGTTTTTTTCCGTCAGACCCTGACTCACCCCACGTGACAGAGCTCCCTCCAGCGCTGTGTCCCGGTTGACCTTTAGGTATTTCAAAAACAAACACCAAATTTCCAGGGAAGCTGCAAGAAATGCCATTAAAACTGGACTGTGAGCCAAAGGCTTCACAATCCCCCCAGGGAGACACTCATACCCCAATGGCCACAGTTACCTACAAAGATAGGATTCAGCTCTGCCACCTCCTGTTCGTATTGGGAAATAGGAAACCATGTCCTCCTGTTCACATAGACTGAGACCAAGCTTTCCTGGTCTCACTGCAAAGGAAGCTAAATCACAAAGCTATATTTCTAGTGCACAAATGTCAGAGGCAGATAGTCAAGAAGTCATTAGGCCAGCAAAGTTCCATGTTTGTGGAATCTTTACCCTGTCCCCTACCATTGGGATCTCTTGTGCCACACCCAAGTTTGTGAGCTCCTCAGAATTTCCTATTCCAGATATGTATTCACAGATTTTGTTCCTCTTCTCCTCTCATTGTGTCTTATTTGGGGTGATAGTAATGTCAAGGCATTGTGGTGGATGACAGTGGAAGATTGTTATGTGGCACGTGTTCGCATATATCTTAGACTCGTTTTTCATTTTGCCCTTTGAAATATTGAATCTCTGTGTCAATACTTATACTACCTTGATTCTTTAATGTCCATCTGGGTGGATTTATAATCAACTTTTCACAAGATATTTCTCAGAAATATACATTTTCTTGACATACATATTCATTTCTGAATTCTCAAAATGAACTTCAGTGAATATTGAGTACTAACCCTAATATTTCTTCAGTAAGTGACCCAGTTTAACATCAATGAAAGTCTATTCATACGGGACGTGATGTGTATTTTGAAGTAAATTTTCATTCAAAATTGTTAAATTCCTATTTCTTCGTATCATAGGATGTATCATTTCATCCAATGTTCACAAATTGACATGCATATGATTCACTTACATTCACTCCCTGTATCAGAACCCATGTATTTCTCCATGTTGCTTTACTTGCTTTTTCATGAGATTTCTTTTATACAACATTACTTTTGAATTCCATCATCATTTTCGAAGCGAAACTCACAGTTTGGTGTAATTAGTAACCCTAATATTACCACTAGACGTACAGCTACTTGGATTGAATGTATATCTGAATACCAGATTTCATGTATTTTTTAAAATATCAATTCAATCCATTATTTAAAATAGTAACCAGTTATATTTTTTATTCACCCTATGGTCTATTCATGCATCATCTCTATATACGTAAACCCAGGGTGCACCTATTTTTATCCCCAAACTCTAAATGACAGGGTTTGAAAACATGCTCCCAGAAATGCTGGAAGAAATACACATGTCACCTCCTCCCTGTATTCCTTTCATCACATCATCTTCTGGACACCAAATGCAAAACTCACACTCACCTTATGATTCTTCCAAAGCCTGATTTTAATGAGAGCATGGATTACTAAAATCATCTAAGTCCGCTTTGCCTATTGTTTTCAATATTCAATCCTATGGTGAGCGTACACTTGTTTCTTCCTAGGATAGTGTATTCAACCACCCCCCTGTTGAAAATATCCCTGATCTTATCACCCATTTTGTACTTTGCCCGATCTCCTAACATCCCAATTGATATCTATTTCCCCAAGTGCCTTGTTGTGACTGACTCTTCATGTGTGCTGACATTCCCATTTACACTCTAATAGAAATTCATTCGATTGCAAAAAGGGCCTTTTGCCCCAATCCTAAACTCACTCTTCTTCCTTACCCTACACTGGAATCCTGTCTACTATCTCAATATCACTGGAAGTTCTCTTTCACATTCAGTGGTCCCAGGTACAAGATCGTATGCCATTGTATATGGATTTAGAGGATTCACCTCTGCAGAACATAATTCAAAACTATGTATCCAAACCAAGGGCCCAACACCCTTGTGTGCTTCAGCTCTTACCTAGTTTTCACCTTCCATTCTTATAAATATCCCAGTTGCCCAATCCCCGTATTCATCCAGCAGAATGACTCCTAAGCCAAATCGAACCTGATATGACCCTGAAGCAGACTCTGTTCCCTCAATCTATTCTCACATAACAGCAGGTCCTGAGTTGATCTTGCCATACAGGTATGTAGGGAATCCTCCAGCTGCTGAGAAGCTCAAAGGTAGATGCAGAAATGATCCCTGGAGCCAATGTAGGCAGCTAGGTAGGACCTGTGAGGTCTAAAGTCATCTTCCATGGCCAACAACCCAGTGAGGATGAAGGGATGTGGCTGAATCAGCCTCTCTCTTCTCAATGCAGGGAAGATGGACACAATCAGGCCTGGGTGGGTTGCTGATCCCGGGCTCCTAGGGTATATAGACCTTTATGACTTGTGAAAATGTCACAGGAAGGTGGGGCAGCCTCCCTCTCATGGGACCCTTGGAAACAACTGTTAGGACAAAGTGGTTGCCAAGGCAGTGACCTCATTCACTTCCCTGAAGGAAGTGACCTCACCTCACTTCCTTGGTGATGGAACTCTCTGAACGTGGGATCCAGGAGGCGAGGCACCCAGAGGCAATTCCAGTCCCAGTGGGCTCCCTTGTTTTTTCTGTACCAAGGCCAGAGTCATTCTTTCTTGGCACCTGGTGATGTGTGGGTAGCCAAATGCCTTGAATGGTCTGAACAGGGGCCTTTCCTGAGAAAGAAGTGTTGGCTCATTGCTGGCTCCTGACAACTACACAGAGATGGCCAAGGAGACCAGAGCTGAGACAGGACCGGCCACTGCTGGGGAACAAATTTTCACCCACCAGTCAGAGGTCAGAGTGGATAGATGCAGACCAAATACAGGGGTGGTTTGTGTGTCTTAGTGGGTGTGTGTTTCAATTTGGCATTTTGTCTCCTGTTCTGAGATCATGTAGGAAAAACGTGTTTGTTGTTGTTGTTGTTGTTGTTTGTTGGTTTGAAATGGACTGTTAACTAGTGAGTCTTTCTATAGAGTCAGTGGATCCCACTGGGTTTGTGGTTAAAGAGAGTAGAGAGAAGAATGCAGCCGTGAATGTGTCCTGTCTAGTGGAAATCTTTGCAGGACTCCTCAAGGCCAATTGATGAATGGACTGCTGCTTGTCTTGCAGATGGGAAACACCTACCAAGATCCCAAGTTCCTGTATTCTTCCAGAATTTTGGCCACTCTCTGAAGGGGTTCGTGTTTTTGTGAACAAGATGGGTACCACCTTCAAGCTCTGTGACAAGGCCATGGACTGGATTGCTGACGGGAATGCCAAGCATCTCAGAAAAGTAAAAATTAGCATGACTGGTAAGGATCTCTCTGGAGAATCCCTGCTTGCATAGATAGCCACCCAAGTTGCATGATTAGGAGCTGTCAGTGCCACAGTGTTCAATTAAAGAAAAGTTTTCTCCAGGCTTCTTTCCTCCCTATTGTTCTGTTCCCCTGAATGTCAGGGAGGTGTTTGCCTTAGGGCACTCCTTTGGGAATCCTCCAGAAAACAGTTTCAAACGGAAAGGAAGAGGCCCAATCTGTGCCTTTTAGGTAAAGTGCTTTGTAAAGGCTGTGTCTGAATCAGACTCTTGGCCCTGTGTGTGGCTGTGAATTACATTCTCAGCACCCCAGGAAACTCAAGAAAAATCCCATGTGTCCATGCACATCTAAAAGGATGAAAAAGAAGTGTAATATTGGATGAAGTCTCTTGCCTTCCTCTGGTCAGGCTCCTGACACCGATGAAGTAAGAACAGGGATCCTCTGGGTCAAATGAGTTGTTGCAAGCCATCCAGTAACTAGCACACAGGTGTTTGGGTGTTTTCATGAGTCCAGCACACAGAAAGAATCTACCCCTGGCAGGCAGGAGGCCTCGAATTTGAGAAGCAGAGCAGTATTAACTACAGGCCCATTTTATCTATCCTGTTTCTCAGGAAGGGTGTCCAGGCCACCATGACATTTGGCACATGATGGGCATGAGACCTTACTTTGCACACCATCTTAGACTGCTCCCCCTATGGGAACCCCCAGCCAGAATGTTATGATGAGTATCTGTATGGAAGAAGAGGAGGGCCATGTGGGAGTGTTTTTGTTAGAATAGTGGTCTTTTGTGTGGTGGTTGGAAAAGATGAGTGGGTCCACCTCAGCTTGAACTCTGGTGTGATGCCATTAGAGACTCAGTTCTGGAACTGATCTCAGAGAACTCTTGCCATGAATCGAGTTGGGATTCCACAAGGCCAGGCATTAGAGGAGCCCTTGGAAACTGAGATGTAGGCCGAGGGTGGCTTCCTCCACAGCACTGGGAATCTCAGCCAGGATTTCACATGATTTTGCTGTTAAAGCCTTTTCAGCTATAGTTGAGAGCCCAAACTCACATGAACCTCATATTTTAGACCCCCAATGGGCCTGGATTCCTGTGACCATTCGCTACTCCGTGAAAAGCCTTGCCTGCATGCGATCTCCAGAGCTTTTACTGAAAGGAGATTCCTCAGCCCTTAATGGCTCGTGAATGAATCAAAACCCACAGTGCCAACTTCTTCATTCTTGAGATATGGCTAGGCCAATAACATGAAGGTTTTGAGAATCCCATGACCAGAAATCCCCGGAGAACCTTTAGATCTCCTGTTGCTCATCATGACTGAACCCGCCATTGCCGTTTTTGACTGAGTGGAATTCATGACCATGGTGAAGAACAGAGATGTCAGTGAGTAGGAGCCAGCAGGGAACTGGGTCTGGAGCAATGGAGTGCAGGTGTGTGACCAACATCTGTGGTGAGCCCCTGTGGTTCTGTCATTGGTATCCAAATGACATGTGACTGACAAGGTGCAGCCAGCAGACCCTAAAATGTAAAGGCATGTTGTTGTGGGGAGAGGATCTGGTGCGATGCTCAGAATCAAGTTGCTACGCTCAAGTGGGAAAGATATATGGGGTAGCAGCCCAGTTTGTGTTTTTTTCCGTCAGACCCTGACTCACCCCACGTGACAGAGCTCCCTCCAGCGCTGTGTCCCGGTTGACCTTTAGGTATTTCAAAAACAAACACCAAATTTCCAGGGAAGCTGCAAGAAATGCCATTAAAACTGGACTGTGAGCCAAAGGCTTCACAATCCCCCCAGGGAGACACTCATACCCCAATGGCCACAGTTACCTACAAAGATAGGATTCAGCTCTGCCACCTCCTGTTCGTATTGGGAAATAGGAAACCATGTCCTCCTGTTCACATAGACTGAGACCAAGCTTTCCTGGTCTCACTGCAAAGGAAGCTAAATCACAAAGCTATATTTCTAGTGCACAAATGTCAGAGGCAGATAGTCAAGAAGTCATTAGGCCAGCAAAGTTCCATGTTTGTGGAATCTTTACCCTGTCCCCTACCATTGGGATCTCTTGTGCCACACCCAAGTTTGTGAGCTCCTCAGAATTTCCTATTCCAGATATGTATTCACAGATTTTGTTCCTCTTCTCCTCTCATTGTGTCTTATTTGGGGTGATAGTAATGTCAAGGCATTGTGGTGGATGACAGTGGAAGATTGTTATGTGGCACGTGTTCGCATATATCTTAGACTCGTTTTTCATTTTGCCCTTTGAAATATTGAATCTCTGTGTCAATACTTATACTACCTTGATTCTTTAATGTCCATCTGGGTGGATTTATAATCAACTTTTCACAAGATATTTCTCAGAAATATACATTTTCTTGACATACATATTCATTTCTGAATTCTCAAAATGAACTTCAGTGAATATTGAGTACTAACCCTAATATTTCTTCAGTAAGTGACCCAGTTTAACATCAATGAAAGTCTATTCATACGGGACGTGATGTGTATTTTGAAGTAAATTTTCATTCAAAATTGTTAAATTCCTATTTCTTCGTATCATAGGATGTATCATTTCATCCAATGTTCACAAATTGACATGCATATGATTCACTTACATTCACTCCCTGTATCAGAACCCATGTATTTCTCCATGTTGCTTTACTTGCTTTTTCATGAGATTTCTTTTATACAACATTACTTTTGAATTCCATCATCATTTTCGAAGCGAAACTCACAGTTTGGTGTAATTAGTAACCCTAATATTACCACTAGACGTACAGCTACTTGGATTGAATGTATATCTGAATACCAGATTTCATGTATTTTTTAAAATATCAATTCAATCCATTATTTAAAATAGTAACCAGTTATATTTTTTATTCACCCTATGGTCTATTCATGCATCATCTCTATATACGTAAACCCAGGGTGCACCTATTTTTATCCCCAAACTCTAAATGACAGGGTTTGAAAACATGCTCCCAGAAATGCTGGAAGAAATACACATGTCACCTCCTCCCTGTATTCCTTTCATCACATCATCTTCTGGACACCAAATGCAAAACTCACACTCACCTTATGATTCTTCCAAAGCCTGATTTTAATGAGAGCATGGATTACTAAAATCATCTAAGTCCGCTTTGCCTATTGTTTTCAATATTCAATCCTATGGTGAGCGTACACTTGTTTCTTCCTAGGATAGTGTATTCAACCACCCCCTGTTGAAAATATCCCTGATCTTATCACCCATTTTGTACTTTGCCCGATCTCCTAACATCCCAATTGATATCTATTTCCCCAAGTGCCTTGTTGTGACTGACTCTTCATGTGTGCTGACATTCCCATTTACACTCTAATAGAAATTCATTCGATTGCAAAAAGGGCCTTTTGCCCCAATCCTAAACTCACTCTTCTTCCTTACCCTACACTGGAATCCTGTCTACTATCTCAATATCACTGGAAGTTCTCTTTCACATTCAGTGGTCCCAGGTACAAGATCGTATGCCATTGTATATGGATTTAGAGGATTCACCTCTGCAGAACATAATTCAAAACTATGTATCCAAACCAAGGGCCCAACACCCTTGTGTGCTTCAGCTCTTACCTAGTTTTCACCTTCCATTCTTATAAATATCCCAGTTGCCCAATCCCCGTATTCATCCAGCAGAATGACTCCTAAGCCAATCGAACCTGATATGACCCTGAAGCAGACTCTGTTCCCTCAATCTATTCCTCACATAACAGCAGGTCCTGAGTTGATCTTGCCATACAGGTATGTAGGGAATCCTCCAGCTGCTGAGAAGCTCAAAGGTAGATGCAGAAATGATCCCTGGAGCCAATGTAGGCAGCTAGGTAGGACCTGTGAGGTCTAAAGTCATCTTCCATGGCCAACAACCCAGTGAGGATGAAGGGATGTGGCTGAATCAGCCTCTCTCTTCTCAATGCAGGGAAGATGGACACAATCAGGCCTGGGTGGGTTGCTGATCCCGGGCTCCTAGGGTATATAGACCTTTATGACTTGTGAAAATGTCACAGGAAGGTGGGGCAGCCTCCCTCTCATGGGACCCTTGGAAACAACTGTTAGGACAAAGTGGTTGCCAAGGCAGTGACCTCATTCACTTCCCTGAAGGAAGTGACCTCACCTCACTTCCTTGGTGATGGAACTCTCTGAACGTGGGATCCAGGAGGCGAGGCACCCAGAGGCAATTCCAGTCCCAGTGGGCTCCCTTGTTTTTTCTGTACCAAGGCCAGAGTCATTCTTTCTTGGCACCTGGTGATGTGTGGGTAGCCAAATGCCTTGAATGGTCTGAACAGGGGCCTTTCCTGAGAAAGAAGTGTTGGCTCATTGCTGGCTCCTGACAACTACACAGAGATGGCCAAGGAGACCAGAGCTGAGACAGGACCGGCCACTGCTGGGGAACAAATTTTCACCCACCAGTCAGAGGTCAGAGTGGATAGATGCAGACCAAATACAGGGGTGGTTTGTGTGTCTTAGTGGGTGTGTGTTTCAATTTGGCATTTTGTCTGCTGTTCTGAGATCATGTAGGAAAAACGTGTTTGTTGTTGTTGTTGTTGTTGTTTGTTGGTTTTGAAATGGACTGTTAACTAGTGAGTCTTTCTATAGAGTCAGTGGATCCCACTGGGTTTGTGGTTAAAGAGAGTAGAGAGAAGAATGCAGCCGTGAATGTGTCCTGTCTAGTGGAAATCTTTGCAGGACTCCTCAAGGCCAATTGATGAATGGACTGCTGCTTGTCTTGCAGATGGGAAACACCTACCAAGATCCCAAGTTCCTGTATTCTTCCAGAATTTTGGCCACTCTCTGAAGGGGTTCGTGTTTTTGTGAACAAGATGGGTACCACCTTCAAGCTCTGTGACAAGGCCATGGACTGGATTGCTGACGGGAATGCCAAGCATCTCAGAAAAGTAAAAATTAGCATGACTGGTAAGGATCTCTCTGGAGAATCCCTGCTTGCATAGATAGCCACCCAAGTTGCATGATTAGGAGCTGTCAGTGCCACAGTGTTCAATTAAAGAAAAGTTTTCTCCAGGCTTCTTTCCTCCCTATTGTTCTGTTCCCCTGAATGTCAGGGAGGTGTTTGCCTTAGGGCACTCCTTTGGGAATCCTCCAGAAAACAGTTTCAAACGGAAAGGAAGAGGCCCAATCTGTGCCTTTTAGGTAAAGTGCTTTGTAAAGGCTGTGTCTGAATCAGACTCTTGGCCCTGTGTGTGGCTGTGAATTACATTCTCAGCACCCCAGGAAACTCAAGAAAAATCCCATGTGTCCATGCACATCTAAAAGGATGAAAAAGAAGTGTAATATTGGATGAAGTCTCTTGCCTTCCTCTGGTCAGGCTCCTGACACCGATGAAGTAAGAACAGGGATCCTCTGGGTCAAATGAGTTGTTGCAAGCCATCCAGTAACTAGCACACAGGTGTTTGGGTGTTTTCATGAGTCCAGCACACAGAAAGAATCTACCCCTGGCAGGCAGGAGGCCTCGAATTTGAGAAGCAGAGCAGTATTAACTACAGGCCCATTTTATCTATCCTGTTTCTCAGGAAGGGTGTCCAGGCCACCATGACATTTGGCACATGATGGGCATGAGACCTTACTTTGCACACCATCTTAGACTGCTCCCCCTATGGGAACCCCCAGCCAGAATGTTATGATGAGTATCTGTATGGAAGAAGAGGAGGGCCATGTGGGAGTGTTTTTGTTAGAATAGTGGTCTTTTGTGTGGTGGTTGGAAAAGATGAGTGGGTCCACCTCAGCTTGAACTCTGGTGTGATGCCATTAGAGACTCAGTTCTGGAACTGATCTCAGAGAACTCTTGCCATGAATCGAGTTGGGATTCCACAAGGCCAGGCATTAGAGGAGCCCTTGGAAACTGAGATCTAGGCCGAGGGTGGCTTCCTCCACAGCACTGGGAATCTCAGCCAGGATTTCACATGATTTTGCTGTTAAAGCCTTTTCAGCTATAGTTGAGAGCCCAAACTCACATGAACCTCATATTTTAGACCCCCAATGGGCCTGGATTCCTGTGACCATTCGCCACTCCGTGAAAAGCCTTGCCTGCATGCGATCTCTAGAGCTTTTACTGAAAGGAGATTCCTCAGCCCTTAATGGCTCGTGAATGAATCAAAACCCACAGTGCCAACTTCTTCATTCTTGAGATATGGCTAGGCCAATAACATGAAGGTTTTGAGAATCCCATGACCAGAAATCCCCGGAGAACCTTTAGATCTCCTGTTGCTCATCATGACTGAACCCGCCATTGCCGTTTTTGACTGAGTGGAATTCATGACCATGGTGAAGAACAGAGATGTCAGTGAGTAGGAGCCAGCAGGGAACTGGGTCTGGAGCAATGGAGTGCAGGTGTGTGACCAACATCTGTGGTGAGCCCCTGTGGTTCTGTCATTGGTATCCAAATGACATGTGACTGACAAGGTGCAGCCAGCAGACCCTAAAATGTAAAGGCATGTTGTTGTGGGGAGAGGATCTGGTGCGATGCTCAGAATCAAGTTGCTATGCTCAAGTGGGAAAGATATATGGGGTAGCAGCCCAGTTTGTGTTTTTTTCCGTCAGACCCTGACTCACCCCACGTGACAGAGCTCCCTCCAGCGCTGTGTCCCGGTTGACCTTTAGGTATTTCAAAAACAAACACCAAATTTCCAGGGAAGCTGCAAGAAATGCCATTAAAACTGGACTGTGAGCCAAAGGCTTCACAATCCCCCCAGGGAGACACTCATACCCCAATGGCCACAGTTACCTACAAAGATAGGATTCAGCTCTGCCACCTCCTGTTCGTATTGGGAAATAGGAAACCATGTCCTCCTGTTCACATAGACTGAGACCAAGCTTTCCTGGTCTCACTGCAAAGGAAGCTAAATCACAAAGCTATATTTCTAGTGCACAAATGTCAGAGGCAGATAGTCAAGAAGTCATTAGGCCAGCAAAGTTCCATGTTTGTGGAATCTTTACCCTGTCCCTACCATTGGGATCTCTTGTGCCACACCCAAGTTTGTGAGCTCCTCAGAATTTCCAATTCCAGATATGTATTCACAGATTTTGTTCCTCTTCTCCTCTCATTGTGTCTTATTTGGGGTGATAGTAATGTCAAGGCATTGTGGTGGATGACAGTGGAAGATTGTTATGTGGCACGTGTTCGCATATATCTTAGACTCGTTTTTCATTTTGCCCTTTGAAATATTGAATCTCTGTGTCAATACTTATACTACCTTGATTCTTTAATGTCCATCTGGGTGGATTTATAATCAACTTTTCACAAGATATTTCTCAGAAATATACATTTTCTTGACATACATATTCATTTCTGAATTCTCAAAATGAACTTCAGTGAATATTGAGTACTAACCCTAATATTTCTTCAGTAAGTGACCCAGTTTAACATCAATGAAAGTCTATTCATACGGGACGTGATGTGTATTTTGAAGTAAATTTCCATTCAAAATTGTTAAATTCCTATTTCTTCGTATCATAGGATGTATCATTTCATCCAATATTCACAAATTGACATGCATATGATTCACTTACATTCACTCCCTGTATCAGAACCCATGTATTTCTCCATGTTGCTTTACTTGCTTTTTCATGAGATTTCTTTTATAAAACATTACTTTTGAATTCCATCATCATTTTCGAAGCAAAACTCACAGTTTGGTGTAATTAGTAACCCTAATATCACCACTAGACGTACAGCTACTTGGATTGAATGTTTATCTGAATACCAGATTTCATGTATTTTTTGAAATATCAATTCAATCCATTATTTAAAATAGTAACCAGTTATATTTTTTATTCACCCTATGGTCTATTCATGCATCATCTCTATATACGTAAACCCAGGGTGCACCTATTTTTATCCCCAAACTCTAAATGACAGGGTTTGAAAACATGCTCCCAGAAATGGTGGAAGAAATACACATGTCACCTCCTCCATGTATTCCTTTCATCACATCATCTTCTGGACACCAAATGCAAAACTCACACTCACCTTATGATTCTTCCAAAGCCTGATTTTAATGAGAGCATGGATTACTAAAATCATCTAAGTCCGCTTTGCCTATTGTTTTCAATATTCAATCCTATGGTGAGCGTACACTTGTTTCTTCCTAGGATAGTGTATTCAACCACCCCCCTGTTGAAAATATCCCTGATCTTATCACCCATTTTGTACTTTGCCCGATCTCCTAACATCCCAATTGATATCTATTTCCCCAAGTGCCTTGTTGTGACTGACTCTTCATGTGTGCTGACATTCCCATTTACACTCTAATAGAAATTCATTCGATTGCAAAAAGGGCCTTTTGCCCCAATCCTAAACTCACTCTTCTTCCTTACCCTACACTGGAATCCTGTCTACTATCTCAATATCACTGGAAGTTCTCTTTCACATTCAGTGGTCC